>NW_026017110.1:28943218-28958536 GCF_020466585.1 Dendroctonus ponderosae
TGTTTTTGTATTATTATTCGCTTATAGCGAACTCCGGATATAACGAACCAGTTTTAGTTCATTTTTCAAGTTCGTTATATCCGGACTCAACTGTACTTGCTTACTCCGCAGAACACTAATAAGATTATTCAAAACAATCTTCCAGTGCTAAACAAATTTATAGCCATTTTCCTCCAACAAAAGTTTTGTATGCCTAAAATCGATTTTTTAGAAATTAAAGTTCAGTTTTGACAAGGCTTTCATAATTTCTTAATGCCAATTTCCAACTGATTAATAATTTCCATAAAATTAGTGAGCAATTCAATAGTTTTTAAAGATTTTTCATTGTTTAGTTTGCTTAACGCATTGCCAGGAGATCTTGAAGTCATTAAATAAAACCACTCCTCACAGGCTTCAATAAACCACGCTGTTGTTAAATACTCTGGTTTAATCTGTTGAGACATTCTGTTTGATATTGTCTAAGGGTCGGCCCTTAAAAGTAGCAAAAATTCAGACTTAATAACTGGAAAATACACCAGCTTACAGACCAATAATATTTTGTTACGTACTAGCAATAATTATTTTATTGCTGACACACTAGATCAACTGTTCAGTGTGATTAATTCATTCTGCCAACAGAAATATAAAAGTGTCCAAAGGTCGGCACTTAATGGCAGGATTATCATAACTCATTTAGTCTGAACCATCAACAAATATGATATCCTATAGAAGTGAGTCAGGGTCAGTAAGGGCGACATAATTCTAGTTAAACATGCCTAATAGAATAGTAAATAAAATAACGTTCGCCTCAAAATGGCGATTAGTCACTTGGAGTCCCTAACCAATAGAAAAGTGGACTAACCATTGTCGCCACTGTTTGTATATAGTCACGGTGCCCAGGCCTAATGGGATGCAACATCCGATAATATCAATAAATTCTGAACATTTTCAAGAAGAGTCTTTTTTCGAGAAGAGAGCGAAGTAATATTTGTGTACCTATTTTCACTCAAATAGTGTTTTTTTATGTTCCTATTAAATTTTTTTTCCAGAATGTTTTTGTGAATTTTAGAGCCTTCGCACACGGGCCGCTCTGCAGCGCTTCTCGGTGGCGCTGCTGAGAAGCGCACGTTAACCTGAAGCAGACTGAAGTGGCTCGTGTGAACGACAGCATTTGAACCAATGTATATCGCTATCAGTGGCGCTTCTTTTTCAAGCGCTTTTCGGCGGTAGTCAACCACTGAACGCCACAAAAGCGCTGCTAAATCAGTGGACGCGCCCGTGTGAATAACTCCATTTAAATCAATGTATCTTCAAAACGCTTCAAAACGATTTAGCAGCGTTTCTGTGGCGTTCAGTGGTTGACTACCGCCGAGAAGCGCTTGAAAAAGAAGCGCCACTGATAACGATACATTAGTTCAAATGCTGGAGTTCACACGAACCACTTCAGTCTGCTTCAGGTTAACGTGCGCTTCTCAGCAGTGCCACCGAGAAGCGCTGCAGAGTGGTTGGTACAATGTTTATGTGCGCCTATCAGCAGCGCCACTGAGAAGCGCTGCAGAGTGGCCCGTGTGAAAAGGCTCTTAGAGTACATGGGTTTACAAAATGTGTAGCCAGTTGCTAGTTGCAGAGGCTGTTATTTTTTAGTGTCCTTAAAATCATTTGTACTTTGTATACCTAAATAAGGTTATTAATTTAAAAAAATATGAATTACAAATATGTTAAAATTGTTTCTGCAAGTGATGCACAATTCCCTATGACGCTGCTATATCACGAAAACGGCAGCCACAAGTGAAATCACATTCACAGTTTTCAAAAAATCACATTATAGGAGTGATTTTAAAATCACGCTTTAGCTTATATCTAGTTGAAACCCATTTACCTTTGGATGAATTCGGCCTGGAGAAATACAGCTTGTAGATAACGAAAGAGGCGACTACAATTCCCACGCCCAAAGCCAGGGGCAGCATCTGAAAAGCAACAAATCATTGAAGCCCCAATTGAATCTGTATACGTGGGGGCTTAGAACACGGCTGCAAGTTGAATGGCCACAGAATGAGCCCCCCAACTTCAACACTTCTAGTAAATGGCATTTACTTTACAAGGTGCCCTGGTCAAGGCGATGAGTAAGCAATTTCAAGTAAATTAATTAGTGCAATTAATTTGCAATGTTATGGGTGATTGTATGGTAAGTAATTCCGCTCAGGCCCAAGGCCATCGATATCAAACAAAGCTCTACCTGACTGGTTGAGGGCTCTTCTTTGCTCATCTCGACAACTTGCTGCAGCCAGTTACACAACGCTAACGATACTGAATTAATGCTAAATCAGCAATTACGAGAGGAGCGTGCATATCTTGGGCTTATCTGACCTCGAAAGGTCGAAGTTGGGGAAAATTAGGGGGCAATCATCGTAGAAACATAACCCCACTCATGGCCATTCAGGGCAGTCAGGTAACCGTCGCAGGAATACTCACCGGGTGAATGCCTGGCGAAATGGCCATTGCTTAACTTTACCCTGGTGAAACAAGGAGAGTTCAGGAGCAATTTTGCCTAAGAATAATAATTAGAATACATTTGTGTGTCAGACAGACAACAGATCAGAACGGCAACAATGCCTCTTGCGGCAGCTAAAAGAATTACGTGACAGCGACAGGGGCACAACAACAACATGGCAGGATATCGGGAACTTTCCCGCTTAAACAAGAGTGCCGTTGGATAATGCTCGTGAACTAAAGTGGGAATGATGGACAATGATAACAAGCTGGACAGGTTCCTCAAGCTCGGCAAGGCAGGTGAGGGCACCTACGGCGTGGTGTACAAGGCAAAAAATAAACTCACTGGCAAGAAGGTGGCTCTGAAGAAAATCAAGCTACAGAAGTAAGTGCTGGCGCTTACCAGTAGTGAGCTTTGGTACAAACAACCGTCCTTGCAGGTTCTATAACAAGGGATGCTCGGAAGGAGTGCCGTCTACTGCAATGCGTGAAATCACCCTCCTCAAAGGGGTGAGGCATTCCTCAATAGTAGAACTCCTGGACGTGATGTATACCACCGACAAGCTCTACTTGGTATTTGAGTATCTGGACCTTGACTTGAAGAAGTACATGGACTTCAGCAAAGTGGCTCTGGGGCAGGAGTTGGTGAAGGTGATAATAAGCAATAACCAGGTGTAGCTGCAACTTTAAATTTATTATTTTTAGAGCTACATGAAGCAGCTGCTGGACGCCATGGCTTATCTACATTCCCATCGGATTCTACATAGAGATCTGAAGCCCCAAAACCTGCTGGTCGACAAGGAGGGTCACATTAAGTTGGCCGATTTTGGACTCTCCCGCTCGTTCTCCCTGCCTACCAAAACCTACACTCACGAGGTGATCACTATGTGGTACCGAGCCCCCGAGCTCCTCTTGGGAGAGAAAATGTACTGCACTGGAGTGGACATGTGGAGTTTGGGTTGTGTGATGGCAGAAATGGTCAGACTTGATTTATCTTTGAAAGCCACTCATCTAAATGACAATCTTTCAGCTGATGAAAAAGGCTCTTTTTCCTGGCGACTCCGAGATTGACCAATTGTATAAAATCTTCAAAGTCATGGGAACGCCGTCAGAGGCCTGCTGGCAAGGCGTCACGCTTCTCCCGGACTTCAAGGCGGCATTTCCACAGTGGAAGCGTCAGAATTTCCAGCAAATCATACGTTTTCATAGTGCGGAAGAGGAGCACCTGCTGAAGGTGCCTCAGTCTAGTGGTTATAACAGCGACGATTTTATGGAGAGTTTTACGTTTACAGAGCCTGCTCACTTACGACCCAGCTAGAAGAAAGACTGCCAAAGAACTGCTCAAATCAAATTATGTGAAGACTGCCAAACTGACCACTCCCGACTTGGGGGCGTTTCCGCCAGACGATATTCTGGAGGAATCCGGGTCCGCATAGCATTAGTGAATCAGCCAGTGTTTAATTTATTCATTTTTTAATTATACAATAAATTTATGGACAAGTCGCAACCGTCTGGCGACTAATTTGCTTGTTTGATACCATGGATGCGCTTTTGTAAAGCAGCCAGCAGCCTTTTAAAGATACTGAGCGTGTCCGAAGGCGTCCTGCCAAACTCGTCCGTCGCAAGGTTTTGCTCAGGGGAATTACCGGCGATCGTCCGCTCTAATTCTTCAGCATGAGTCAGGAGAACGGAGTATCTGGCAGGTAAATCGAGGTTTTCGAAGTTCTCCACCGTCATCACTCTGTTTTTGTGCTCGGGTAAAAACCCAAGCGCTGTGCACTTTTCGACATCAACATCATCCAGGTCTCCCTGGTGCTTCGGGGGTTTTAAGTACGCAAACAAGGGCCTGCATAGCACCTAAAACTCGCTCAAATGGATTGGACAAGTTCCAGCAACTAATAACTAGTAAAAGTAGTCCAAATAATGTTACACCTTAGCTTCAATTGTTTTATAATCGCTCTCCTGCTGGTATTGCGACACGCAGCCGGCCTCCTCTGGCTCAACCATGTGCCTAACGGGAGTCCGGGCCAAATTCAGAAGCCGGTCGTACATTTCCTGCAGTTCATCCGACAATGAAAGGTCCAGAAGGTCGCTGATGTCTTGGGACTGACTCTCTTGTTGTTGTTGTTGGGTGACATTATTTGATTCCTGTTCGTGAGGCGGCGCGACTGGGATCTCCAGTGCAACCTCCTCATGCTCATCTCCCTGAAAACCCCCCAAGTAAAGCACTTACAACCTTAAGCTGATTCAATAATACACCTCCTTAGCAATGATATCCTGCAAGTCCAACTTTCCAGCTGCAAATTTCTGCAACAGCTCCTTATAATCCCAGTTGAGGTTGAACTTCACATCCTCTGTAGTGCTGGGCAGCTGTTGGCTGCCCGTGGAGGGAATCAGCATTTGACTGCAAGCCAGCACTTTGGACTGCAACCCGGCGGGTTCAAGCTTGAAAGGCACCGGATCGAAAAATGGAAATTCCGCCGGTCCTTTGTTGGACGTTTTGCTGAAGAACATATTAGTGCCGATGCTGTGCTCATAACTACCTAAAACGGGAATTTATAGCTGCCGCAGGGAACAGCAAATCGAGTACTAACCTTGGAATATCTGGTCGTTCACTTGCACCAAAGGCCTGGGCCCCTCCAAGTCGACCAGCCGTAGGAACACTTTGCTTTGGAGCAAACTGGCAGGCAGCGGGTTTTTGAAGTCTAAAAAAAGCAAAGTTTCATCGGCGGGAGGTTCCATTTTAGGTCAGGCTCAATCATAGATGAATATAGGGGGCTCAATATGTATATAAACAATGTATAAACGTGTCTTTATGTATGGCATAAACAGTGGAGTTGTTTGAGGTTAGGGACAGCGGAACTTTGCTCTGAAAACGGTTCGTTTAGCATTGAAAAAACGTTTTAAATTGGGAAAATTAGTTGTGCCCATTGCAACACACGCTGCTTCTAGAAAACAAGCAAAGGTAGTTAAGGAAACGCGTAAAAATTAATTAAATAGAACCCAACCATTTGGCGCCATTGCCAAACATTGAATTTTTCACCTGCTTTCTGCCTTACTTCAAGTTGTCAAAGAACTGGGTTAACTTGGGCGTCCAAATTTGCCGCCTTTAGTTGTTTATAATTGCGCTATAAAAATGCCTGGAACTGTAAGTAGAAGTTGAATTAAGCAATAAGCGACAGTCTAAAGAACATTTTCAATGTGTAGCCTGCTGATGAGCCCCGAGCCCCAACCCCCCGATCCAACATGTCGTCCCCGGCTCAGGATCTGGACGAATTTGAGGGCGAAGCCCTATTGGGCGACATAGGCGATGCCATGGAGGAGGAGGAAGGTGAAGAGCTCTTTGGGGACAACATGGAAAAGTACCAAAACTCATCCTTTGTCGTTAGTGTTGTACAACCGTGTTATTTCTCAGCGACTACCGGGCGATGCCCCATTTGGATCAATACGACCAGCGCAACCTCGACAATGAAGATTACGATGCCATGACCATTGAGGATCGTCTGGCTGCTGAGGCTGAGCTGAGGCAAAGAGATCGGGAGCTAGGAATCCTCCGGAGAGACGATCGGGAGCTGTTTTACGATCGGGAAGATGATGAGGACCCCAGAAACAAACGGCGCCGAGCTGAAAAGGCCGCCACTGGCGAAATGGATGATCAGGTACATTATTGGTTGTTTGAACTGGATTCCAGCTACTTATGCTCGGTGTTAGGACATGATAGAGTCGATTGAGAACCTGGAAGACACCAAAGGTTACACGATTAAGGAATGGGTGGTGATGATGGGGCCCCGCACTGAGATATCCAATCGCTTTAAAAACTTTATAAGGACCTACGTGAACAGCAGGGGTCAGTACGTCTACAAGGAGAAAATCCGGAGAATGTGCGAAAATAATCAGGTATGGAGTTCTTTTTGTGGTGTAGGCGTTGTGGCTGATGGGGATTTGGCTGTTTCAGTCCAGCCTAATAGTGGAATTTCCCAATCTGGCCAACAAGGAGCACGTGCTGGCTTATTTCTTGCCGGAGGCCCCACTACAGATGTTAGAGATTTTCGACGAAGTCGCCAAAGACATCGTCCTGTCCATGTACCCCAGTTACGACCGGGTGACCAATGAGATCCACATCCGGATATCGGAGCTGCCCCTCATTGAGGAGCTGCGCACTTTCAGGTCACTATCCGGCTCTGGGTGATCGGTCAATGCTCAATTTTCAGCATATTTTTAGAAAATTGCACGTAAATCAACTGGTGAGATCCTTGGGTGTCGTCACAGCTACAACTGGAGTCCTGCCGCAGCTCTCAGTAATCAAGTTCGACTGCACTAAGTGCGGCTTCGTTTTGGGGCCTTTTATTCAAACACAGGACGTCGAAGTGAACCCCACCTCATGCCCAGAGTGTCAACGCGGTGGCCCCTTTTCTGTATGTTTTCCAGTTTGCCGCTTGTACGAGTCTAATGAGTCAATTGCAGATCAACATGGAGGAGACGCTGTACAGGAACTACCAGAAGATCACTCTTCAGGAGTCGCCAGGTCGGATTCCCGCTGGACGGGTGCCTCGCTCCAAAGATTGCATCTTGTTGGCCGATTTGTGCGATCGCTGCAAGCCTGGAGATGAAGTGGATGTGACCGGAATCTACACCTGCAGCTACGACGGCAGCCTTAACGTAGATCACGGCTTTCCGGTGTTTTCGACAGTGATACGAGCCAATCACCTGGTGGTTAAGGATTGCAAGCAAATCGTCCAGTCGTTAACTGATGATGACATCAGCGCCATTATCAAGATGAGCAAAGACCATAGGATTGCTGATCGGATCATCGCCTCCATTGCGCCTTCCATCTATGGGCACGATTACATTAAGCGGGGTCTGACCCTTAGCCTATTTGGGGGCGAAGCCAAGAACCCTGGTAAAACTGAAACTATGTTATTTTTACTGTTTGATGAACTTTTGGGGGTTTATAGGACAAAAGCATAAAGTTCGTGGCGACATCAACGTGCTGATATGTGGTGACCCGGGAACCGCCAAGTCCCAGTTTCTGAAATTCGTGGAGAAAATCGCCCCCCGAGCGGTTTTTACCACTGGTCAAGGCGCCAGTGCCGTGGGGCTCACTGCTTATGTGCGCCGCAACCCCACTACTCGAGAATGGACCTTGGAGGCTGGTGCTTTGGTGCTGGCTGACCAAGGAGTCTGTTTGATCGACGAATTTGACAAGGTCCGCATTACCGGAAAAGTGAAAGTTTACTCAAGAAACGATTGTTATTGTTTATAGATGAACGATCAGGACCGGACTTCCATCCACGAGGCAATGGAACAGCAGTCAATTTCCATATCAAAGGCCGGTATTGTCACTAGTTTACAGGCCAGATGCTCGGTGATAGCGGCAGCCAATCCTATAGGCGGCCGCTACGATGCCAGCATGACTTTTACGGAAAATGTGAACCTATCAGACCCGATCCTATCCCGGTTCGATATCCTGTGCGTGGTTAAGGACGAAATCGACCCGATCCAGGACGAACATTTGGCCAGGTTTGTGGTGGATTCACACATTCGCCACCACCCTTCCAACAAGGACCACAAGGACGATGATGCGGTGGAGAACGAGATGCAAATTCCGCAGGAGATGCTCAAAAAGTACATTGTCTATGCCCGCGAAAACATCCATCCCAAGCTGCAGAATATGGACAGGGATAAGGTGGCTAACATCTACACCCAGTTGCGGCAGGAGTCTTTGGTGAGTGTTCCTACGTTCTAAACCTTTAAGCTGGATTTATAGGCTCTGCAGTTTGGGCATGTAAACATGCGTACGCTCCCGTACTCATTTATATACCCGTCGTTGATTGAGGTTTGCAGTTGTCGTGACGTTTCTGCAGCAAATGCAACGCCGCTAAATTCACCTGCAGTTTGCCCAGGAGAGTTACAGATTGGCATGCTCTAACGTGACGTAACTTGTAACAACGTTACTATTGGAATTGCTCGGGAATGGTATACCAGGCCTGGGTAACTCAGTGAATTTTTTGGAGTTGGCGCAGTGCTGCGCAAATGGCTTGATGCACCAACCCAACGCACCGGCGCAGTAACTTAGTTCCGTTACTGGCAAGTTGTTTTTCGAATTATTTTAAGGGCCATTTATTAACAGTATTTTGAGTTTTTTCAAAATTTCAGAATTTTCCAGGTGTAACAAAGTTACTGTTTCTTCTAATCGCTCAATTTTCTAATGTTTTAGGTAAAAATACTGACAATCTACTAATATTTTCTGCGAAAATTATTATAACACTCGCCTCTTTCGTCGTTTCATAAAAAGTATTGAAATCCTTTTCCAGCTTCAAATTTAGGACAAAAATCAACAGAATAAAGAAATACAGAATATAACAGAAAGTTTATAATAAATTATTTGGGAAACTCATCACCCCCATCCCTCTGAAGACTTTAGAATTGTTTTAAAAACCGGGGGTTTTTAGTTTTTACATTTGGAAAACTTACCGCATAATTTTGCTCTCCCAAAAAAAAAGGTTTTTTCCTCAAGAACTAATTGATGGTCCAGTTCCATACAGCAACAACTCCAAACTTGGCCATTTTTAGTTTAATACGGCAATATGCACAAAATTAAGTAGTTACTCTTTTGCATACAGCAAGAACTGGAAATGTTTGGACTTGTCAACTTTAAATGAGATCTTCCCTTTTAGCGTTAAGCCGAATTTATAATTATTCTAGTTTAACATAGCTACAATTAGACATGATGCTCTTTGATTTAAATTTATTGGATAATTAGGTCAGTTCCATAGATCAATATTTTGAGTTATTGCCTTATGGAACTGAACAAATCTCAAAATATCTGATGTTATTCGCAGCAAATTTTCAGATTAATAGCTTGTCATTATTTTTTGAGAGAATCGTGGGTTTGGTGTTTGTGCTTTTCGCTTGTTATAAATAGTTATTTAATAGCAAACTTGATGAATTTATTCGCATACAACGTTGTGGCTAAATAAGAGCCCAATATATGTTGCGTTTTGCAAGAAAAGAGGCAGTTTTTTACAAAGTAGGCAACGGAGCCCTTAGTTTAAATTAATGTTTTTTCAAATAAATAATAAAATAACGAAATTCCATTTGAAAGCAAAAACACCTCATATCGATGCAGAGAAAAAAATTATTACTGTCATAAATGAATATGCAAAAGATGGAACCTATACTATAATAAAAAGAAATGTGGAGCAAGAATATACAGCTGACTTAGAGGGTAGATACAGAAAACAATATAGAGGAAAACATTATCGTTAAAGAGTATCTCGTCAATAACAATAACGACTTGATAGAATTAACAGATGCCACTAACCAAACCAATTATATTATTATTGCAGATAATCTTTCACACATAGAATCAGAAGACCACATTATTAACAACCATGATCAAGTTGTTGATACTTCTTTGTCAGATAATTTGAAGGGACAACTAGAGTTCTTAAATGTGGATACCGAGAACATCGTCCAAGTTGGAAATAATATTGCAAATGAGTTTGCTGAGGAGATAAATACCATTATGGCAAATACCATTGAAGCTACTCTGGGAAATGTACAGGCACAAGATCAGAATTTATCTCAACAGAATGCACCTCCTTCAGATACTTACAGTAAGCATTCTATTGACATCGATTCCAATTGTTCGCCTGGCAACTTTTCTACCTACTCTTTTGAGAGCGATTCTTGAGAGAGATGTTAATAACCAAGACAATGAATCTGATACTAATTTGACTAGAAAACACTTACGAAATCCTGATAAATGGGAAAGGTCGGTCGCTAAGAAGAGTAGAAATAACGGATTTGAATATGTTAATATCCGAAAAGAAGCAGTTGTTGCTGTAAAGTTGGACCGCCTTGCAATGAGAATTGCAAGCTACAATGCAGATATCTTTTTACTGAAGAAGCGCGGGATGAAATTCATAAAAGCTTTTGGAGCATTGGAGACATTAACCACCAGAGAGACTATTTTTTGCAATGTATGCAACAAATCAATCCTAAATATAGAATGTATACACCCAATAGTAACAAGTCTAAAAACTATGCTTACCACTTTGAATCAAACGGTAAAAAAATAGGGTATACAAGACATTTTATCTGAGAATATTCGGCATAAGCAATAAACTTATATTTAGTGCAACCAAGAAAAAGAGATGAAGGTGATATTCTGCAGTTAGATATGAGGGGAAAGCACAAGACCGGTGACGTTATGAAAAATCATGTTCTCTGTGTGCCTTGTGGAGGCATCAGCGCTTTTTTTTTATAAACCACGTGTAGCTACTTATAACTTTACCATCTATGATGTTATTGAAAACCAGGAGTACTGTTTTACATGGCATGAAGGCCTAGGCAAACGTAGGGCCAATGAGATTGGCAGCTGTTTGTATGTATTTCTAAAACACCACACAAAGAGGAAATACTTCACCTTTTACTCAACAACACAAAACAATTGCGCTGGACAACACAAAATGTGCAGTGGAATGAAATTTGTGCTGTAAAAGTAATCAAGAGTAAACCATTTACATTTTTTTACCAAAAGTCATGTTCAGAAAATGAATTTAGTGAAATTGATGTCCGCCACAAAACTAGACGAGGTCATGATAGCAACATTAAACCTACAAAGGTGTATAAAGCACCCATTAAAATTTCGCAAGCAAAAAAAAAATTGGTGGTTTTGTGTAACAGTGATGCAATTCCCAGTCAATACTGGACGTCTTATAAGGACTACCCTGTACGTTGACAATAGCTATAGCAGATTATAGTGATTCCGATTAGAAGTGTCCAGTTTAGATTAGATAGTTTGCAGGATGAATGTGAACAGACGAGTCTATTTACCGCGTATAATTATAAGTTAAAAGTTTTAAAAGACGGGCACCTCAACATAGGAAACAAAGTGAACAAGTCGCCTAATTACTAGCTTCATACGGCAACAAGTCACAAAATAATTACTAACTTCGTTAAAATTATTAAAACAAGTACTTTTTGTGACATTATTGTTATGAGACGGTCTGCTAACAACCATCTCAGAACAAATAAATGAATCATACTTAGTCTGTTGTTTATTACAATTTCAAAAAACCTGTAATCTTTGACATTCAATTTCTAAAGACAATGATTTTTGAATTGTTGCTGTATGGAACTGAACCATCGTAATAAATGTTTTAACGCTTGAAAAATTATACTTTTTATACAACATATTTTAATTGTAAATTGGTGTTTGAGTTTGTGTGAATTTTAAATCTGATCATGGCGCTGTTGTCTCGCCGAAACGTTATGAAATAAACTATATAAAAATGTTTATTTCACACTTTGACTGCAACCCAGGAAGGAAAAGAATATAATAACAATTACACGCAGTCAGGAAAATAAATCAAAATTTTAGACGTAAGAAACTGTTTTGCGAGGGGGTTTTTTAAGGCCACCCCATTTAAATGTTTTCTTCAGCCGCAATTGAGTCCGGTACACTTCACTTCCGGAAAAAAACACCTTAGATTCTGGAACCACCTGGCACTCGCTTAATAAGTTTTCTGTAGCCAATCGTCTGGCTAGATAAGAAAAATATGCGCACATTAAACGCCAAAGATCTACTTTACTTTTGTCTTTCAAAAGTTGGAATCAGCCGGATTATTTCCTCTCAAAAGTACTCTGAAGGGCGTCTTAGAATAACAATCCGATCCCTCAGAATGTAATCTGGAGAAAAAAACGGGATTGACTGCCTCTGTAGACTCTGTACAGGCTTATTCATCCCAGCAAATGGGGGTTCCCCTGCACGATACGTGCACTCCCGCTGCGCACGCAATTTTTTGTCACCAGAATGTGGTTCCCCTGAGACTGAAGTTTCCTCGCTTTTTCAAGCTGGCGCACCTCGATGTTTTTATGGGTCATATATATGGTAGTTTCAATACCATTCCCGAGCGATTCCAATAGTTATCTAAGTCACGTCACGTTAGAACCATATTTGAAAGAATTCGCCTGGCCTAGTTATACAACGTCTGCTTTTAGGCCACTGGCAGTCTTCCCATCACGGTGCGCCACATCGAAAGCATCATCCGCATGAGTGAGGCTCACGCTCGCATCCACTTGCGCGAGTACGTACAAGAAGAGGACGTCAACATGGCCATCCGCATGATGCTGGAGAGTTTCGTGGAGACCCAGAAGTACAGCGTGATGAAGTCAATGAAGCAGGCCTTTCAACGGTACTTGTCCTTCAAAAAGGACCACAGTGAGCTGCTGTTTTACATTCTGCGCCAGTTGGTGCGCGATCAGTTGACCTTCCAACGCGCCACGAATGAATCTGAAGCGATGGCGGTGGAGATCGACGAAAAGGACCTGTTTGATAAGGTCAGTTCCAGCTGATTTGCACGCGCAAATGCTAAACTAAATCTCCGGTTGCAGGCAAAACAGATCGAGATTCACGACCTGAAGCCGTTCTTCCGCAGCAAGATTTTCGAGAGCAACCACTTTTCGTACGACCCCAAGCGCAAGGTGATTATCCACACGGTACCCGAGTCCATCAGGGACTGATCCAGAGGGGCCGCCTCCTTGGGCACATCACATTTGCCGTTAGCGTCAATAAACCCACATTTTTTTTTTAACTTAGAGGGTTTATTTACATGGAAACGTACAAAAATTGGGACCTTAAGGCTATTATTCTAGATATGTACATTGATTGGAATAAATAATTGAACTATAGCAACAGTGCCGCTTATTTACCTAGCGGCCCAAAGAACTGCTGGTGAGGGTACTCGGCCCACTTCGAGAAGTCCATGCTGGGAATCACCTGGCTCTTACACGGAACCCGCGGGTTTCTGAAACAGTTGTTTGCATTAGTTAGGGTGAGAGAGTAGAGGGGTAAGTGGTACATTTCGTGGTCTGGCAGCACCATCGGGTAGAGCTGGATGGTGTCGATTAGATCGGTATTGTCACAGATAACTCGAGCTAGGCGGGCCTTGCGGATTTCCTCCAGTTGTTCCAAAGTGAAAGATGAGGGCTGATTGGGCAGTTCGTACCTGGAACACGGGGTTGCTTATAGGATCGGGGATAGTATGGGGGACGTTTGCTTACCAAAAGCGGTCTCCTTGACGCGAGTAGCTGAACTGGGTGGCTATGATGCAGGCGAAAGTGGGGCCCAACATGCTGCCAGGCAGCGGCCGCTCGCAAACTCCGCCCGACCACAAATCGATGTCTGCCGGATGTCTGCAACCCATTTAATACGATTATTTGGAGTTCTTCCTAGGTTTTCCGTGGACTTACTCAAAAATCGAGGCATATTTAACGACAGTTTCATTCGGCATCGAGCCGAACATGTCGTCGAAACTGTCTCCGGCCGGTAGACCGCAGAACTTCCGAAACTCCATGTAGCCGGGCAGGCCAAACTCTCGGCCGCGCTGCATGTTGAAGCTGACCAAGTCCATGCCAAAGCGCGCGCCCACCTTCTTGAACAGGTGATTGGTCACTTCTTGCGTAATTGAGTCGTCCATAGCTTGTGCCACTTGGTTCATCAGGCCCATAATGTACTCATCCAAAACACCGGCCCTGTACAGGTCGTACGGTCTTCTGATCAAGTCCGATAAACGCTTGGAGGCTGTGGAGGAGAGAGTTGTTGCGTTATTATAGGATATACAACAACAGAAGAGGAGATCCTGCAGCTTATGCTTAAGACTCACTTTTCTGAATCAATACTGGGAATAGTCCAGGAACTAGTTCATAGAATAGTTCCGTATGCCCAGGCCAAATCCTTTCGCCCAATCATCCTAACATCTTTCTTACTTAATACACTAGAGAAGCTGATGGACAGGCATATCAGGGAAGACATTTTCACCAGAAATCCTCTACACCACAACCAATCTGCCTACCAACCGGGAAAATCATGCAAATGTGCTATCCATGAAATGGTGCAGAGGGCAGAGACCTCACTAGGGCGCAAACAAATTGCTCTGGCGGCTTTTCTGGACATAGAGGGAGCCTTTGACAATACCTCTTTTCAGACAATTGTCAAAGCGGTGAAAGATCGCGGAGTGGAGCCTTCAATATCTAAATGGATCCCAAACATGCTGAAGTGCGGAACTGTTACCGTCGCACTCAATCAAGTCAGCGTGGATGCGCGGGTTGCCGACGGGTGTCTGCAGGAAGGAGTTTTGTCGCCTCTGCTGTGGAGCCTGGTGGTGGACCGGCTCCTGTTGTCTCTCGAGGGGAGGGGATTCTATGCACTGGGATATGCGGATGATATCTCCATTGTTGCGCAGGGAAACTTTGGAGACGCTGTGTCATCACTGATGCAGCAGGCGCTAAACACCACCGAACAATGGTGTAACACGGAAGGGCTGAAATCATCACTAGAGGGCGGAAAATAAGCAAAGTGCATATCTATGAATTTTTTGCACATTTTATCCAATTTCATGAAAAATTGCATATATCTAAAAAATCTGTATCATTGTGCATGTTTGAAGATTTTTCTTTTCATCTTAATGAAATATTATGGATGTCCATCGGCGGGCGTAAAGTAGGCACTAAATTTATAAGTTTACCTGCCTTTTATTTCATAATTTTTATTTACTACCCTGGAATGTCTCGAGTTGGAAAGCCCTAAAATGTCTCAAATCGGCAAAATATTACGTTTTTGAAGCGTCAATAAAGAACCAAAGCTGTAAAAGTTCAAGCAAAACTTTCAGATCTCAACTTTTTATCCTGTATCGATTATATGTAGTTTGAATTTCAAGTATTTTTTGCTTGATCCACTCACCAGAGCTTAAATTTTTTTTTCTCTCTCACTGAGTGCAAGATGATACAAAAACTAGTCACAGAGACAACTAACAATCTGTTTTGTTTTGGCAATACGATATT
>NW_026017110.1:28959436-28975300 GCF_020466585.1 Dendroctonus ponderosae
CGTTGGTATTAGGTGGTATTTTTCAATGATTACTTGCAACCTTTTCAGAATCAGCTTTTCAAATAATTTTGACATGATTGGTAGCAGTGAGATTGGCCGATATGATACTACTTTATGTGGATTTTTGCCAGGTTTTGGAATCATAATTACATCCGATACTTTCCATTGCACCGGTACATATTTTAGTCGGATTGACGCGTTGATTAACGTAGTCAATTTTACCAAGGATTTTCGTTGCATTTTCTTTAGTATTGTATCTGTGATCATATCAAAACCAGATCTTAAATGATCTTTTGTTACAGATTGTCTGTGAGAAGAAGTTCCAAGTGGATCAACATTTGAAAACATCTATGCATAAAGCCAAGTTGCAAAAGATAAAATCTGGTCCCGTTCAGCAGTCTGTGAAAACAACATTTCAAAGTGTCGGAGACAAAACAAGAAGTGAAACGGAAGCGTTTCATCATACTTATACAAAGCTTTAGTCGCGGCGAATACTCCTTTAAAAAAGCTTGTAAATACCCAATTCAAAGAATTTTTACAAAAATATTGGAACAAAAACATCCCTGACGAATCTACCATAAGAAAGAAGAATGTGAATATAGTATATAAAACGGTAATAGAGGAAATTAGAGTTGTTCTGGACAATCATACTTTTTATGTTACTGTTGATGAAAGCACGGATGCTTGTGGTCGATATATCGCACATCTTATGATTGGAGCCTTAGAAGAAGATAATCCGAGTAAAGCTTATTTAAACTAATGGGTTTTTCGGATTTTTTGAACGCTTACACTGTTCTGATGCGATTTCTCGGGCGCAGTCCGTATTGATGCACCGGTTGCGATCACGTGGCCTGTCTCATCGGAGCCTGCGCATTCTGTTGGCTGTTGCTATCCTCCGGTGTACTGGATCATCTCTCTTGCCCTGAGCTGTTGCTTTTTCTGGCTGTTTTTGCGTTGGTGAGTGCGGGAAACCATATCCTGTTTAGCGCCATTGACTCTTCTTTTCTGTTGATATTGTCGTCGTGTTTGTGGATTTCAATGGCTTCTCGTATTAGTCGGGGGCGGTAACCTGTTGTTGTGGCCAGGATCTGTGCCTCTCTGAAATAGATGTGTGTTCCATCGCTGGGAGCATGTTCCGCCACTACCGACTTCTCCACATGGCCCAGTTTACAATTCCGTCGGTGTTCTTCTATTCTCGTCGCAACCGATCTCTTAGTTGTTCCAATGTAGACGCTTCCACAGAAGCATGGAATACGGTAGATGCCTGCAGTTGCGATGGGGGTGTTCTGTCTTTAACTGACCCTAGACATTCTCGGATCTTTGTTGTGGGCTTGTAGACTGTTCTTATTTTGTGTTTCCTCAGGAGCTTCTCAATTATGTCCGTAACCCTGGGAACAAAGGGCAGGATAGCTTTCATAGTGGATTCACTTTCTTTTTTCCGCACGGCCCACTCATACAGCTTTTTTGATGTCCAACTGGGAATAACCGTTCTGAAGAAAAGCTTTTTCCAGGTGATGTAGTTCTGTAGTTAGATGTTGTGGCCCACATATTTTTCTGGCCCTATCCGTGCAAGTTTTAATGATGTCCTGCTTCAGACTCGCATGGTGGTTAGATAGCTTGTGAAAATATCTGTCTGTGTGGGTGGCTTTTCGATATATCTTGTGGTCCAAACGATTCCCCTGCCTAAACACCAAAACATCCAGGAAGACCAGTTGGTGGTTTTGTTCAACTTCCATGGTGAATTGGATGTTTGGGTGCTGTTTGTTTAGATGGTCGAGGAAGATGTCCAAGTTTTTGCGTTCATGCCTCCATAGCACGAACGTGTCATCGACATATTGGTACCAGATCGTTGGTTTAAGCGGTGCGGTGATCAACGCTGTTTCCTCAAATTTCTCCATGAATAGATTCGCCACCACCGGACTGATTGGGCTTCCCATGGCCACTACTTCCTTTTGTTCGTAGTAATCTCCATTCCACAGGAAGTAGCTGCCCTTTAGACAAGCCTTGAACAGATTTGTTGTACTCTCTTCAAATAGCTCCGCCACTAATTCCACGGATTCGTCCACGGGTACCTTTGTGAATAGAGAGGCAACATCGAAGCTGACCAGCATGTCCGTGAGTTCCAGTCTGAGGTTTTGGATCTTCTTAATGAAATGTTCGGAATCCTTGATGTATGTTTCTATGAACCCCAAGTGTGGCTGCAGAAGAGAGGATAGATATTTTATAGATATTTTGCGATATCGTAAGTTGCTGATCCCGGGGCACTGACGATTGATCTTAGTGGCATTCCTTCCTTGTGAATCTTCGGTAATCCATACAAACGTGGGGAGAGGACTTCTGACCTAATAATACTCTTCATGGTGTTCTCGTCTATTGATGATATTTTGATCAGGCGGTTGATGTTTCTGAGCTTGGCTCGAGTCGGATCTTTTTTGAAGTTTGTGTAAGTGACTGGGTCCAATAAGTTTTGGATTTTCTGCTCGTACTCCTCTCTGGTCATGACGACTGTAGCGTTTCCTTTGTCAGCTGGTAGGACGACAACGCTTGTGTTCCTTCGTATTTCCTTGAGGGCATGTTATTCTTCTCTGCTTAGGTTGCCTGGTGGTGGTTTCGCTTTCCGCAGGATTTGGGTGGTTTCCCGACGCATTTCATTTGCCGTTTGTTCTGGGAGCCCTAGCAATGCTGTTTCGGTGTTCGAGATAATTTCCTCTATTGGTATCGTTCTTGGGCTAATAGCAAAGTTTCCTCCCTTGGCTAAGACAGATTGAACTGTGTTTAAATCCAAAGTGTTTTGGTCTGATGATTTAATATATGGTAAAAGTGGGCCAAAACCAAAAATATTTTATCCTAGTATGGTGCAGGTCACTTGTCTTCTAAAGGGTGTCTCAACAAGAGCACCGGATTTGAATTTGCCGTCATTTTTTTTGTGTGACTAGTTTGACCATGATTTTTTGACAGCTGTGATGCACATACCTTGCGATTCAAAGTTATGGAGCAGTATTCGAACGAACAACGTTTAATTATTGTGAAAACTTAGTACAAAAATGGGGAAAAACACAAAAAACAGTTCGAAAGTTACGTCTAATTTTCGGTCGCAACAATGCGCCAAATGAGTCGACAGTTCGCCGTTGAATAAAAAAATTCGAGATAAAATTCACGTTCATAGATGAAAAGAGAACTGTTCGTCGCCGTCCTTGCCGATCCCTTGAAACCATTGCCGCAGTGAGAGAAAGTGTGGCAGAGAATCCAGGCACTTCATTTTGCCACCGAGGTCCAGCATTGAACATTACCAGGACCAGAGACAAGGGATAACTTTATTATCTAGGATATATATTTATATAATAGGGATTATTTCTTGTCTCTGACCAGAACTATCCTACAACGAATTTTGACAAAACACCTGCATCTGCACGCGCACAAAATTCAACTGACGCATGATCTTAAGCCAAGGGATCAGGTGCAGGGCCGTATATTCGTTGATTGGGTGGTGGAGCACCACCAAATTGATGTTAATTTTTCGAGGAAAATCATTTTTTCCGATGGGGCACCTTTTCAGCTAAACGGTATGTGAATAAGCAAAACTGCCGATTTTGGGGCGCTGAAAACCCCGTATTATACTCAACAAACCAATGCATCCGCCGCGAGTAACTGTTTGGTGCGCATTTTGGGCTGGAGGCATTATCGGACCATTTTTTTTCGAAAATGCGGCTGGAAATGCGCTAAATGTTAATGGTCAGCGGTACCGCAATATGCTAGTTAATATGCGCTAGTTTGTTTCACTTCTTCTTCTGCTCTTTCAATTGATTGAACTTTGAAATCGGACAAGCCGTTTCGGAGTTACAGGTTTCTTTGAATTAAGCGATTTTACTCTTCCCGCACCCGTTATTTGGCAAGTTAGGAAAAAAGTTCGTAAGGAAAGTAGTAAGGTTTTTTATGGTATTTTGACTAAACTTACTAGATGTTTCACTTATAGGGACAATTTCTGTATAAAATCGACTTTTTAAAATACCGTTTGCAATTACGCCATCTAGTGGTCATCTGAGACATTTCAAAATAATTTCCAGCAAATTATTTTCCTCAAGTTTGTTATCAATTTTTTTTTTCGATCACTCTACAACACATACTTTCCAAGATACAGCCGTTTACCATCCTTATTGCGACACCCTGTATATATGGAAATACAATAAATGTGTCCGACACTGTTAAATACCTTGGGATAACCCTAGACAAGAAACTGCTGTTTAAAGAACATGTGGAACAGAAAACAAACAAGGCGATCAGGGCTTTATGGATCTGCAAGAGTACATTTGAGAAAACATGGGAAATTTCACCGGAAAAGCGACGGAATTGGGCACAGCGCGTTCTTCAGAAAGCTGAAGACAGTCCAACCCATGGGATCAAAAGCTGATCGAATCAAAACTCTAAGCATCTCGGTACCTTTTAGAACATATGTTCTAAACGAGGGGTAAGATGGTGGAGCGACTCTATCAGGTACCACAGGCACAAAAACAGCATCGGGCACAGGTGCTGCTATAGTCGAAAGAGGAAGAACTGGGGAAAGGATTATCTTAAACAAGCAAGTGTCCTAGCGATAACAATTTGCACCCAGAAAATGACGGAAAGAGCCTACACACGTAAGCATATTACCATCCTAACCGGAGATGAAGCCGCAATAAAAGCACTCAAATCGTACACAATCAGGTCACAATGTGTGCTAGATTGTGTGAAAGAACTTACCACCCTGGCTTGGAGCTCAAACAGAGAAAAACTCACTTGGGCAACAGGGACAACCAGGAGCAAAGGAAACAAGAATGCTGCTGAACTTGCTAAGGCAGGGACCGAGCAACCACTGACCAACCAAAAACCCGTTTGTAGCATATCTCATGCCCAGGTTAGGACGGTGGATCTTGGAAGGACATAGAAAGTACTAGGAGGAGACACCGCAACTCCTTACCGCAAGGCAGTTGGTGAGACCTCTACAACCAGTGCGTAAAAGTGAACTGCTAGATCTCAGCAGGCGAAAAGTAAAGACGATAGTGGCCTTTATAACAGGACACGCCCCCTGCAAAAAACACCTCTTCAGGGTGGGACTGAGCGATCAAGCGACCTGCAGGGGGTGCGAATTAGAGTACGAAACTACTCTACATATTTTGTGTCACTGCACGTCATATGCAACAGGTAGACCCTTGGGAGGGGACGAAATTCTACCAGACCAAGTCATACGTACCCCCTTCAAGACTCTTCTGGAATTCATTGAATACACAGGGATAATGAGGGAGGAAAATACGAGGGCACAATAGGACATAAATTACCGCGAAGCTAGGCCAAACACCACCTCGGCGGCGAGTAAAGGGCTTTAGTAGGTAAACGGACAGCCCAGAGTGCCAGATCATCAGCTCAGGGTGTGCTTAGGAGAGCATTTCTGGGAAAAAATGGTTGAAATCAGACTTTGATTTCAACCACAACCTTTGAAAATGTTTCAGAAAATTCTCTTCCAGTGCAATTATTCGTATAAATCCCAGTCACTACGTTACTACATACCGATAAACTTGTGCGCTTTGCTCCACCTCTCCACAGCAGTTGGTAGGAGGGAGTGTCCAAATCGATAGGCGGCTGCTGAGAAGGCGTCGATCACATTGGGGTTCACGTTGGGGTCGTACCCGTTCCAGTAGCCCTGCAACCGAAAGCTGTTCCACGACCCCAGCGGGAAAGCGCCCACTTACCTCTTTCTGAAGCAGAATCCCGAACTTTTCCATCACATCCTTGCCCAGCAGGATGGGCAGAAATTCGTTGTAAGTGATGTGCTGGATGATGGCGATGTTAATTCTGCGCGCCTCCTGGAACAGGGTTTCGTCATCCCAGTGCGGGTTGACAAGCGCTAGTTCGCGTGCCACTCGATTGTGCTCGCGTGCCATCAGAGTGTGCATTACTGTCAGCACGAGTTGCTCGTTCACTCGGATTTCACCTGAATCAAAACCAACCAACTTAACAACTTCCTGCCCGCTGCACCAAGGCAAAGAAAAACCCTCACCTGCTTCAAAACAGTACATGCTAGCATTGAGCCTGGTGCAGCCCTCATCCGGCACGTCCAACTTCAAGGGCAGCAGATCCTTAAGGCCGTATTCGGAAAAGGCCGGGTTCATCCTCAAAAGCCCTGCGTGACCTTCGCGCAGCTTCCTGCCAAATTACGCCTTAACGAATATTCCAGAAGCGTTGCAACCTCACCTGGCATGATGCTCAGTCACTCCATACACAGTGTTGGCATCCAGAACTCCCGTCAGGGTGTTGTAGGGTACTTTAGAGCCCAGCCGGCAGCCAGGCCGCGCTGCAGGGAAGGACCGGATAAAATTGATGCAGCGAACGTGGTACATGTTGTAGAAATAGTCATCCTCGGGGATGTCGATCTCGTTGCAGTAGGGATGTTTCAGATGGGCCGGTTTTCCGCAGCATTCCTCCGGATCGTTGCGGTTGAATGGGTCTGAAATAAAGTGACCAAATTTTCATTGAGACCAAGCAGAACAAATGGGCTGAAGTGAGAATTACAATTTAGTTATACAGGGTGTCCCGAAATTAGGTGGCCAAACTGGAACAGTGAAATCTGCTCTCAAAATTAATATTATTTTTTCAAATGAACATGTCTCCAAGAATGATCCGTAACGGAGCTACACCTTCTAGAATAGGGGCCCAGTAGGAGGGTTTTTTGCAAATTATTTCTGAACGGTTGAACTTCAAAACGTAGATTTTAGGAACTTTAGTAATCTGAATCTAGTGAGAATTTCATCATAGACGTATAATTGCCCTCTCCTCAATTCACTGTGAATTTGTTTTTTTGTAAGACTCATATTTTGATGAAACAATCGGGTTCATACGGTTTGGACAAGTGGTGAATTATTGAGTGTCGTGGTACAAAAACTACCAGAACTTGTTATTTGGTGGATGAAATCAACTCATTTTTTTGGTTGATGCACTAATCATTTATTCACAATTTTGCGTTCTTTGTAAAATCTTGTAGCATTCATAGTTTTTGCGAAAAAACATATTTCTGTATTCTTGCCACTTAACCATGTTAGACATTAACTGCAAAAAGGCGTCGCGTACGCTTTCACGCAAGTTGTCTTGCCAAAACCCTAATACTTTGACCATGTCGGTTTTATCAAGTCCAGCAACAGTCGTTTCTCAAACTGTAAGGGTTTTTGAGAAACACTTTTTTGAACAATCCCGTTGCGCCGCAAAGTCCACGGATGCATCGCAATGTTTAAAAATGCATTTAAATTGTAGCAACAATAGAAAAAAGTGCGCGTTCTCCACCGTCGTAACCAAAATCTCCGGGTGGGCGCTCGTTTTCTAGAATTAATATATTTTGAAATTTACCCCAAACTATTCCACGTGGCAGCCCCATCAATGCAACCAAATGTGTAAAAAATTGCCAAAAATCACAGTCTCTTGCAACAAAAACGAAATTTTCGGCAAGAATAAAATTAAGTGTATATAGCGATCCAGTGCTATAGCGATTGGTAGCATACGTTGGCCAATTTCCGCAAAAACAAAAATGTTAAAAATTGCTATGTAAAACCAGTACACTACGCGGTTGAAAAGGTGAGTATAAAAATTCGCCCAAAATCAAGGAAAAGTTCAAACAAACTGCAAATTTCGGCAACAGTAGAAGAAGGCGCGCTTTATCGAACACAGTCAGCGAAATTTCTCCATCTGGGCCAGTTTTCGAGAAATAAATTTGCAAAAATCAGCTTGCAAAACCATTCCGCCACGAAGCCAGTCATACAACCGTCAGTGTAAACATCCGTCATAATTTAACGAAAAATGCAATGCACGCAAAATTTCTTTAAGGTAGAGAAAAATGGGCTCTTTATCCAGTCCAGCAATAATCGTTTCTCAAACTGTAAGAGTTTTTGATAAATAATTATTTGAACAATCCCGATGCATCGCAATGTTTAAAAATTCACCACAAATCGCCGAAATGCGCAATTGAAGCGAACGTTTCGTTAGATATTAACTGTTAACATTACAAACAACGTTAGACATTAACTGTAAATATCGCGATGCGAGTCATAAGTTGTCAATCAGTCTAGGCCTGGGTAACCTGTGTTGAGTTGCGCTTTTGAGTTGTTGCCGCTCTCTGAGTTAATGAGTATTAACTCATCGGTTAATGAGTTATAACTCATTTACCGATGACCGAGACTGGAATTTAAGAGTCTAACAGAAAGTCAACAACTCCTAAAAATTCACTGAGTTACCTTTTCTGTAAAAACGATTGCTTTAAAATATTTGGTCTAAAATGGAAAAAACCGAAAATTTTTAAGAAATTTAAAAAATCTTCAGGGCGATGATATAGACGAGTTTTCCAAATAGTGTTATCTGATTTTGCTTTCTCTGATCGGTTTTTGGAAAAACTTTATTTCTTGCTATAACTAGCTAATAATAATAACTTGCTAGTCAAGTCTACAATGTTTGAACACATGGACATGGACAACAAACAGACTTGGGTATCAAATGATGGTATCACAAGGAATCAGATTTTAGTAAACGCGAAACATGCAAGCAGCTTCCTTGATGTACGGAGCTTGAGAGGTGCAGATGCGGACTCGAACCACATCTTAGTAAAAGAACAGGTCATAAATCGCATCTCTAGGCACAAAAATAAAAGCGCGGAATGATCAAACAGGTGGGAAGTATGTAAACTAAAAAACGAGTTCCATAAACAAATCTTGGAAAACCTTCCAGAAACCTATGAAGATGAGAACGTAAATGAAATCGGGACGTGCGGTCACTTTAGTCTGAAAGGCATCAGCAACGGACATTAATCAAGCCTCAGCAATCAATGGCCTCCATAGCTTACCTAAAGGGTAAATCAAATCAACTTACCTAAAGGGGTTCCAGTTAGAGTATAGTCATGATCCATGAATTGCCCCCAAGCGATGATCATGACAGTGCCCGCATGATCGTGGTAACCTTGGTCTGGATGGAGAGTTCGTGAGACGACCCTGGAGCCGGGCAGAGCGTGACCAGAAACGCTGATACGTGGATCAGACATGCCGTCTGCGTAGAGCGGCCCCACCAGCCTGGTAAAAGGGGTGTTCGTAGCGCCCCACGTAGGATGTTGCAAGTTGGTGCACAACCCGTCGTATCTTCGGTATTTCCCAGCCCGACACTCCACATTGGACAGATACGGAGGGCAGATGTCGCGGATCAGCGTCTTGCTGGTGTCGATCAGAGGCAGGCCTTTTTCAATGTCTTCGTAGCTCAGGCCGTACCTTCGGAAGAATCAGCCATTTACCCCCAAACTCAACTACACTGTCCTCTCGGCATCCACTTACGACTTGGCTAAATTGTTGGAAATATCGAGCAGGAGCTCGCCTACAGTGGCCACTTCTTCAGGCTTCCAGTCCCCATGCGGTTGTGCCACCTCTGAAACAGCACGGAAATTAAGGGTGGGTGTTGCCCAAGCAACTTTCCTCCGCAGCACTTACGGATGCGCTTACTGGCTTCTTGATAGGCGGCGTTGACTGCTGCGTAGGTAATGCAGGTGTGCGGTCCATGGTAGTCCCTATATGAAGGAAGCAAAGGGGTTGAGAGTTGGGCAATGGCAGGAGAAGGGACTACTCACAAGTTGCCGCCTCGGAGGAGGTTGAATTGGTAGTCGAAGTGGCTGCTTCGAGCGGGGCCGTTGAGCAGGAGGGCGCACTCTTGATCGCCGTTTCCGGTCAGTTCTATTGGCTGGTACTGGACGATAGGCGCCACCAACGGCAGATAAAGAATCCAGCCCAGGACGGCCGTCCACAAGCCTCCTCTGCAACGGTTTCAGTTTTAATCGGTGCTCAGATCGTAAAAAAAAAGTGATATTTGCAAAATTTGTAGTTTGGGGTATCAGCAACGTGCAGGGTAAATGTCAGGTCCCTACCGATAGCGGTTTAGTCGCTTTAACGGTAACGGGATTTTTAAATTGAATGCAGACCTACAGTTTTCGGAACTTGGCCATTTGAAGGCTGAGTTTGAAATGTTTTGGAAACTATAGGAAATTTATAGCTTGCGATGTTAGCAGTTTGCGAGCAAAAATGTAGCTCATTTTTACCCGCCATGGTCTAGCCCTAAATTTGAAATATTCTGTAAAAGCTGCCTTTTGTTAAATTACCCTGATGGATAAAATTAGCGCACCATCGATACATTTCAAAGAAAAAATATTATGAACCCTACATACTTTTATCAAAACTCAAATTATTGATTTTTAAATTAATATGAGAATATTTTCGAAAGAAAAATTAAAACAAAACATGAATCACTAGTTTTTGGCAAAAATGTATGAAAAATGCATTTTGAAATTCAGGTAAAGCTTCCGTCTTTAACCGATTCAATAGCTTGTATTGCCGCCTCTAGATCGAATAACGTCCCTCAAACGTCTTGGAATGCCATAAAAAAAGGCTTGTAATGAATTCTTGGCGTATGTTATGCCATTATTGAAGAACCGCGTTTTCAGCAAAGCTCTCAGGAGTAAGATCTCGTCGTCGAATACGTTGTTTGAGCTGATTCCAAACATGTTCAATCGCGTTAACGTCCGGACTAAGCTGTTGCTACACTAAACGTTGATTTCCAACCTCATTAAGATATTAGCGCACGATCAGATGCGGTCTGGCATTATCATCCATAAAGGAGAAATTGTCGCCTATGTGAGGTGCAAAAGGTGCGACATTGTTTTCTAAAATCGCTTGAATGTACTTCTGGGAAGCTAATGATCTTCCTCGGATCACCACAAGGTCCGTACGGGCCTCTAAAGAAATGCCACACCAAAACATTATTAAGCCACCGCGGAAAGCCAGTTGGGGAACCATACATGCTTGGCTGTATCTTTCTCCGAGTCTTCTCCAAATAAAAGCTCGCCCATCCGAAGATTTTAAACCCACTCTAACTTCAACAATAAATAAGACTTTTTTCCAGTCGTCCAAATCCCAGTCCACGTGTTCTCGAGCAAACTCAGGCCTAGCTTGCTTGTGGGTCATGGATAAGAGAGACCTTTTACTGAATGTTCTGCACTCAATCCGGATTGATTGAACCTTCTTTTTACCATTTGGGAAGAAATTGAGACATTTCGGGCATTTTGAATTCGATTTTGTATCTCATTTCCGGTAATAGACCGTTTTCTTAAAGCTTGAAGTCGTATAAGACGACCGCCCCCATGGTTTGTGGATCTTGGTCGGTCTTGCCCTGGTCGTCTAGCATGACAACCTGTTTCCCTGAAACGCTGAAGAAATCGACCAATGGTGTGTGATGAACACCCAATCTTCGGGCGACCTCATGTTGGGAATATCCTTCTTCCAACAAGGTGACAACTTTGATCGCATCAAACTCACTTAATTTTCTTCCTGGGGACATTTCAATGCGAATACACTCTAGTTAATAAGTAGTAAATTGAATCGAAAACAGTACCACACTTGCTGAAAACTAGTGATGAGCCAAGACCAAGACTTGCCTGGCCTTGATCTTGGTCTTGCATTGCTTGCAGTCTTAGTCTTGCTTTTATATAGCCGTAAAATCAGACGAAATAAATTTAATAATAACAATAATACTAATTAAATAAAATATAATACTAATCAATACGAAACAACGAAAAATCTCAGACTATTTGCTATTTAATAAGTTTACTTATTTTGTAAGATTCCAAATTGTTGACCCGTACTTCCGATCCAGAAGATCTTTATCCAGAGAAATCGAATATATTTTCAAGTTTATAGTGTAATTTACATATTCTAACAAAAGTACAACAACAGTGAAAAATCTACAGTAACATGAATATGTTGATTAGGCTTATACAGGGTGTCTACTGAAAACCGCCGCGATCGATATCTGGCAAACTGTTATTAGGAGGAATTTGACAATTGGACACTGTGCCGAAGTTTTGGGGGCAAGCGATCTAAAATATTTTCAAGACTGCCACACTTCAATCAATTTGCTTATTTTAAATGGAACACCCTATATATAATTACATTTTTGAATTCTCTCCGAAATTGTAAATAGATTTATATAGATTGTAAATAGATTTCATGTATGGATATCCTATACCTAAGTTTAACCGTTTTTCGTCGCATTTCTTGTTGAAACGGACTTACTTTAATGGAATTAGGAAAACTTTGTTTCAAAATGACGCTGAGAAAACCACCCAAAATCATTTTTGATAATTTTGTTTTATTCAGTATTATAAACAAGGGCCAGTTTGTGTAAGGTTGTCTATTCCAAAAGTGTTTAGTTTTCGAAATATCGCATTTTATTAATAACAGATGCAGTACTGAATGTAGTTACCGATACTGTGAAATTACAAAAAAACTTTCAATGAGAAATTGCGAGTCGACAAAAGTGTAACTTACTTAGGCCAGTGCGTATCAGCTCTTACATTTATTTGTTGTGTTTTTATCTTACATTTACACAACCGCTTCATCCCTCTTTTATTTTTATACGTATTGTCCCAAACAATTTCAACATTTTCCAATTATAATCTTGGAAAAACCATCGTTTTTTAAATGTTAACCCTTCATTCTTGCCACCCAAACGTGTTCAGCTTTAAAAATAAGTAGATCTTTCCATTAGCTTGTCTATGTCTGAAATGAGCAGATTTGTTTTATTAAAGAATAAGGCTAGTTTTAAATAAATAAATTAATAATTATTATTCAATATTTTTTTAAAGAAGAAGAAAAACGATGTTTTTTGTCGGTCTAAACGGACAAATAATTGTTGAAACAAGTAAATTATTCCGCTTAAGCCGAGAAAAAAATCCGTCACATTTTTTAAAATATTGGGTGACTAAAAACTTAAACCGCTTCTTGTCCGTATAGCATGAATAACGTAGTAATTATTGAAAAAATGTATTTAATAAAATAAAATCTCATCAAGAAATGTTTTTCGAGCTTTGAAGCCGTGGTCCATGGGAATTTCTTCCTGACGTTTTGTCCACTACTGCGGTGGACATTATTAAAGCCGATGAGGCAGTGGGGGGAAGTGATCTCCCGTGCTTTTCGACTAAGACTGGTTCAACTACTGCCACTTTTGGCGCACACGCTGTTTGCCGCAAAATGCGTTTCCAATCTGGATTAAGGGCCGTTACCTCTTCTTTCCTATTAAAATTGTTGTCATGTTTAAAGATCTCAATGGCCTCTCTGGTTAGTCTCGAGTAATACCGTTGAGATTGGTGCAAAATGTCCACTTCATCGAAACGTATTTGGTAACCGTCTAAAAGTACGTGCTCCGCTACTGCTGATTTGTCTGTTTGTCCTAATCTGCCACTTGTTTTATGCTCAGTGATCCTAGTGTTTACACTACTTTTTGTGGTGCCGATATATACTCTGATAGATAGACTCCTCTGCTAATAAAAGATCCCGTTTGTCCTTGGCCGATCTCAAAGTATGTTGGATTGTTTGAGTTGGTTTAAAAACTGTTCTGACTTTGTGTTTTTTTTTACTTTGTGTATCCTGCCGATCCTGCGCGTGACTCCATGTATGTACAGGAGGCAAGCCCAACCCTTACGCTCATCATGCCTATCTGTTTTCTCCGGACGGCCTCAACTATTTCTTGGTCGAATTGCAACCAAATGCCCATTCCAACCAAATGCCCTTTCTAGGTGCTTCAATTCTCTTTCTAACTCAGATGGTTCGCAAATTCTTCTGGCTCTTTCGGTGAGGGTTTTAATGACTCCTCTCTTTTGACTAGGATGATGGTTTGATCCACTCTGCAGGTACCTGTCGGTATGTGTCGGTTTTCTGTACAACGTGTGGGCCAGCTTTCCGTTGGTTTTTCTGGTTACCAAGACATCTAAAAATGGCAGTCGCCCATCCTTCTCCACTTCGGTGTTTGAGTTGAGGTGCCTCAGGAAGTCTTTAAGTTCAACCAAACCATGGCCCCAAACAACGAAAGTGTCATCATCATATCGAAACCAACACTTACGTTTCCTCGCGGTTGTGTCCAGAGCGTCCATCTCAACCTTTTCCATAAAGTAGTTGGCTATCACCGGACTAAGGGGGCTGCCCATTGCTACTCCATCCGTCTGTTCATAGGATTCGTTTTTCCACTGAAAGTAGGTTGTGGTTAAGCAGTGTTCGAACAGTTTGGCGATGCCTGGTGGAAATTATCTCTCAATAAGTTCCATTGCCTCCTTAATTGGTACCATTGTGAACAACATCAAAACTCACAAGGATTTCTCCGGGAGCTAATGACAACGAGTGCAACCTCTGAACAAAATGAGATGAGTCCTTTATAAAACTGTCAGTTTTTCCTATTTTCGGCTGTAAAATTCTTGTAAGATATTTTGCAATATCATAGCGTTCACAGTGGGTCTCAGTGGTACATCCGATTCATGGATCTTGGGCAGTCAGTAGAGCCTTGGTGGGAGTGCTTCTGAATTTCTGAGTTTGGCCAAGTCCTCGAACGGAAATGTCATGTCCTTAATTAATTTGTAGGTTGTCCTTAGCATCCGTGCCGTCGGATCCCGTGCCAACTTCTTGTACGTTGACGGGGTCAAAAGCTCTTTAATTTTGTCCTCGTAGTTCAACGATGACATGACCACAGTTGCATCTCCTTATCCTCGTTGAGCGTTTTCAAGGCTTTTCTTTCTCTGAAGGTGAGGTTGCTCTTCGGAGGCTTTGAGCGTTGTAAAATACGTGATGTCTCAGCCCTTATCTGCTCCGCGGTTGGAATAGGTAGCGAGCGTATTCCACTCTCGACATTTGCTATGATGTCTTTCTTTGGCGATTGGTTGCTGTTGCTTCGGGCCACCATCTTCCGTTCAATTGTTAATCGATCCACCTCTTCTCAATAGATCCAGTGCATTTTGTTGGCTAGTTCTTTATTGACAGGTAAAAGTCTATTGTCAATATGTGCAAGATCCGGGCGGGTCTCATGTATCCGTTCGCGTAAAAGAGCCCGTTCAGTCCGGTCGTAGATTCTCTTGGCCTGGTTGGTTCTGAAATATCTTTTCATCTTCAAGAAGATCGGAGTGATCTTCGTTTACTTCGCTACAGTCAACAGGACTACTCTATGAGTAAACTCACCTTGTACTGGGACAAACAAAGGGGGCACAAGTACTAAGTATGTCGATGAATAACCAATTTTATCTAGGCAATATCGACTAGAAACTAACTTTATTTTCCAAATATTTATCCCACCTGCACCCCGATTTAGATAATCTGAAAGAGAAGGAAAAAAACTGGAATGGATCACATTTTAAGTTCAATATGAAACTTGTTCACAGCTTTGGCTTCTAATTTAATTATTTCTCACGCACAGTCAATCGTCGGTATGTTAAGTGTTTAAGCGTTTCGGTATCGGATTTCGTTTTATCGTTTTTTGAGAGGGTGACCCATGCTTCAAGACTGTTCAGCTTCCTTAAAACACAATATTAAGGGCTACGAGGACAGATCCAAAGCGGTTCGGCATCGGATTACCGTACTAACCACACTTCGTTTTGTTTCATCGTTTTTTGACAGGGTGAGCTATACGTCAAACCAAAAACATTAATATGAGCGGCCTGGTCTTGCGAGACTCTTGCGAAACTCTTGGTCATCCAAGTGTAAGTCCAATACCAGTCTCGCTCATCACTATTGAAAACAATGATGAGATGATGCAAATGACAGAAAACAAGTAGAAACTTGCACTGGAATGAGTAGAAAGGGACCAAAAACAATTGGTACTGTCCAATGTTACTATGGTTACGTTATTTACCAGCCTACTTGGGAAAAAAAATGATTTATTCGAAAATATATAGGTGGTGCGCTAATTTTGTCCATCAGTGTATGTCACAGATCACAGAGGTTATAGATTGGAAACTGACATATACGGCTGCAGAATGCTATTTGTCGCTTATCTCAGCGG
>NW_026017110.1:28976299-29000339 GCF_020466585.1 Dendroctonus ponderosae
ATTTTTGGACGACGCCTCTCTGTGGTTGCATTTAGCAAAATCATTTTGGCGGGAAAGCAAAACTGTCCAATCTATACTCTGTAATCTGTGGTGTATGTGCCGTATATACTATCTACCCTTTGAGGTTTGAATTTTAGTTTCTACCTGCTTTGTTTCAGTCGACAGGAATTTAGTTCGCCACTCGTTGGCCATTAATATGAGCTTCAATGTTAATGAAATCAACGTTCGCACACAAACCCAATTAAAACTGCGTTCCATTCGATTTGCTCTTTGAAGAGAGGTGCCTTATGCCGTAAATTATGCAATATTTGTTAACGGTTTGCCATTTATAGACCGAACTGGCCTGTTTGAGTGGCTGAAAGCGATATCGGCAGACAAAAGGTGTTTATCTTGACACCGCTTAATTAAAATTACTCGGAAAAACGGGTCTAACATCATTCATATGCAACAGCCAGAAGAATCGTACGCTTGCAATGTCGCAGCTTTTCGAGCGAATTCTTGGCTTATCCCAATGGGGATCGGATTGATTGACATGTCAAGCGGCACACCCAAGAATCTATTGCTTCCATTAGGTTTCCAGTAGAGAAAAGTGGTCCAATTGGTACCCGGAGTTGCATCAGCTCGAATGGCTGACGAATTATCGGGCCAATTGATCAAACGGTCCCAAAGGCTGGCTATTCGGTTGCATAATCTGGGTACCATTAAGTCATTCATCTCTTCGGCATTCCCAAATGAGCGCAAGCAACCTTGCTAGGTGAACGATACCAACAGATGCGGTTGTAATTTGTAATGGTGAAAAGTGAACGGATTCAGTGTGTTTATGTGTAACAGGGACGCACACCAAACTGGTATTTGTGGCCCAGTGTTGGTTCATTTGGTAAAAATCGTGCATTATTTCGCTTTCTGCGTGCTTTGATTGAGTCAGGAGCAAATTTTTGAAATTATAAGAACAGAAAGAACAGAAACACAGAAGAACAAAAAGAAGGAACCATGAGTCTCACTGCGTGCTGGTGCTGTACGATCGAAAGAACGGCTGGCTCGAAGTCCGGTTTCATTGTCTTCGGCAGGCAAAGAATGGCCTTTACTCCTATGGGTTGTGAAATAACGGATAGTGGAGTAAACGATACCGCACATGAAGAATGTTGTCCGCATAATAACTACACCAAATTACATCATACACGGCCTGCTTGCTAATGTAGGCGGTCCGATTTTCTTCGGGTTTTTTGTCCGACAAACTAGACATTTTATTTACAAAGTGACCCAATTAAGAACCTGCATTTAAATCATCCATTTGCGCCAAATGACGAAATCGACTTACACCAACCAACCGACCAACCACATTAGTTGCATTAATGAATTATCGAAGTGGTTGTTTGTTGGCACAGCCACGCCCTGTTCGTCCTCTGCCAAATGCCATCAGATGCTGATTTTTGCGCCTTTTGTAAATATTCATCTAAAAAATGTTCACTCAAAAATTCGTCACTTCCAACCTAGAGCGAGGAGCAACTTAAAACTTTCACATTAGATAGAAGGCACTTTCACTTAAAAACTTTCAGAAATTTGTTCAAATTAGGCCATATGCTGATTTTTCGCCCTTTGTGAATGTTCCTATAAAAATTCAGGTTTTTACACAACTGCAGATTCATCATTAAAAAATCGTTACTTCCAACCTAGACCGAGTAGCAACTTGAAACTTTCACATTAAATAGAAAACACTTTCACCTAAAAACCCTCAGGAATTTGTTCAAATTAGGCCTGATGCTGATTTCGCGCCCTTTGCGAATATTCATATAAAAATTCAGGTATTTACACAACTGCAGACTCATCATTAAAAATTCGTTAATTCCAACCTAGAGCGAGTAGCAACTTGAAAGTTTCAGTTTAGATAAACCTTCGTAAATTGTATTCAAATGCCGTCAGATGCTCATTTTTGCGCCGTTTGTAAATGTTCATCTAAAAACTTAGGTTTTCACACAGCTACAGACTTCATTAAAAATTTGTTAATTCCAATCTAGAGCGAGTAGCAACTTGAAACTTTCACATTAGATAGAAGAAACTTTCACCTAAAAACCCTCATAAATTTGTTCAAATTAGTCCAGATGCTGATTTTGCGCCCTTTGCGAATATGCATATAAAAATTCAGGTTTTTACACAACTGCAGATTCATCATTAAAAATTCGTTAATTCCAACCTAGAGCGAGTAGCAACTTGAAACTTTCAAATTAGATAAGATACTTGCATCTGAAAACCTTAAGAATTTCATTGAAATAAATTCGAATGCTAATTTTAGCTTTTTCGCCACATTCCAATAAAAAATGCCGGCCTCTACCATAGAGCATGTAGTAACTTGAAATGTTCACAAACTATAAAAGAGACTCGACTCTTAAACCTCCGAGAAGGTTATTCGTATAAGTTGCCGATTTTAGTACTGTTTCGGAATGTTGATCCAAAAACTAGGATTTTTTACGCAACTGCAACCTCTTCAATAAAAATTCGTAGCTTCTAATTTCGAACGAGCAGCAACTTGATACTTTCACATCTTGAATGTGAAACCTCTAAAAATTTTATTTAGATCGTATATTTATACGTCTTTTGCAAATGTTGGTCGAAAAATTAACGTTTCACGGAAATACCACACACTTTTCTAATAAAAAGTTCAGTCTACCAAAGACACTTGAAACTAAAAAAAGTTCTTGTAAAGCGCCTCAGAAGCAATTTTTTGTGCTTTTTGCAAATGGTGCAATCGTTCATATCACCGGATAGTTTGGTTGAAAAGGTGAATATAACCAAAGCAGCATAAAATTGAGTAAGTTACAACTTTCTAGAACGGATGTTCTAAATAATAAGCTGAGAAAAATGGTCATTTCTTCAACAATTGTCATCCTTCAAGTTACTAATATCTGATTTTTTTAGGAAGCAGGAATTAACTCAAATGAAAAGCGACATGTAAGTAGCAATTTTGTAACCATTTCACACGCTAATCAATCAAATAATGGAAAATCCATTAACTTTCCCATCTTTCACGTGTACTAAACTGGTAGTACTTTTACGTGTATGGGATCAAACTTATTGGGAATTTTTCTATTTTCTATGGCCTTACATGAGGATTTCATTCAATTTGGATTTAGTAGATTTAATTGCGCGCTACTAATCGGTCCGTTATTTTTCCATCGAAAATAACACCCTTACAAGACCGATTTTCCTCACAAGTGTTTTTGCCAAAACATTTCGCTCACGATCCGCTGTCCCTCGGAAACTGGGGCATAAATTTCGACATCGTCGCAATTTAATCCCCGCCTCCCGGACACTTCATAAGTTGTTTTTTTTCGTTCGCATGGCAAAACTACTCTAGCTGATGGCCGATATTCTTCAACATTGAAAACCACATCAGTTTTTATGGTAAACTGCAGCCTTGCCGATCTTTTGGTAATTAGAGCGTCGCAACTCGCGTAAAAGTAGTTTTCCGGCGACTTAATGTTAAGGCCATCGATATGGATTTGTTTGTCTTCCTGTTTTTTTTCACAACTGACCAATCACGGAAGCCAAACTGGATGGCTAAATGCCACGTCATTTGCATACGCCCATCCCAGTTTGAAATGTTTTTAACTATCTAAGAAGCAAACGCTTCAAGTGGCTTACATAAGCCAATCATAGTAAACCCAAACAAAGGAGATCGAAAGGATTCAAGCAGCAGCGTCTTTGATGAGAAGTTGCGTTCGTTGCAAAACGGCTGTGAAAGTTGGCCAAAATGTGAAAGGTTCCGTCGCGTTGTGTAAGTAGTCTACTAGTAGTATTATCCAGTGCCATACTGAATACACAATTTGCAGTTGAAACCGCCAAATGGTGCTCGTTGAGAAATCATCTTCGGCGACATTGGAACCAGCGCTTAATTAAATGCAACATTCTCAGCGATACACATCGCTGTTTGTAACCTTGTAGCGCAATTTCGCTGTCCAATTGCTTGCACAACTTGCTGGCTGATAAACCAGTCTTTTGCATGTCGGGGCTGGTTGCAAGAGACCGCTGATTGATGGTTGCACGTTAAACTAATCGGTCAGCCGGCGGCGTTTGATGGTGGTTTGAATGCACAAGCAATACACCACAAGTGACATATTTCAGGTTGAAAATCGCGTGAGAATTGAGGAAGTTATGCGACTTACAGTGGATATGCAGTGCACCCTTAACATTTTCTGGTAACCGCATTGTATGGTATTGGATTTTTATGACGAAAGTTGCGTTCGAAAGTGGAGGAATTTTGCTTAATGTCGTTTTTTTAATTTTTGGATTCCCAAAAAGAACACGCGAGGGGAAAGGACTTGTTTTTTTTGTTGCCTAAAGGGGACTTTGAGCAATGAAAATCTGTATAAAATGGGCGAAGAAAAAATCGCACAGGGCAGTGCTTAGCAGCTGAGAAGCGCACTGGATTTTGTTGCATTTTTATGGAGAAACTTGCGTTGGAACGCCCGGAAATTTTGTTCAAAGGTCCCTATATTTGCTAAAAAAATGTGATTTTTAAGACCAAGAAAAGTGCCTAAACAAGTCTCTATAAAGCGCACTTTTGACTTAATAAAGATTAAATTGGCCAAATTGTGAGCAACAAAAATAGTTTATGGTAGTGTCCAAAGAACACTGTATCTAGTCCGTAAGAAATCGGCTGAAAAACATCCACGTTCCGAGCAAAAGGACAAGCTAGATGCATCTGATCTTCGACGACCTCAAAGTGAGCTTCAAACAATGGCATTTTGATGGCTAAAAAAGGTACCTTAAACGGGGCTTTGCTTTTTTTACACTGTCTAAACATAGTGCATGGGCTGAAGAGGTGAAGACCAGTTGGCTTCTGCTGTCGATTGCTTGGTAACTGTGCGAATAACTGCTGTGACAATTGGCTTGAAAAATACTAATAAATGGCAGTTTTGAATTGAAAATCCCCGCAAAGTTGAGACTGTGAGAAAAATAATAGAAGCGCGCACGATAGTGCTGACTTATCTTCTGAGAAGCCCCCTGAACCTAGTGCCTCGAAAACTGGAAGTGTTGGCTAAAAAATGCCTTTTAGGCTTTAGGACACTGTGTTGAGTTGTTGCCGCTCTCTGAGTTAGCGAGTAACTCATCGGTTAATGAATTATAAGTGATTGATTAAAGCTTTACGAGACCCGAGACTGGAATTTTCACATCTAAAAAAATGTCAATAACCTTTTGTCTGAGCAGCGTTTTACTACTTTGTTCCAGGAACCCGGACCGGAACCGATCTGGACCGAAAACCGGAACGGAACCGTTTTTTTTTGGACCGGAACTGTAACGGAACCCATATTTGATATTAACACACTGTTAGGTGCTGAACCCGAACCGAAATATTTTATTTCGGTTTTTTCGGTGTTATTTCAGTTCTGCTTGTAACGTTTGAAAGAAATTACTGTACATTTTACAAGCAAATGAAAATAATCATTTATCTTCCTGCAAATGAATATAAAATTACGTTTCTGTGTTCTGGTGGGCGGCGGTGTTCTATTAATGTGCCGACAAAGGGTCGGCACTTCTTTTAGTTAGTTAAAAACTTTTAGAGGAACAATTATTTGTGAGCACCAACCGACTTTTCAATCGAGAAGAACAAACACCGTACACTATTTTTAAAAAATTTTTTTAAGTAGAATTATTTTAGTTTTTCGATTACCAACAAAGCAACATTCGAAATTGAAATGTTGGACAAAAGCAACTCCTTAAAAGATGGCGAAGACATGAACCAGGAAGAACAATGTTTAAACGGAGATAAGAGTGAAAGAAGAGAACTTGACGAAGTTGTGGACCTGAGTGAAAACGGAAAGAAGAGAAAAGCGCTAAAGTCAGAAAATTCATTGACAAATTACTTTTCAAAAATACAACGATTAAATTAGTTTTTGTATGGGAGTCTTTATTGCAATGTTGTTCCATTTAATGTTACCTGAATTTCAATCCTTGTGTGGGGTTGCTAGTCCTTCTACACTCCCTACCATACAACCAGCCGAAGTACCGTATGAAGCAGTGGATCGTTTGCGCATCTTTTATCTTGTATTATACAACAAACAAGGAAAAAGATAGTGAGATTCCTAATTAGAGTAACTTTGTCCTCGTTCGTTGTTATATGTGGATTGTGGAACAGAAATGAACCGAAAAAGAACCGGAACCGTAACGGAACCGAAATTTTAAATTTTGCCTTGGACCGAATCCGGAACGGAACAGTTATTTCGTTTCGGTCCGGGTCCTTGCTTTCTTCAAACAACTAAAAAAAGTCATCTAGATTTTCTCAGCAACAGAACTGAGTCCAAAGAAAGTCGACGAGTTTTCTTGTAAAATCGATCTCGTTATTTTTTTGCATAAAAGATTCAGTTTGCCAGTATTTTACAGTAAAACGTTAGGAAAACGTGGTTTTTCTGTTTAGAGACTGTGTTGTTTAGAAATATTGACCTAAAAGTGAAGAAACCCCAGTTTCCATGAGTTTTAAAAATAAATTATTATCAACTTTCGCTTTTCCAGTTCAGTTAAATGTTTTTGGAAAAAATCCCTGAAATAATTATTAGGATTTTGTTCATAATTCGAAGCTGCAAAAACGTTTTATTAACGTTTTCCTGCCGTTGTTCCTCCGTAGGCATCTCATGTTTTTATTATTTTCGATTGCATTTTCTACTTCTGTTATGTAGTTTCCTTCCAATCCTTGCGTACCATTTTTCTTGCTTCTCTTCTGAATTCGCGGTATTCTTCTGTGTTTTGTTTGCCTTTGCCGTACAAGGTCCTTCTTTTTTCTATCAGCTGAATCGTTTCCGCTCTTAGTTTGTTTATTATTCTCGTTTTCTTTTTTGCGATATTGAGTGCTGTTTCTTTAATTATCGTTGTTAGGTATGTTGCCACTTCATTTATATTTGTTGGACTTATATTTTCGATTCATTTGGCTCTCAATTCGTTTTGGTATATGATATTGTTTTCTTTCAGAGTGCTGCTATCTATTGAGTCTGTGTTGTGTTCAATATATCTTTTCGGCTTCTGTTTGGATAATTTAGCTCTGACTATCCGGTGGTCGGTTCCTGTGTTGAAACAGTTTACTACTGAGATGTCGGTGGCAATTTTTTTGGAGTCGACAATTTTTGTAATTTGGAACACGCGAATTTCTAAAGAACAGAGCGCAGTTGAGTAAAAATTAATTTAGAGATTTTCTCAACTGAGAACAGAACTGAAAATTTCTAATAATTTTCCTGGAATTTATTTCGTCTGTAAAGTAAAGTGTCTTCTAACGATAGCGAAAATTTAAAATTGCTACTAGATTCACATCTAAAATTTTCACATCTGAAAAAAAGGTCAACATTTTTTCTGACGTTTTATTACTTTTTTTACTACAAAAAAGTCATCTAGATTTTATTAAAATCGATCTTTTACTTTTTTTGCATAAAAGATTCAGTTTGCCAGTATTTTACAGTAAAACGTTAGAAAAAACGCTGTTTTTCTGTTTAGAGACAGTGTTGTTTAGAAATATTGACCTAAAAGTGAAGAAACGTTAGTTTCAAAGAGTTTTCCAAATAAATAATTTTAAACTTTCGCTTTTACAGTTCGGACAAAAATAATGATTATGGTTTTGTCCGTAATTTGAAGCTGCAAAAAGTTTTCCCAAATTTTGTTTGCAAAGTGGTTAAGGAGGCGAGTGTTCCAATAAAATTTCTTTTATAATTTTTACAGAAAATATCTGAAGCTTGTCAGTATTTTAAGTGAAACTAAAAAATGATGCGATTTTTGCGTCGAAAGAATTGCTTAATAGAAACTTTGTTAAAACTGGAATGACATGAAAATTTAAACGAACTTTAAAAATCTTCAGAGCGATGAAGACGGCGAATTTTCCAAAAACTTTTTTGAAAAGTTTTACTCTCTGGTCGTTTTTTCAAGAACATCCTAATTACTTTCGGTGAAAAACTGAATAAAATTATTTGGTTTTTGTGTCAAATTCAAAGCTGAAACAGGTTTTCTAAAGTTTCCTGCAAATCGATGAATGAGGCGAATTTTCGCGTGTGAAAAACGAAACGTGTTTGTAAAATTACAAAGCTATAAATTTATCGTGTAATTTTTTGCGTAAAAGACCTCCTGATCGTCAGTATTTTTAAGCAAAACTCTTCAGAATAGAGCGTTTTTGAGTAAACCAAAAAAATCAGTCAACACTAAAAACCACACTGGAACGGCATTTGTTGACTTTTTACAAAGCGGCGAAAGATTCGAAATGTACTTCACAATTTTTCGCGAAAACTTGAGCATTTAGAAGAACGAACAACTGAAATTTTGAAGAAATTTTAAAAATGTTATTAATAAATGACCTTTAAAATGAATGCGCTGGGCCGGCGCACCAAGCAATTTGCGTTACACTGCGCCAACATCTAAAAGTTCACTGAGTTACCCAGGCCTACCCGAAAACGCTACAAAACCATTCCCAAATCATCCTACCTCCAGCTTAACATCTCAATTCCTCTTCAGGAACACCGAAGGTTTATCTGCAGCGTACTCTTGTATGAGCAATGTGGTTCACTCACTCCGATCGATCACTGGGCGGTCACCAGCGGCGAGCAAAAAACTGTTTCTTCAGCGTCAGTCGGCAATCGACTGGCCGTCCACCCGCCGCCGAAGAATCAAAGAAAACCCCCCAAACGTGCCGCCCTACTAGAACGCTACCGATCATGGCCTTTGGTCCAAAACACCTTCGGCGGGTTGCGACATCGACTTAATCGCATCCTCGTGAACTGAATCCAGTCCGGCCGAAAGTAAGAGCCGAAAAACACCCAGCTGGTATGTCGTCGGCTGGTGATTAATCGCTGTTAGCGGGCTTTGGTGTCTTTCATTATGCAACCGTTCAATTGAAGAAACTGATGGAGAGTAAAACGGTAAAAACGTTATGTAACGATCGAAGAAGATTGAAGAATATTCAGTGCACAGTTTCACCAGGAAATGGTTAGGAATTTGGGTCCTCCTAAGTGCCATGGGATCTTTTTAAACGTTTTCTTCCTCAGCGGTTTCTAATGCCGCAAAGGGAAGTTGTCAATTTACTGGTACCTGGATGGAATAATTGATTCTTTGACCCCATTGGCCTTCGCAGGCGCTGCTTTCTGGGCCATGCGGCAAATTACTTTTCTACATCGCGCCTCATTGGAATGCCGGCAAAACACAACTTGTTCACTGCTTCTATTCATTACACTTAACCATACATCTACTATCACATAAGATATTGAACACCAAGGATGCCAATGGTAAAAAAATCCATGCGTATGTACACTCGTAGCTAATTAAGTAAATGCGGGGCTTGCGGGCTTCTTCAGAACTTCTTCACTTCGTCGCTCTCGCTGATAAAGGCCTGGTTGCAAACACCCCCGAACGCCACGTTGTTTTTCTCCAAAGTTCTGAAGCCGTTCAACACCGGAGAGCCCAGTTGGACCTGTTTGGGCGTTATCGTAAACACGGCCGTTTCCGCCAGGCTGTTGTCCTTTTGACCAGAAGTGCGTTCTTTGTCCGGATATCCATTTAGAGCCTTCGCGTCCCTCTTGTGCTGTACGTAGAACCACCTGGAACCAAGTATAATTCTGGTCCACCATTTGAAGACTATTGCTTTAAACATACCCGAAAATCACCACGGCGGGCACCGTCAAGACGCCGCCCAGGATGAAAAACGCCCCCGGCATGCTGTTGATGGTTGAGGCGTAAGTAGCGCTGTACATGGGACCGTAGAGGAGCGGCATCAGGGCTTCGCAAGCTCCGAATAGGGAGTTCAGTTTGCCTGCAACCAACCGGATTTTCAGTTTTTTAAATTGGCGCAAACACACGCGTTATGTGTGCGGAAGTGTGGGCGCAAGCCTAAAATCTCATTCCTGTTTAACATCCTTTGGGAATCTCCTACGAGTTGGGATGCACACAATAGGTGGACTAAATAAACTTTGTCTGCATCGTAAATGCCGGTCTCAAAATGAAGGTTTGTATACAAATGCTCTCCATCCTTAAAAAAATCGCAATCTTTAAGCTAAAGCGAGAAGCAAATTTAAATTTTTACAATTCTTGGAAAGTCTTTCGAAATTTTCAGTTTTATCAGCTTCGTAAATGTGGGTGTTATAATGGATGTTTTTACTTAACTGCGCTAAGTATTTTCAAAAATCGCATTTTTTAAGCTAAAGCTAAATTGCGAGTAGCAATCTGAAAGTTTCATCACCGATAGCAGAGGGTTTCAGAGGGACTCAAAATTATCAGCTTTTTTAAATTGGTAAATTTAATCATCATCTCAGTTCTAAACTCTTTCAACACAGGAACCGACCACCGGATCGTCAGAGCTAAATTATGCAAACAGAAGACGAAAAGATATATTGAACACAACACAGACTCAATAGATAGCAGCACTCTGAAAGAAAACAATATCATATACTAAAACGAATTGAGAGCCAAATGAAGCGAAAATATAAGTCCAACAAACATAAATGAAGTGGCAACATACCTAACAACTATAATTAAAGAAACAGCACTCAATATCGCAAAAAAGTAAACGAGAATAACAAACGAACTAAGAGCAGAAACGATTCAGCTGATAGGAAAAAGAAGGACCTTGTACGGCAAAGGCAAACAAAACACAGAAGAAAACCGCAAAATCAGAAGAAAAGCAAAAAAAATGATACGCAAGGATTGGAAGGAAACTACATAACAGAAGTAGAAAATGTAATCGAAAATAATAAAAACATGAGATGCTTACGGAGGAACAACGGCAGGAAAGAGTTAATAGCCCTAAACGATTTCATTCACCGGGAAACCAGATATAAGAAGAAAATACTAAAGATCACCAAGGAATTTTACCAAGACCTATACACATCACAACTAAAGAAACCAGAAAAAATTACATTTAAGAAAGTGAGAAATGGGGGTCGGACGACATCCCCGAAATAACAGAGGAGGAAATACAACATGCTCTTAAAACATCAAAATATCGCAGGGCCCTTGGAGGCGACGGCATAGTGATAGAAATGATCAAGGAGGCAGAAGAAACAATGATTCCCAAGCTAAAGAGACTTCTCAACACTTTGAGTTTTGAAAGCTTTGAAACCCAAGAAATACCTGAAACCTGGAACGAATCCATAATCATCCTACTCTACAAGAAAGGAGACCCGACACTTCTTCTGAATCTTCTTCGGCGAATTTGTTTGCTTTCACCCATCTATAAATTGTTCAAGAGAATCATCGTTAACAGAATCAGTAGCAACCTTGATTACCATCAACCTGTAGAACAGGCGGCATTTAGAAAGGACTTCAGCACATGCGATCATCTCTTGACCTTCAAAATCCTAAATGAGGAAATGACAGAATACAACATGCCATTATACACAGCCTTCATAGTTTACGAGAAGGCCTTCGATTATATTGAACATTGGGCAATTCTAAGTGAGCCCGTGTCGACCATAGATACATACACAAACATACTGGAGAGAGATTCACAAAAACGCGAAAGCGGCAGTGAGAATACAGTTGGACTGGTCAGAAGAGGCAGTCATCATCGACGACGAGAAATTAATACATCTCAGATGCGCAGACGACATAGTCCTGTTAGCCAACAACGCTGAACACCTGGAAAAACTGATTACAGATCTGAACCGAAAATCAAAGGAAATAGGCCTCAAAATCAATATGCATAAAACCACAACTATATGTTCGATGGATCCCAGTATCATAATAGACAACAACAAAAGAGAGAATGTAACGACTCTACATACTTACATACTACGGCCAACGAATAACTCTTTGGAAAGGAAAGCAAAGATATCGAGATCGAAAGGAGAATTAGAATAGAATGGGCGGCTTTCGAAAAACTAAAAAATATACTCACCAACAAAGGAATGGCCCTGTAACTGCGATCAAAACTTTACGACCAATGCGTATTGCCAGTAACCACATACGGCGCTCAAACTTGGACCTTCACAGGGCAAATGGTGAACAAGCTTAGAGAATCCCAAAGAAATATGGAAGGAAGAACATTAGGCGTTTCTCTGCGTTGCAAAAATCGAAACGAGTTAATTAGAAGCAAGTCTAAAATAACAGATATAACAGACCGGGCAGCACAACGTAAATGGGACTACTCGGGACATATCGCCCGAATAAAGGATAACAGGTAGAATGGAAGAGTGTTGCTATGGAGGCCATGGACCGGCAGAAGAGCGAGAGGAAGACCTATCACACGTGGGTACTGGTATCACGATACTTGCAGTTAATGTCTAACATTGTTAAGTGACTAGAAAACAGACATAATTTTTTTTTACTAAAAAACTACGAATGCTACAAGATTTTACAAAGAGCACAAAATTGTGAACAAATGATTAGTGCATCAACCTAAAAAAAATGAGTTGATTTCATCCTCCAACTAAAAAATGCTGGTAGTTTTTGTACCACGACACTCTGAAAACGGCTGAACTCGATTGTTTCATCAAAATACGAGTCTTACATAAGAACAAATTCACAGCGAGTTTCACTAAAATACATCGTACCATTCTCCCGGTATTTCGAAAAAGATAATTTTTTTGAAGAACTTTGACCATCAATAGCAGAGGAGCCAGATATTTTTTGTTAATAAAAAAATATCGCAGTACCTTCTTGATCATGAGCTTACGGGACACCCTGTATGTAGGTATTTTTGTTCTCTCATTTGTCGGAAAAACTCATCTTTATTAGTTGAATTATCATTTTCATTATCGTCTCAAAATTCGAAGAGCCGGCAGACTTTGAGAAACCAATAGTGGCAGCCAAATGGAAAAAGTTCCATTTGCTAGTCTACACAATATCAATTACATCAGGATGGTCGTCGATTTTTGAGACCACAACAATGTCCTACGTATTTCCAGCAGCCGAATGCGACTTGGACTTAAAGCTGGAGCACGAAGTCTTACTGAATGCTATTACTTATGCAGGTGCACATATTAACTGGCTGAAACAGTACAGAAGCGACTGAAAATGCAAATTTCTAGGCATGATCTCGACTGGATTCGTATGGGGCTATCTATGCGACACTTTAAGCAGGAAAAACCTTCTGTTAACTGGCTACTTGTTGGATACAAAGCAATGCATGAGGAGAATTTTCTAACAAAATAAATTTTATAATTTTTCGCTGAATAGGAATTGTCAGGAAAGAAGAAAAGCATCAGAAAATATTTTTTTTTACACTTATTGAACTTGTAGTTCCGTAATGGGTTTTTGAGAAAACCTTAATGATTTTCGAGAAAAAAACTAGAAAAAAAACCACATTTTTTTAACAAACTCTACAGTCTCCAGAGGGATGGGGGAGGCGAGTTTTCCAAATAATGTATAAAAAAATTAGCTGTTTTATTTTATAAAAACAATTATTTGATTTTGTTTGAAGCTGGAAACGGATTTGAAAACTTTTTGCAAACAGACGAAAAAGGCAAAATTTATTTGATAATTTTTCGCAGAAAACGCCACAAGATTGTCACTATTTTAACACTGGCGTTAAAATAAATGTTAAAACAATTAAGAAAAAAGTCATCAACATTTTACCAGCAACGGAACCGAGTTACTGCGCCGGTGCGTTGGGTTGGCGCACTAAGCCATTTGCGCCGCACTACGCCAACTTCTAAAAATTCACTGAGTTACCCAGGCCTAATGTAGCTGCAAATTTTATTTTTTTTATAAGAAAGTAAGAAAATAATTTTTATAAAAAATTATTTTCTTACTTCAGATACTTTATTTCGGGTTCTGAAAGGTCTTACTCTTGTTCTTCCTTCCCTCACAAGAATTGAAGATGATTTTCCTGACGTTTCTCTTTGAGAGCTGCAAAAATCGTTAATTGTAGAGTCGTGTAATCGTCGTACATCTGCGTCAAAGATTTCCAGAGGCCTGAGGTCTGAGGCAAGAAATTGCCTACAGAAAATATCGACAAATTTCGAACTTGCATTGAAAATTATTGAACTGCAGCTCTTACAAAATGGAAAAATTTGCGTCGACGTTCTTCCACGTTTTGGTTCGTCCCGTAGCTCAGTTGGATATGGCAATATCGTATCAGCTAAGTAAGAGATAGAATAGACGGTAAGTCAATTCAATGCCTCCTTGGGGGGGGGGGGGAGATTTTAAAAAGTCCAGTGCATACGTTAGCTCAAAACTCACCTAATTCATCAGATGAAACCAACTTGGAAGCAATAGACCGCATGGCTATGAACGAAGTCCCATTGAGGATTTCGACGATGGCGCCTAGAAAGGACAAGGACACATTATCAGGAAGTTGGTTGCTGAAGGCGAATCAAGCGAAACGTTTATCATGTTTACACGCTTTGCAAGAATGAATTAGCCGTGGCAATTGTCCAATCAACGCTTCCTTAAATTGACAAGGACGCTGGATAAAAAGAGCTACGGCCGTGACCAATCATGCTACTCAGTCCTCACCCAGATAAAATACCAGAGACGTCATCGCAAATCCATAGACGAAGCTGCTGAGGATTTTACTCATCGACGAGTAGATGCCGATGATGGCGTCGTCGATCTTCAGCAGGTGGCTAAACACGCCCACAGACACCGAAGTACCTGCAAACCAAGTCAATTAACAATTTCGATTAAAAAAAACATTCCCTGGCCTGAAGAACCAGCACCTATTAATAGCAATTAATGTTTTCAAGCACCGTTAATCGGCCGACCGCAATTCGTTTGAAAAGCAAACATTATATAATCTTCGGCAAGGTTGCGCGTGCAATGAAGCTATCCGCTAATTGTGACCTTTAACAGTCAGCAGAAGTGCACTGAACAGTTACCTATCAGATTGGTGAGCATGCTGTAGGTGGAGAAGATGCTGAAGTCCACTTCGTCCCAGTTGAAGCGGTAGCGGGTGAAGAGGTAGGCCACGTTCATCTCACCTGCAAAGACAACAGTTCTGGAGACTGGCAATCACTTAGCATTTTCTGGAAAGCCTTTTAAATGGTGTCGGGCAAATGCGCTGGAACGAAGACAAATGTGGCTAAAAAAGGTCTGTTTTGCTTTCAAAATTGCTCCAGGAAAACCCCATAGGAAGCTAGAAACAGCTCATTTTCGGGGTCAAAGAAAGTGCCTGAACAATTCACAAAAAAAAAACATGCATTTTTAATTAACAATTGACCAAACTGTGAAAGAAAAGAAATGAAAGAAAAAAAAAGCAAATGATAGTGTCCACTTAACATCTAAAAATAACTTCACTAAACATGGTGGGATTATCATTTGGAACTTTGCGTTGAAAAAAAGAACGAAATGCTGTTAAAGAAGAGCTTTTGGATGTTAGGATCTGCGTAAGAAATAGGCTTCAGAATTACGAATAAATTGCCGAAACTGCGAGAAAAACTACTACTTGAGGAACTACTTTGTTCAAACCATTAAAAAACGTCATCTATATTCCCCCAGCAACAGAAGTGAGTCCAAAGAAAGTCGACGCGTTTTCTTGTAAAATCACTCTCCTAATTTTTTGCATAAAAGATTCAGTTTGCCAGTATTTTACAGTAAAACGGTAGGAAAACGTGGTTTTTCTGTTTAGAGACTGTGTTGTTTAGAAATATTGGCCTAAAAATGAGGAAACCCCAGTTTCCAATAGTTTTCCAAATTAATGATGATAAACTTTCGCTTTTTCAGTTCGGGGAAATATTTTTGGAAAAAGACCCAGAATTAACTATTAGGGTTTGGTCCATAACTCGACGCTGCAAAAAGTTTTCCAAAAATGTTTGCAAAGCGGTTAAAGAGGCGAGTGTTCCAATAAAATGTATCTTACAATTTTTTACAGAAAATAACTGAAAATTGTCAGTATTTTAACTGAATAATAATGCGATTATTGCGTAGATAGAACTGCTTAATAGCAACTTTGTTAGAACTAGAATGACCTGAAAATTAAAAGAAACTTTAAATATTTTCAGAGCGATGTCGCCGGCGAATTTTCCCAACAATTCTTTGTAAACTTTTGCTACTAAAAATGTATCTTGTATATTTCGCGGAAAATGCCTCCAGATTGTCAGTATTTTTGAGTGAAACTATAACATAGAGCCTTTTTCAGTATAACGCACCGGCGCAACTCAGTTCCGTTGATGAATTTTTTACTTATTTTAGATTTATTTGAAAATTTAAATTAAAATAAAATTATTTGGTTTTTGTGCCAAATTCGAAGATAAAGAGGGTTTTCTAAAGTTCCCTGCAAACCGATGAATGAGGCGAATTTTTTACCAAAATTAATTTCGTCATTTTTTGCTGAAAAAACTCCATTTTTGTCAAAAAAGTAGAAAATCATCAGAAAATAATGTTTTTTGCGTTTCCGAATAAAAACTTTTAGTTTTGTGATTGGTTTTGAAGAAAACCTTAATGGTTTTTGTCTCGAATTCGAGCCTGAAAAAGTTTTTGTAAAATTTTTACCAAGCTTTAAATTTATCTTGTGATTTTCGCGCAAAAGACCTCCAGATGGTCAACCTAAAAAACAATTTTTTTTAACAAACTCGACAGTGTTCATAGGAATTGAAGTGACGAGATTTCCCAATAATCTGTTATAAACTTTCGCTTATTCTGTTCGTTTTTTAATAGAAAATGATTTGATTTCTGTTCCAAATTCGACGCTGAAAAGATAATTCAAAACTTTTTATAAAGTGATCAAGGATTCGAAATTTATTTCATAATTTTTCACGGAAAATACGTAAGTTTAGCAACAATTTTAAGTGAAACTTTAGAAAAGTGAGCATTTAGAATAAAGAGTAACTTAACTAAAACTGGAAAAATATTATTAATGGGCCTTAAAATAAATCGAAAACAAGTAAATAATAGTTATCAACATTTTCCCAGCAACGGAGCTACGGGGTTACTGCGCCGGTGTGTTGGGTTGGCGCACCAAGCCATTTGCGTAGCACTGAACCAACGCTTAAAAATTCGCTGAGTCACCAGGCCTACACTTCACATCTTCTGGAAACCCCCATAAACAGCGTCCGATTTTCATTCTGAAACCGGCGTTGGAGAGAGGCGAAATCGCGCTTAAATCCCGAATCTAAACTTTGCAAAACCGCAGCTCTGAACGAAAGAACGCGCCGCCTGAAGCCAGCCATCCATTTGCCGTCTCCCTAAGCCTAAGAAACTATCACTGACATAGATAATCGAACTTAAGGTGAACGGTTCTTTGGTGAGGTTACCGTTACCAACCGGAATCAGGCAACCAAGATGATGGTGTATCTAAAAACGTGCCATCCACCGTACAATGGCAAGAATTCCCAGAAAAAGCTGCCGACACTAATTGCATCCAATTCAATTACGAAGGTTGGAGTTGTTTTTTGCGTTTTCGCTTATAGTAACTCACCATGCATCGGCCCAATAACGACCATCACCACGAGCATCAGCAGCATGACCTTCATCTTGCGATTGTTCGGTCCCGACTTGAAGGCTACCCTGAAGGTGTTGAAGAGGTGGCGCACGTCGAAGAAGTCGCGCAAGAAGGCGCAAGGTCCCTCTTGCAGCACTGGCACGTCCACCTTCTTCGGCTCCTGAATCTTTGTGTAGCCGTAGTAGAGCGCCATCACGTACATGACTGAAGAGATGGAGAAGACGCCGTAGAAGCCAATTTTCTTGTAGAGCACCCCGCTTAGAGCCAACCCGACGGGAATGCCCAACGAGCAGAAGACGTTGACGATTCCAATGCGCAGCGTGCGGGTGTCTACAGTGGTTACGTCCGCAATGTAGCTGAAGACGCCCATGAACATAGTGAACCATCCGCCGGTCATTGCTTGAATTTTAGCCGGTTAGCTGGGAAAGAAGATGGTTTTTGGGAAGTTTTACCTGGAAAGAGCCCCTCGATGAATCCAGCTACTTCCATGGGCAGCTCGTAGTAGAAGTAGGTGCAGAACATGAGGCCGATAGAGGTGAGCAGCTCGCCCACAATGGGCAGCAGCATGCATGGCTTTCTTTTGCCCCAGCGGTCGCTCCAAGAGCCCACGAACATGATGAGGAAGGCCGGCAGCGCGCTCTGCAGGATGGTCTTCCAAACGCCCATCGAGGCCACCAGCTGCTGCACCTCTTGCTCCTCCACAGTGTAATTCGCTGCAACAATCAGGTTTCAGTGACATCCCTGTGTAGAAGAGTTGGGCACTTGTTTACCAGTCCTCCTTTCACTCAACGCGTCGCAGACCTCAGGCGAGTAGCCCAGGTTGACTCTACAGGCCTTCTCTAGGTTGAGGTTTTGAGTGGCTAGACTGGCGAAGACACTCGGGATGATGTAGCAGGCCAACATTGGCTCAACCGTGATGTTCTCGCGAAGAAACCGATACTTTTCCTTCCAGGTCATCGGCGGCTGCGCCCCATCCGGCTTCCCTACAGCCGATTCTTTAGCGGCTTTGGCCATTTGCTTCTTTTTCAACACCTAGAACAGTTCGATAAAGATTTGGGGCTTTTACCGCTGGCCTAAGATCGGCCCAGTGTGCAGTTATAAGCGCAAGGTCTTAACCAGCGATCCATTGTTTCAGCAACAATGATTTCGCTATCTCCAATGCCAGTAATCGATAACAGTAATTAGCCATTCGACATGCCAATCAGGTGAGGAAAAAGAGCGGGTTTATCGCCCAAAACAAAGGGATTTGTGGCGCAATGTTCGCATCTTTCTACGGTGTTTAAGCCAATGCGATCTTGAGCCCGACCGGACGAGTAAACGGCAATTATTGTTATTATCTAAGTCAAGGATTGCTGCAAACTGTGTTGTTTCTAATTCGGAAATAATTGCTTCCTCGTTGTCTTACCCGCAGTGAGTTGCCACTTTCCATTTGATTTGGCGCTAAAAAACACCAGCAGGATGTCGACTAAGAGATTGAAGGGTTGGACCTTGCAGTGGTTTTATTTGGTTTTGGAACAATTACATGTCAGTGCTGGTTGCAAAACACTTCGCACTGGCGGTGCAGAGTCGGGAGGTTGAAAACGCGAAACATTCGCCACAAGACGCAGTTCTCAAGCTGGAAATCGGATGAAAATTCAAGGAGTTATGCGCCATGGAGTGCAACCCGAACGACTTTTGGAAACCGTATTAGTGATTGTTGATTTTGGTACGAAGTATTGCGCTTGAAAGTGGCAAAATTTTGCATAAAAATGCTTTTCGGTTCGGAGGAAAATAGGCCAGTTATCACCAGAAGAACATGCGAGGTGGATTTAATATGACTTGGAAAGTTTTGAAGAACTCAAGGCTCAAGAGAGGTGCCTACAGAACTTCCTGTTGCAATTAATACTCGCTAATGGTAGTGCCTAAACATCTTCAGGAAACCCCATTAAACTCAGTTCGATTTTCCTTGTGAAAACTGTTTCCCAGGAAGAGAAAACTGGCAAAACTATGCACATGCAGGCGACCAAAACGCCAGAACCAAACCCGAAAAGCGAGAGTAGATACCCACCGAAAGCGAATGGTACGGCTTACCTAAGTGGAACACTTGCTCATGTCTCGATGCACCACACTTACTTTCGTTCGAGCGGTAGCACAACAAACCGGGTCGAAAATCGGTCCGTACTTGGTTTTTGCATAAAGTGGCGATGGTGCTGCAAAGCTGCGCCGCCCCCACCCATCGTACCATCAAACCGTGAAACTGTTAGATAATTTCGGAATTTTTCAATTACCTTTTAACATGGTACTATTGTTAGACGCAATTAGCCGGGTCGGGTTCCTCAATCCGTCACACTTACCACACTGGTCACTCCAGCCACTGCCCTGGCCTGCGTTTGCCTCATTGCGCTCCTAAGCTCCTAACTCACGCCGGTTCTTTCGGGTTTACCCTGCCGTTGCCCCATTCAACTCAACTGGACAGTTTATTTTTCAAGAAAACACTGCGCTGATTGGATGGTAATGGGGCCGCTGTTAAGGAGCCGATTATCTGTAATTGGCCGATGCGCGGAAACGCTCTCCGGGCCTCAATTTGGCTCAACTAATTCAGTTTGGGGCATTAGCGCACCTCAGGTTGAAGTAGGCCTGGGTAACACTGTGTTGAGTTGTTGACGCTCTCTGAGTTACCCAGTTATAACTCATTTGTGGTGTGAGATTTGAGTACTTTTGAATAATCGTACCGACTAGAAGTGTGAGAAACGGTTACTTTTTTGTAGTTTTTTTGTGGTATGTTCAAATCTAATCGCAAGTCTGAATTATCCCGATTGACACTGTACAGGGTGTTTCCTCAAAAGTTGACACTAAAGGTGTGATAAACCGTTATTTTTCTGTAACGGGTTACAACGCTCCAGTTTCACCTTGATAATAGATTTCGAAATGGGACTCCACAAGGAACATGTCACTTTTTAAATGTTTCATTAAAAATGCACAATGATGATGATAGTAGAAATAGTGATGATATACAGGGTGGTTTTTTTAAATCTTGAAACGTTTAAATATTTCGGAAACGAGTCATTCGAGGAAAAAATGTTTCAAATAAGAAGTTAATATTTGGGAAGGGGATGTTTATTCGTGTCAGAAAAACAACGCCTACTTCGGCCTTGTAGGCTAGGCAGGGGTCAACTTGAGAATTTCAAATGGTAACCACAACATTTTATTGGAGATTCGAATAGCACGTCAAAAACTGAGAATAATTTATCTTAAACATTTCCTTAGATTTTGACAGGTGGCGCTGTCATTATCAATTTTTTTGCTTTAGATCTGCTGAACTATTATTTTATTGAAACGCTTAAAATTTTAGTGTGACCAATAGCATCTATTAATGTCATAGGAATATTCGGTCCGAAAATTGTTGGATGATGAAAATCAAATATGTACCTCCAAATCAACAAAACATCTATTTCAGGTTCCAAAAAAAACCTTTAAGTCGGCAAATGGCTGCAGCTGGTGCGCAGTGCACACAACTTTTTCTTTTTTATGAGACCGTTTCAAAACAACGGTTGAAATCGGCAAACGGCTGCAGTTGGTGCGAAGTGCGCACCACTGTTTCGGTTTTATGAGACGGTTCCAAAAACAACCGGTTAAATCGGCTCACTGTAACTACGGTTTCAGGTTACACGTTTAGAACACTGTTATTTTAGCGGTTACGTTAAATACCGACCATCCCTAGTACTGACTAGTTGGATTCAATACTCGTTACTACGGATCAGTTGTCTAAGTACTCATTCTAGTCGAAAGTCTTACGAAAGTCGAGGACCGATATTGGTATTTTATTAGTGCTCTTCAGATTGTTACACGAACACTTTAGTCATACAAACCATGTCCAACCCTTTAATTTATTATTCCCGTAATAGATAGGTATATTTACGTCTAAGAGTAAAAAATGAGACCATTATGAAGTCAGTTGTTAACTGATTCCCTATTTTACTCTCTATTGTTATTGTAGATATTGTCCGCAGATATTTTGAACCCCCACGGTTGTCGATACTTGCAGTTTCTAAATAAATTGTCTTTTTGAAAAAATTTTTGAGAGCAAGTCATTTAACTCTGTGAAGCAAGATGCCACACACGAAAATAAGTTTTGGTACAGTAGTAATACAGTGCGACAAGTATCAATTTTAATAAACGCCTTTTTACAAATATGCAGTTTTAAAATAAGTTGCAATTATCATGTTAGATTTTATATTAAAAACGTAAATGTACAAATGTAATTGAAGTTTAACATGCGGCAACGTGCAACGCTGTTTTTAGTGTTTAGAATCGACCGACGTTGGAAATCAAACGCGGCTTTCGGTATCCACCCGTATCGGTGCGGGTCCGGGTACTGATTTTTTTAGCTGTGTGGGTCTCCAGCTAAGCTGTTTACCCACAAAAACCCTTTCCTCACCACCGAGGTGGTATTTGGCCTTGCACCGCGGTCACTTCTGTCCTATTGTGCCCTCGTATTTTACTCCCTCATTATCCCTGTGTATTCAATGAATTCCAGAAGTGTCTTGAGGGGGTACGCATGACCTGGTCTGGTAGAGCTTCATCCCCTCCCAGGAGTCTTAGTCTACCTGCTGCATATGACTTGCAGTGACACATGATATGTAGAGTAGTTTCGTCCTCTAATTCGCACCCCCTGCAGGTCGCTTGATGGCTCAGTCCCATCCTGAAGAGGTGTTTGTTGCAGGGGGCATGTCCTGTTAAAAAGACCACTATCCTCCTTATTTTTTGCATGCTGAGATGCCTGCTAGCAGTTCATTTTTACGCGCTGTTGTGGAGGTCTTACAAACTGCCTTGCGTTAAGGGGTCGCAGTGTCTCCTCTCAGTACTTTCTATGTTGTTCCAGATCCACTGCCCAACTTCCGCCCTAACCTGGGAAAGAGATATGCGACAAGCAGGTTCTTGGTTGGTCAGTGGTTGCTCGGCACCTGCCTTAGCAAGTTCCGCAGCAATCTTGTTTCCTTTGCTCCTGTTTGTCCCAGTTGCCCAAGTGAGTTTTGCTCTGTTTGAGCTCCCAGCGATGGTCCTAAGTAGTGCTGTATAGTTCGCAAACGAATTAATTCAAAAGATCGAATTAGAGAACTGAACTAGACGATCGAATCTTCTAAATTGAAAGAGCGAATCAGTAGGAACTTAACAGAACATGGCATTTCATCTCACTCTTGAAGGAGAACGAGGCCGATGACGCCGATTGAAGTGATTGAGTCAATAGCGCGTCTCTTTACTTCCACGCTGTTTCTTTCAGTTGCCGTTGCCGACTTTGCAGTTCATAGCTGGCGATGAAAATCGATGATCCTTGTTGTTCGTATAGTTCTCTCAGACATGTTCTTTCTTCGTTTATTTCATAAACAGACATAATAGCAACCGAAAATGCACGCGATTTAATTTAATTGATTAACTGATTTGGGCCCTGATTCTACAGGGTGATTCAAAATTGGCATCATTGCTTTTAAGGGGTGATAGAGGTTCACTTGGGGAGTACGAGAAAAATATTGAAATTTTTTTTTCCGAAAATTTCTAGAAGATATTAACAGTTGAAGATCAAATTTCAATTCAATTTTGTTATTAAGCATTATTTTGAAAGTGTTCCACGTTTAATTGGAACAATATTGGAATACTTAAGCATTCAAAAAGACAAATAACGATCTTTGCTTCAAATTACGAAAATTTTTGATATAAAAAAAGTTCTCTTCTACAATTTTTTGATAAAAATTCACAGCGGCAATTATGCTTTTTGTCATTAAGAAATAGTTACAGGTGGATACAAACTGTGACTTATTTTGAATTTCCTTTCACGAATTTGCTGATATGCGATTAGTTCAGGGGAAATGCTACAGTAAGACAGCAGATCTGAAAGAACTCAAGCCAACAAAGGGCGGGGAGAGTGGTTCCAGGAAGATAGTGGACGACAATCGATGTTCGGGTTCCAGACACAGAGGAACAAGTATTGGACATCATCGAATCAGGGCCTTCCAGGGGCACTCAGAGCACAATAACTGGAACTTTCCCAGGGACCAAATAAATACCGGCTACATTCCTACCACGTTTGCACGATACACACATCACAAGGAGATACAAATGGAACACAAGTTAATTAACTGAATACGAGAAGCTGCTTGATAAGAGTGGATAATAAGGAGATTACTCAGGCACTAGTTGAAGATCGAATTTCAACTTTGTTATTAACCATTATTTTGAAATAGTTCCATATTTAATTGGTAGCCTATTGGAATACTTAAGCATTCAAAAAGAAAAATTGCGAGCTTTGCTTCAAATTACGAACATTTTTTTAAATAAAAAAAGTTCTCTTCTACAATTTTTTGATGAAAAGGCACAGCGGCAATGATGTTTTTTGTCATTAGCAGATAGTTATAGCTAGATAGCCCTTGTCAGTAATAACAATAATTTGTCAAACTGTGACTTACTTTGAATTTCCTTTCACCAATTTGCTGATATGTGACTAGTTCTGGGGAAATGCCAGAGTAACATAGCAGAAGCTGTAAGAACTCACGCCAACAAAGGGCGGGGTGAGTGGTTCCAGGAAAATAGTGGACGATAGATGTTCGGGTTCCAGGCACAGAGGAACACGTATTGGACATAATCGAATCAGGGCCTTCCAGGGGCACTCAGAGCACAATAACTGACACTTTCCCAAGCACCAAATAAATACCGAGGAAGGGCTACATT
>NW_026017110.1:29000389-29002542 GCF_020466585.1 Dendroctonus ponderosae
ACTTTCCCAAGCACCAAATAAATACCGAGGAAGGGCTACATTCCTACCACGTTTGTACGATACACACAGCACAAGGAGATACAAATGGAGCAGGATTTAATTAACTGAATACGAGAAGCTGCTTGATAAGAGTGGATAATAAGGAGATTACACAGGAATTAGCTTGTTTGCAGTTAACCATTCAAATGTTTGGTGTTGTATGGTTTATTTTTAAACACCAATATTTGAGGTTTTGAGAACAGGTTGACATTTCGAAAGTACGTTGCGCAGTCAACGAATCTTGTTGAATTTACCGTTTATTCTTGTCTATCTTATTGTCACTCTGTATAATTCCATGGTTACCGGAGTTTTTAATGATTACGAAGCAACAGGTATTTGCGCAATGTTAATTAGCCAGATTACCTTGAAAAACATTGCTGCCGTATTTCTGATATAGTTTTTTGCAAATTTCTCAGTTTTTAATAACAATTAATTTCTTTTACTATTTATTCGGTACTCCTATAACAGCGCCAGATAACACCTCCAGAGGAATGACGCCAATTTTGAATCACCCTGTATATTAGGAACATGCAAAAGCGAAAACGAATTTCGGGGGCATTTGATTTGTCAACAACACAATATGACGAAGATGACTGCTCAAAGATTATACAATCTAGCACACATTCGATGCCTTTATTGCGGCTTCAGCTTCGGTTACGGTGGTAATATGCTTACGTGTGTAGGTTCTTCCCCTCATTTTCCGGGAGCAAATTGTTATCGCTAGTACACTTGCTTGGAAAGCAGTCGTGATTGTACCCATGTTTACGGTAATTCTTTCCCCAGTTCTTCCTCTTTCGACTATACCAGCGCCTGTGCCCGACGCTGTTTCTGTGCCTTCCGTATACCATACGGAGCCCCCTGTGATAGCTTATGGAGTGGCTCCACCATCTCGCCCCTCATTCAGAACATATGTTCTGAAAGGTACCGGACTTTTGATTCGATCAGCTTTCAATCCACATATCCCAGTGCGTAGAAACCCCTCCCTTCAAGAGACAACAGAAGCCGGTCCAACACCTGGCTCCACAGCAGAGGCGACAAAACTCCTTCAACGCAACAGCTTTAACGCTGACTTCATTGAGGGCGACAGTAACTGTTCTGCAACTCAGCATGTCTTGAATTCATTCACATATTGAAGGATCCAATCCACGATTTCAAGGCCAACGCAGCCAGAGCAATTTCTTTGCGCCCTAGTGAGGCTTCTACCCTCTCCACCAGTTCATGGATAGCAGATTTGCAGGATTTTCCCGTTTGGTAGGCATATTGTTGTGGTGTAGAGGATTTCTGATGAGACTCTCTTCCTTGATATGCCTGACGATCAGCTTTTCTAGTGTTTTAAGTAAGAAATATGTTAGGCTGATCGGGCGAAAGGATTTGGCTTGGGAATACGTCGCCCGCCCTGGTTTTCGAATAAATACTACTTTCGCCATTCTCCATTCCATTCGTATGTAAGCCAGAGCCAGGCTGGCCGGGGCATCTTGCACAAAAGGGGCACAAGTAAATCGGCTCCCTGTTGTAACAGAACTGACATGAAGCCATCTGTTCCCGGTGATTTAAATGGTCAGAAAGAACTTATGGCCCATTTAACTTTGGACTGGTTTACAATCCTAGAGGCAAAAGTCCAGCGCCTTTTCGATGTCCGCTGTCGCGCCCCGAAAACCACCTATAGATCTATCTCCTATTCTCCGACTGTTCCTAGTATTGATCCAGGAAAGTGAGTCTTAAGCACAAGCTCCCGGATCTCCTCTTCTGTTCTCAATGTTCTGTTCAAATTTTCAATACAAGTTAGTACCTGCAAGTTGTTCCGTTATAAAGAACAAACTAAATCCGGTCCGAACACTTTTTTTACATCAAGTTGTCAAATCACCGTTTACTTCATTGAGCAAGTGCCTGCATTTTACGCCATTTTCAAATAGGTTCTGGGATTTCGGACGCTTCTTATCGGAAGCATTTGTTTGTTAAGTCCAAAACTTGCTATGAAATTCGAGTCAATAATTGTCCTTTTAATGCACTTCACTTTAAACATATAAAAATAAATTCATCAGACAATTTCCCTTAAAGTTGTAACTGTTACAGCAAAATGCTCCCGATGTTATGGTCTGTATATGTTGATTAAA
>NW_026017110.1:29003541-29010944 GCF_020466585.1 Dendroctonus ponderosae
TCTTGTTTTTTCTTATATTGACCAGAAACTTACAATCCTTACAAATGAAACATGTATCTGAGTGTGGATTTCCAAACCCTAAGTTAAAATTTTGACTAAAAATCTTCTTGTATTTAGCCAAAGAACATTTAAAGTTTGTTGTATCACAAAATATTTTGTATATTTTCTGTATGTTTAACTCAGGAGCTAAGTCGTTTCTTCTGCATTTTTGCTACTTTGCTCAAACAACTAAAAAAAGTCATGTATATTTTTCCTGTAACAGAACTGAGTCCAAAGAAAGTCGACGAGTTTTCTTGTGAAATCGATATCTTAATTTTTTTGCATAAAAGATTCAGCTAGTAGTTTTTGCCAGTATTTTACAGTAAAACGTTAAGAAAAACGCGATTTTTCTGTTTAGAGACAGTGTTGTTTAGAAACATTGACCTAAAAGTGAAGAATCTCCAGTTTCCAAGAGTATTCCAAATAAATGATTATAAACTTTCGCTTTTTCAGTTCGGAGAAATATTTTTCGAAAAAGGCTCAGAAATAATTATTAGGGTTTTGTCCGTAAATCGAAGCTGCAAAAAGTTGGACTAAAAAATAATGCAATTTTTGCGCCGAAAGAGTTGCTTTACAGAAACTTTGTTAAAACTGGAATGACATGAAAATTTAAACGAACTTAAAAATTTTCGAATTTTCCAAATAATTTTTTTAAAACTTTTACTGTCTGATCATTTTTTCCTAATTACTTTCGGTAAAAAACTGAATATTTGAGTTTGAATTATTTGGTTTTTGTGCCGAATTCGAAGCTGAAATGGGTTTTCTAAAGTTCCCTGCAAACCGGTGAATGAGGCGAATTTTCTAGCAAAATTTATTTTGTAATTTTTGGCTGAAAATACCACATATTGTCAAAAAAGAAAAAAATCGTATGCAAAAAATGTTTTTGTGCGTTTTAGATCAAAAACTTTTAGTTCTGTGATCGGTTTCGGAAAAAACCTAAATGGTTTTCGGGGAAAAAACGGGAGAAATTTATTTTCGATTTTGTCCCGAATTCGACGATGAAAAGAGTTTTTGTCAAATTTTATATGCAATTTTTCGCGTAAAAGACCTCCAGATCTTCAGTATTTTGAAGTGAAACTCTACAAAATAGAGCGCGTTTGAGTAGAAAGTAGAGCAAAACAAAATCAGTCAAAACTGAAAAACCACATTTTTTAACAAATCTACAGTCTTAAGAGGAATGGAGGCGACGAGATTTCCAAATAAATTGTTATAAATTTTCGCTTATTCTGTGCGTTTTTTGATAAAGGGTGTCTCAACAAGAGCGCCGTATTTAATATTTAAAAAAAAATACATATTTTTTTCGAACTACGCAAAAATTTATATTTCAATGTTAAGAGGAATAGCTGCGATTAAACATGAAATACGACATCCGGCAAATGACCACCACGAAACCTCTGGCACACGGTAATTCTTTTCATACAATTCTGGTTCACGATTTCGCATAACTGTGGCCCAATTTAAGCAATAACGCATCGTATCTCTTCTTTAAGGCGTTCAACTTGTCTGTGGCTTGTTCCTATACACCTTTTACTTCGCGTAACCCCAAAGAAAGAAGTCCATTGGCGTTAAATCGCAGGATCTTGGTGGCCAATTTTCATTTCCAAACCGAGAGATGACACGGCCTGGAAACTTGTTACGCAGTAAAGTGACTGTTTCGCAAGCTGTGTGGAAAAACATATTCTACACATCTATATGATCGAACTGGAGCCGCAAAAACTCGGTTAGCATATTGCTAATCACCATTAACATTTACTGCATTTCCGTTGCTTTTTTTGTTTTCACAATAATTAAACGTTGTTCATTCGAATACTGCTCCATAACTTTGAATCGCAAGGTCTGTACATCACAACTGTCCAAAAATTATGGTCAAACTAGTCACACAAAAAAATGGCCGCAAATTCGAATCCGGCGCTCTTGATGAGACACCCTTTAGAAAATGATTCCGAAGCTGGAAAGGGATTTAATCAAAACTTTCTACAAAGCAACGGAGGATTCAAAATTTATTCCATAATTTTACGCGGAAAATACCTTAAGATTGTCAACATTTTTAAGCGAAACTTTGGAAAATTGAGCATTTAGAAGAAAGAGTAACTCGGGTAAACCTGTAAAATTCTGAAATTTGAATACATTTTGAAAATATTATTAATAAAGGACCTTAAAAATAAATCGAATACAAGTAAAAAAACCATTTGTGCAGCACTGCGCCAACTCCTGTGTTACCCAGGCCTAGCTTAAATCTTTATTATATAGAAGGCGCGTTGCCACCAATAGGTACTGTTTGACATTTCCTAATTGACAATCAATCAAAAATCATGGCTCCAAAGCCGCACCTCACGCCCGAGGAGCGCAAGGAGCTGCGCGCCCTAAAGAAGGCTGAGAAGAAGCAGAAGCGGCAGGAGAAAAAGAAGCAGCTGAAGCGGGAGCTACTGACCCGCGAGATAAATTATGGGGCAGTAACGCTGAAGCGGCAAGAGAAGACCTGGAGACAGCTGCTGATTGGGCTGAAAGTGCCCGAGATGCGTAAAGACCTGGAGTTTGCCTGGCACCACTTCGAGCGACTAGTGGACTGCAAAGACTTTGCCATCTCCCTTTTGTTAGATGAGCTGGACAAGGCTAACGGCCAGTACTTCTTGAACATGAAGACGCACTCCGAGCACATTGACCAGCTGCTGCAGATGTTCGCCGATCAAGTGCAGCAGCTGCAGCAGGACTACAGCAACCAAGTAAACATCCACAGGACTATTTTTCGTTCAAGTGAACACGTGGCAATAACGATTTCAGGCCGAAGAGCTGGAAAAGGAACACCAGTTCAACGCCGACCAACTGGAGGCTGGTAGTAGTGAAGAGGAAAACTATCTGAAGACCGTCCTCTACATCCTGCAGCTCGAAATGAAAGAGGTGAAGCGCACCAGACATGCGGAGTACTTCTCCAAGCTGGAAGAGCAGGACTCAAAGCAGCACCAGCTGGTGCAACGCATGAAGGGCATACTGGAGCAGCTGCACCTGCAGGTTTGGACCGACACCGTCCAGTTCCTGCAAAGGCACCAGAACAGTATCAAGGAGCGGAAGAAAATACACCTGGAAATGAAAAGCGAAGACGACAAGCTGCAGTTGCTCATCAGGAACCAGTTGGAGCACATCCGCTCTTCCCACAATACGATCCGCAGCCTTAAAGTGAAAGAAGCTGAGCTGGAGAAGTTCTTGGGCAGACACGTGGCGGACTTGCAGTCTGAGTTTGACTTCTTTACTTTTGCCTTCAACAGCCTGAAAACCAAGCTAACCAAGGACAGAAGGTTGGATTTCCAGAAGCTCAACTGCTTGACGATCCACTATAATGAAGTGATCGCCTACATGGAGAGCTTGGAAGCGAAAGGCAAGCACATCCTCCACGTCGGTTCAGTGTGTCGGAAACTGGAGACGGTGAAGGAAAAAATTCTACCATTTCCAGCCAACTTTGTCAACGAAATGTCCAAGCCCAGTGTGAGCGAAGTCAGTGAGTACATGGAGGCCTTGGAGCTTTTCTGGCAGAGAGTGGGCAGGGCCGATGCCGCCCGTTACGGCGTCAATGAAGAACGCGAGTTTCTCATCACAGAGAACGAGATTCTGAAGCGGCGTCTCCATCAATACTGCCAGTGCTTGAAGTGTCCAGACTTCCAGCCCTTCCAGACCACATCTAGGCCCTGTCGCACTATCACGGAGGGCGTTCTCGAGTTGAAGAAGTACAACAAACACGGCGTTTGTCAGACCCAGTTCGCGAAGGACGAAAGCGAGCCCACCTCTACTCTGGATTCGGTCAGCTGGAATGATGCCAGTTCGCCCTTTAAGTAGCTCAATAAAAACTGGTTGTAATAGTTTGTTGGCGTTTCTTTCCGCGATGAAACGCCACTGCGCGCGTAAAAATAAAAAACTCCTGTATAAAAATAGCCTAGCCGGCGTAGTATTCTTAGATCGAAGCACGTTTCCAGGTCGGTTTACGCGATTAGTTTAGCGCTTTCAATGAAATCGGACATCAGCCAGTTCCAGCGCTACTGCGAAAAAGCCATAGGGCAGCTAACTGCCGAATCTCTAGAAGCGTTTAAAGAGACGAAGGATGACGTGGCGCGCATCCAGGTTATGTACCCGTTGGCCCAGCAAATCCCCCTGGACCCTGGGGGCTGCTCGAAAAACTTTCAAGAGGCTGAACAGCTGAAGAGCGCCGGCAATCGGGCGTTTGCGCTCAAGGACTATTCTGAAGCCATCCAGAGCTACAACCAGGCCATCATCTGCTGCCCTCAACAAACAAGTACTTTCCGCGAATATAACCAAACCTTATCTGATGGTCCACGTCTTTCCAGTCGAAGACAGACAGCTGCTGACCATCTTAGTGTCCAACCGGAGTGCCTGCAACTTCGAGCTGGGCAACATACGCAAGGTGTTAGACGACTTGGACTACATTGGGGAAATCGGGGACTACCCCAGCCATCTCTGTTACAAACTGTGGCTGCGCAAGGGCAAATGCTACTCCGCCCTACAGAACAAGAAACTGGCCGGCGAGGCCTTCAACGAGGCGTTGAAGTGTCTGGAGCAAAGCGGGCTGACGAAAGAGGCCTTGCAGACGAAGGCCCACGAAATCCAAAGGGCCCAGACCGGACAGGCGAAGCTCCAGGCACCCAAAAGCCAGCTGGAGCTCATTGCGGCCTTTCCAGAGGAGCGGTTTGTGGGCGGCGAAGAGTTTCCGGCGGCCCATCCCAAGATCACTGTTAGCCAGGATAGTATCCAAGGCCGCTATGCCAAGGCTGTGGGAGATATTGAAACAGGTATTTGCAGCTTGATGAAAGAGTCGAATGCTATACTTGCGTCTTTTAGGCACCATTCTGGTGGAGGAGACCGCATTTGGTGCTGTGGTGGATAAGGAGCACGCTTTGAAAAATTGTCAGAACTGCCTGGCTTCGGTTGAGCTGCCTATCGCATGCCCTCAATGTTCGGAGGTGATCTTCTGCAGCACTCACTGCAGCCGGATGGCCTTCAAAAGCTTTCATGGGGTGGAATGCGGGATGCAGCGCCAGCTATTCCAATGCGGCGCTTCGGTTAACTGTCTTTTGGCCTTGCGGCTCATCAGCCAGAAGCCGCTGAGGTTCTTCCTGGACAAGCGCAGCAAGCTGCAAGACTTTATGCGGGATTCTTGCAAAAAGAGCGCCCCATATAAGAAGGTCTATAGGTAAGGGAAAGATGGAGCTATTGCGATTTTGAGGCCCATTTTCACTGTCCTCTAACCAGGTCAAACGACTACGACAACGTCTTCTTCCTCTGCCGCAACGAATCGCTGCGCAAGAAAGAGGAACTGGTGGCTTACGCCTGCATGTCCATCTACCTTCTTCGACTTCTGAAACAAGGGTTCTATTTTGGGGAGAGTACCGCCGAAGCCCCAACAACAAACGAGCTCTTTGTTGGGGGGCTGCTGCTCAGACACCTGCAGATATTGCAGTTCAACGCTCACGAAATTTCACAGCTCCAGAATAGGTCCTCGGGATTCGAGGCAGCCTGCATTGGGGCGGGGCTCTACCCCACCTTGGCCCTCTTCAACCACTCTTGCGACCCCAGCCTGGTCCGGTACAATGTGAGGAATAAAATAATCGCCCGAGCCATCCGGCCCATTAAGGCGGAAGACATCATTTACGAAAACTATGGGCCGTTGTACAGTGCGGCCGACTTGCAGCAGCGCCTGGAGGAGCTGAAGAAGAACTACTGGTAGATGGGAGGGATGCGCAATGGATGTGAAAAGAAATTCTGCCGTTTTTTGCAGGTTTGAGTGCATGTGCCAGCCCTGCACGCAACTGTGGCCCACTGTGAGGGACATGCGCGAAAACGAACTCAGAATCCCCTGCAGGAATGATCAATGCCCTTATGTGTTTCTGGTGAAAGGGGATGATGACCCCTTTCTGACCTGCCCTTATTGCGAGAACGTCACCGGCCTTCTGCCCAACCTCAGAGGATTGATGGTCAGATTCTGAAAAATGTTTGCCGTTTTGGGGATATCTGGGAAAACCTTTTGCAGAAACTGGAGGAAATCCTACCAGAGGCTGAACATAAGCTAGGCGCCGCCCACTTCGAGGTCGCCCTCAGGAAGTTCGCGGAAGCCCTCGATGTTTTGTTCCAGTTCTCCTCGCCTCCGCATCCGGAAATCATCAAAGTGCAGCAGCGCATGAGGGACTGCATGGTGCATTTTGGGAACAAGGCCTTTGACTACAAGCCACATATTATGCAATAAACCATTTAGAATCCAGTTTGCATCAGGAGCATTTTTTGTTTCGCCTGCGGGTAGAGGAATAAAAAAATCTTTACGAAGACATCCATGGGCCCAGGGTCAGAACAGTGCACTGTGCACTGTTCTGGTCCTGGGTAGTGTTGGATTCTTACCAACTAAAAAATACTATTTTTTGTACTACTAGTTTTCGTGATTTTTACAAAAAAAAATTAGATAGAACATACAGAGTGAGTTTTTTTCGATGACTAGTACAGGAATCTTTGGAACTATAGCAGTTACGAAAAAGGTTAAATTGACAGAGAATTGTAGTTTTGAATGCTCTACTCGAAACCAATTTTATTTTTCTAAATTATGACAGCTGACAAAAGATATTTGGGCGCAACTTATTTATGGTAATTTTTAAATTACTCCTATTTCCGTTGATATTAATTTGACAGGAAAACATTAAATAGAGAACTTGTAGGAAATTGAATTCTAAACAAAATGGCATAAGACTTTTTGCAAAATAACTTTAATTTTTGTCATATGACACAAATTTCAGTTTTTTTAAATGGCAACCATACTTGATGATTGTTTTACCGAATAGAGCATTTTATTACGATTTCTGTGATATATCGTAAGGTTTTTAAATAAAGTGTCTGCGAATAATTTATACTTTCTCAATTTAGTTGATCTAAGTTAGTCATGGAAAATAGTATAAGACATAATTGATAATTTTTGTGTTAATTCTCCAGTTAACCGTTTTCGTAACTGCTATAGTTTCGAAAATCCCTGTATTGGTCATCGAAAAAAACTCACATGCGCTCATCCACTAACATCTGCGGCGTTTCGATTCAAATAGAACTTCCAATCTATGTGCTGTATCCGGCGTCTAAGGCAGGGCCTACCTAAGCCTTACTGACGAGTCCAATAGCTAGGCCCGGGACGAAACGCATGTCGCTTCAACGCGCGCCATATTATTTTTTTCTTAACCGTCCACACCAGTCCTGTCTGATTGCGCTTGCGCGTCTCACTGCCGCGTTGCCGGTTTGATAATTTCCATTGCGAACGAAATTATAACCTCAGAAAAACACGGATACTTGTGGATTCTAGCACGTTTTTAGTTCAGTCAGGCTTACCA
>NW_026017110.1:29011943-29017435 GCF_020466585.1 Dendroctonus ponderosae
ATTTAGGTATATATTATTTCATTCCCTGTCATGGATCCCCTTAAATCTGGATCAAAATTGTGTTCTGAGTGGTACAATTTCGACGTCCTTACACATTGGAGTCTCGGTTCATTATTAATGGAAATAGGAATTTGTTTGCACCCTGTTGAGTAAACAGCACATTTTCTATTACCATTAATAACCGAGAAAACATGTGTAGACACCGAAATTCGGGTACCCCGAGTATTTTGTGCCTTTAAAAATTTAAAATTCCCGCTTCTAACTAGCCGATAATCTAGATATCTGTTTTTACCGTTAAAGCTTCCCGTTATTGACGGTCAGCCGGTTGTAGCGCAACGCGGTTCCAAGTTTTAACATTATACCGCCACCTCTCTTATTTTACTTTCTCTATGAGATAAAGACGAGTAGAGAGACGAGAGAACAAGCTCTGGCTTATGTAGTTACTTATGTACAAACATAGAGAAAGTAAAATAAGTTTACTTCACAGAACATACCCCAGGGGGATATTTTGTGGTTTACTTATTATTATTTACTTTCTCTATGTGTACAAAGAAATTATTATTTTTCATTGGTCGTTTTGGTAGCTATGGTGCCATCTATCTTCTCATGTGACAAGTTTCGACAGAGTAGACAACTCGGTTATTTTATTTTAATTTTATGTAAATTGAGTTATTGATAAAACATTTTGTTCAAAAGGCGATTTTGTTTCATAAGTACCGTCAAAAACCACTTAAAAAAATCGAAAAACAGAAATTTGGGGACAATAAATTATCTACCGTTTTATTTCTAAATCTACGGTTTTTTTCCTATCCGTTCTACCGCTTTCGAAGTTCTTCGTCTGGCAACGCTGGTTGACAGTCAAAGTTAGGGTCTCTGGCATCCCTGGGCACTCTCACTTAAAAACCTAACCGAGAACGACTGATTTCATAATCGCCAGAGGCGCTACAGACCATAAAGAGCTACAGATTAAATCATAAAATAACCCACTGTAGGAAAATATTCTGTGGATGAATGCGATAACGCAAGTCAAATGTCAAATAATTCTTCCCCATTGTTGTTTATGGGTTTGTCATGGGATGGGGGTCTCACTCAAATAGTCAAGGCCAGACCAAGATTTTGCTTGTCGTTAGCGCCACCTAGGCCTTGCTTACGAGTCAACTTACTCATAAATGAACGGAAGATCCCCGAGGGGGTGCCACGGCGACGTTTACAGCGTGGGTGCTGATTTCAAATACGCTGATTTGCATTTTTTGCGAAGCGTCTTTACCGCCATCAGAGAAAGGCATTATTTCCTACCCAAGTTTTTTGCCCTCTGCGACTAATAGTTTATTAAAAAATGAGTTTAAGATCTTGTTGTGTGCCTCAGTGTTATGATATGTGTTCTAAACGGTAAGCTTTCGTATTACTAGAATTATTTACATATTGATTCCTGGAGGACGCCAACATGGTGCATAGCCTCGTACATTTTTCGTATTCAAATTACAACACAATAAAAGCACAATATTTTCAGGTGTTCACTTCCTAGAAATGAGAAGCTGAGAAGCATTTGGATGAGGCGGGCTGGATGTGAGCATCTATTGAAAAAATTTAAACTTCGTAGTGGATTTATGTGCTCTAGACATTTTCACGATGCGTGTTTCAAAGCAAACGGGAGACTATTACTAAATTGTCTCCCAACAAAATACCTCCCAGGTATGTTTAAATAAGACTAGCCTATGTCTTAATTGTTTTAAAGATTACTACATAAATTATTCACCCTACATACTACATATATTTCGAAGGTTTCCAAGCTATTCTCTATGGAAGTTTCACAACTTCCATAGAGAATAGCTTCTATCGAGAGAGTATACCATCGGCTAAGGGATGTGTAACTCCCGAGAAAAATCAAGGTATTTTAGTATTTAAAATTATTTACATTTGTTTACTTCATGATTGCCTGTTTCATGCTTACAGATGGTATTCGTATGGTAGAGTCGAACACGATTTTAACCCATACGAGTCCGTTGGAGTCCGTCATTAAGCCAGCCAAGGTATATCCTGGCAAAAGACGCTTGGTGCAACCAATAGTCGAACTGGGCGATATTCCTGGACCATCGCATGAATATGTTCATGTGACATCAAATATCGCCACAGTTCCGGGTAAGTACTAATTTTAAGAAAGTGATATGTAAATTTAGCAACCTTTCAAGTTTTAGGCTCAAAGGACACTCTTTCCAAGGGGAGCAGGGGAGGATCAGCACCTGAATTGTGCACCCTGAAAAAATTTAAAGGTACGTTTGTATTATAATGAAAGTACTTTAATCATTTGTATTTATGTGCGTAGATGATATTCTTCCCGGTGACCGCCCTTTTACAGCTGTCACCAGTAAGATTGCTGCAAGTGCCACAGTTTCGAGTAAGTACATATTATCCTACTAATAATATATAATTCTTCAATGTTGTAACATATTTTTTATTCGAATGAATCAAAAAGTGCAATTTTTCGAACAGAAGCGATGATCAAAAAGAAGCACTTTTCTTTAGCGTTCATTTGTTTTACTTTTACGCACCGGCTTTGCCGCACAGTGTGCGACAAAGTAAATGTGACACTTTGAACTTGCCACTGTCATTATATATTTTTTAGTATTTTTATTTAAAAATAACCGAAATGCTTTTTTAAGGAGTTACGTAGGTTTATCAACAACTATTGATCCTATTTTCAAGTTTACTTACAATTTGTAAATTATACCTTTGTTATAAGTTCAGTCTCATAATCGTTTTAATGGCCTACTTATCTACTTTTGGGATGTTGTCACACGTAAAACACGATCTTTTTAAGAAGCGCAAATGTCATGCAGATTATGCAACATGCATACACCATCCCAAGACCACAGGTGTTTCAAGTTGAAAAAGTACTTAAACTTAATTACAAACTTCAAAAAATGACATTGCCACAAAATTTTAAATATGAAATCGATGCATTTTATTATTCGTGTAATCTTTCATTCGAATAAAAAATAGTGTTCGATACGAAGGCGAAAATTTGTTTTTCGAAATCCTGACGGATACGACCTCGACTTCGTCTCGGGTGTCAAACGCCGTCGTCGTTCGAAAAACGACATTTTTCGCCCTTGTATCGAAAACTACTATTTTCTTTTCAGGTGTAAGGAGAGTGACTTTGAAAGTAGTGAAAATTACAGAGGTGTTGCAAGGTGACAGCAGAAGCATTTGTCACCTCGCAACAAAATTTTGTATGAGGGCGTAAAAAAATTGAAGAAGTTGGTCCATCGCCAAGAGGTGAGGAACAAAAAGTTAAAATCTGACCTTAAAAAATCGCAGTCCGCCCTTTTGCAAAATTTTAAAAATGTGAATGAGTACACAAGAAATTTTATTTTGTCCCAAAATAAAAATCAAAAGTTGAAACCGCGCGGTAGACGGTTTTCACTTGAGGATAAAATTTTTGCTTTGTCAATATTCAAGCAAAGCGGAAAGGATTACCGATTCTTGTCTAAAATGTTTAGTTTACCTTCTCGTAAAACGCTTGTAAAGGTTCTACAACATATACCTTTTCATACTGGACTTAATAACCATATGTTCCAGCATTTAAAGGTACGAGTGAGTAAACTACCATTGTTAGACAGGCATTGTGTGCTCATGTTTGACGAAATCGCGTTGCAACTTGGTCTTCAATATAATTATAAACTGGACTGTGTAGATGAATTTGTAGATCTGGGTGGAGCGGATCGCAGACCGAAATTTGCAGATCATGCATTAGTTTTTCTTTTAAAGGGCGTTCGCAAAAAGTGGAAGCAACCAATTTGTTTCACTTTTTGCGAAGGCACGACGCAAACTGCAGATTTAATTAATTTAATTAAATCTGTAGTTCGCAAGGTTCGTGAAACAGGTTTGTCAATAGTGACAACTGTTTCCGACCAAGGAGCGACTAATGCAGCGGCAATTAGGTCGCTTATTAGATACACAGCGCCAGTGTATAAGGAAAGCTGTTGATAATCGATACCAGGGTTATCTCGTTGACAAAGTGGAGATCGTTCATTTATATGATGTTCCTCACCTTTTTAAAGGCTTTAAGAACGGATTATTAAAGGCCGATCTCCATTTCGTTCAAGACGGGGTCCGCAAAGTTGCGTCTTGGGACCATTTGGTACAGTTGTATCGGATAGACAGCAATATGGCACGCTTTTCTTTAATTTGCAAGCTAACGGATGAACATGTGTTGGCAAGCAAATTAAAGAAAATGAGTGTCAAACATTGCACGCAAGTGTTCAGCAGAACTGTGGCATCTGCCATGAAGGTCAGGGCTGAAATGAGTGTTGATTTGAACCAGTCTTCGGCTCACTATTTAGATCCTAAGGCAACCGAAACGGCTGACCTCTTTTTGTTCCTGGATGAACTGTTTGACAGCTTGAACGGAAGCCAGATTGCAGTTCATCCTGGAAAGCCAATGAGGAGTGTGGTGACACAAAAGTCTAATCATGTCTCGTTTTGGGTGTCCGTTGCCCTTCCCCTGTTAAAGTCTATGTCATTTTCCAACTCCACTGTCACTCCATCCATTAAACACCTTGTTTTTACGTTGCGTGGCTTCTTATACATCTGGAATGATCTAAGGGGCAAAAACTTTAAGTATATTGCCCCTAGATCATTCAACCAAGATCCGGTCGAAAATTTCTTCAGTTGTATAAGAAGCCATGGTGCGAGAAACACCCGTCCTAATTGTTCCGCATTTATGTCTTCCGCCAAATCCCTCCTTATAGATGGTTTTGTGTCATCACATTGTCTTGGGGCAAATTGTGAGCCGGACGAATCAACAGGAATTTTAGCAAATTTGAAATCTTTTGTTGAGACCCGCAGCGCGCCACTTTCTGCAGAACATTTGCGAGTTCCGGTGGCAACTTACTCAACACCGGAAGGCCTTGTTTGCAACAATCCCCACGATTTCGCCACTCCGTATGTTGCTGGGGTTGTTGCAAGAAAAATTTTATCCCAAGTGGAATGCAACAACTGTCGCAAAATAATAGAGTCGTTGGAAGATGACCCTCATAATATACTCATAAAACATCGCGAGTATATTATGAGGGAGAGACATCTGATGTATCCGTCCACTACATTTTTTATAGCCTATAGACATATAGCTAATGTTATTTTCTTCCTGCTTCCTAAATTCATAACAGCTTATGGAATCAGGAAGAAAATTATTGATCATTTGCGCACAGAAGAGGATATTGGGTATGTATTCTGTGCTGAACATGAAGCGAATACATACCTAATGTACAAAGTGTGCACAAATGTCATTCTATTTGGCTATATGTCTAAGGTTATTAGAATTTTAAGTGGACGAGACTTCCGTCATAAAGATGACGACCAAGTGACTCGATTGGCCTTTAGCAAGTTTTCTACGAAAAGAGGTTATTAGTGGAGTTGAACAACTACTTTCTCCATCACATGCAAATTTTGCAAAATGCAATTTATGTACTGACTTTAGTTGCCTATCCTGG
>NW_026017110.1:29018434-29060479 GCF_020466585.1 Dendroctonus ponderosae
TAGTAATGTATTTTAGTATGTGATATAACAAGCTATTGACAAACTGTTATTGTTTTTTAGATTAATGAGAACATTTAAAATTTTTTATTTTTATTTTTTATTTTTTTGACTACCTGTTATTTTAGTAAAACTGATGATGGTGGAAAACACCGAAACGTTTTTTTAAATTGATAAATGAACAATAAATAAATGACTGAAGAACCCAGGACTTGATTTTAGTCATTTTAATTTTGATTTTTTGAAAAGTGCTGCTTTAATTTGTATTTTTGGGCAAAATATGTTTCCTTGAACTTGTGTGCTGAATGCTTGAATGCCGCGTAATTATATAGGCTTCTCGACCAAAAGTATATGTATATAGAATTTTTTTACTACTAACACGGAAAATTGTCTAAATGGATTTAATTAGATTTTGAATTTCCCATTCATTTTCTAAAGTGTCGCAATATTTGATAGCCAGCCTGACGTTCAGTTGTCAAGCTGCCGCAATATAATGGATCAGTCTTCAGAAAACAGATAAAAGTTCTATGAAAAATTTGTGGAAAAAGCGGAAAATTAGTGAATTTTTGTTTCAAGTTATAAAGATTCAGAAGTGGAAATAAATGAAATCTGACTTGTTCTTAGAGGTGTGGACTTAAAAATCTCATTATTTACTTTTTTTATAATTATTATTGACCTAAGGAAGGAAATGTAACTTCTCACTAGGGAAATGAAGTAAATAATAGTTACGTCTAAGGTGAGTAGTAAGAAAAGTATTTCATATCTTTTATTACCGTAAAATAAAGTTAATTTTTTAGTTAGATAGTTAATTCTCCTTACAAACCGAAACTATTGTTGCTGCCGCCCCTCTAGGCACATTACAATACTTTTTTTACTTTAATAATAAGAACTTTGCGATAACATAATTATATATATAATTATGTTATCCATACACATACTTAAATATGTATCTGCATTATATTGTACTGATTTATTTTTTTGTGCTAAATTAATGAATTTGTTATGTTACTTTGAATTAGGTATTTGTTTAATTTCTGAATTTTTGATTCATAACATGATTTTGCTTCTTGAGCAAATGTTTCTGGTTTCTATAACAAACACCTTTCACCATATAATGGTATTTGGCGTTTCGCCTATTGATTTATTGCAATAAAAATGTGTAAATGTTTATAGAGTTTTTATTAACATATTCAATCACCTGTGGCTACGCCGAAATACTTCAATTGAGATTAGGAGTATGTTTATGTTCAATTTGATATATTGCAAATATATCGAACTGAATATTAAGCATCTTTTAATCTCAATTGTAGTATTGGCTCGCCGACAATAACAAATCCTGAATACACAGTAGTAAGGACGCAAACCCAGCAATGACCACAGAACATCCGGGGGGAGGGGGGTACTTTGGGGCAATGACGTTAGAGAGTCGGAAGCAGCTAATAGATGGCGACAGTATCAGTAAAAAACCTTGTTATCATTTTGTGCAAGGGAGTGGGCAATCTATAGTTGTCTTCATCTATGGTTAGGGTCACAAAATATCCCCCCTATGTATGTTCTGTGGTTAGGGTAAGAAACAGCTGTAGGGTGGATGAAAACAAGTAATGAGCTGTAGGGCTCCGCCACATCATGAACTGCAGTGGAATACAGGAAAACGTGAGTTCCAACTTGCGGAGCCAACAGAACCGCAAGCTGGCATATCGGGAATTGTTGAGCAGAACCGAGAAGCTAGGTTAGTGATGGTTAGTCCCTGTAAACGCCCTTTTTAACGCTACCACTCTTACTCTAGACGAAGCGGGCGATATGGGTCTGGAAACCGCCCAAGAGATCGGTGATATTCTCCAGCAAGCCAACGCGCTGAATGAAGAGGTGCGGATCGAAGATCGAGTGCAGAACGCCGACGAGACTTTGCTAGACTTCAAAGTGATCTCTTCGGCTAGTGAGATTATGAAAAAATGCATCCATTCTGTGGATGTCTTCACTGCTACATATGAGCCTGCGGAGTTCGCCCTGAAGCTGGTAGGCCGCGGTGGTTGTACTGTTTTAAAACAATGATCTAATGAAGGGCGATTTCAGACGCAATACATGAACGAGGAGAGTGAAGAACCAGATTTATGTACACTGATGTCATTGGCCCGTTTGATAGTGCCGGAGGTGCCCCTTGAGCGGCATCTATATGGAGCGTATGACCTGGCCAACGTGCCGCAACCCAAGCAGAAGGAACGCTCCCAGAGAGCACCGACCGAAAAAATGGCAAGAAAGGCACCTGAGAAAGTGGTGAGCGTCGATCAGGAAGAGGCCCATATACAGAAAATCGTCGAAAGCATGAACAGCGTGCTGAACGAGGCGTACAAATGCAACCATCAACGTCCTATTAATTACTACGACTATATCATCGACACTGAGAGCTACGCAACCACCATAGAGAACATGTTTTACTTTGGCTTTCTGATTCGGGACGGCAAGGCCTCCTTGGACTTGGGTTAGTGACCTTAGTATTTGTGGCCCTAGTGTTTGAGGCTTATTAAATGATTTACAGTTGACCTGGTGCCGATGATCAAGCCAATGAAGAAACACCAAGCCGAAGCGCACCGAGCCAATGGGGGGCAGAATTCCCAAATTATTTCCTCCATTAACATGGACACTTGGGAGGTAGGTTGGCATATTGGATAATTGCGGGCAAAAACAGCGATTTAAATCGATTTAACCGCTGTTATTCAAGCGATTGCCCAAATATTGTTATGCAAGATTAGATTAGTAGAAGCACTAACTAGAGCGTAACGGGTTTCAGAAATTCACTAAAGAAGGGCTACTGCAAAAACACAGGATATCCAGCAACAACTAAGACTGGCGGTTTATGTAAAAACTGTATTTTCCTAAATATAATAAATTATGAATCATCAAAGGTCATCCGGCCGACTCCCTTAGTTTTCATGTAGCGCCTGTACTGTTTATGCCGGTTATTCTCCGCTAGCTGCTTCTTGGTGATTTCTTCCTGCTCCTCAAACCACTCATTGAAGTTCTCCTTCACCCACAGCTTCCTATCGAGCAGTTCCTGCTTGCGCTCCTCCTCCTGTGAGTCGAATTGATGTTGCCCCATCTTAAAGTGCTTTCTGATTATGTAGAGCTTCTCCTCGTCGCTGTAGGGCTGCTTGAGGACGGTGTGTCGCCAAAACCAAGAAGCGTGCCAGTAGAGATAGATAGCAGCCGTGTAGGGGAAGATGATCAGCTGTACCCAGACAACGTCGGATAGTTTCGGCTTCGCGTAGGCCCCTTTGATATCCATCTTGTCCTCGATGACCTTCTTGATGATGGCCTCCATCTGGTCTTTGGAAGTTTTCTGTCGCTTGGGGCCCCTTTTCGAGTTGTCGGGCAGCAGGCCTTCCTGCTTCGCAATGTCTTGTGCCCTGTTGCGGTACTTTGGCACTGTACTAAAGTAGGTGATGGCACTATCGTAGCGCTGCCAGGCCGAGTAGTACTGGACGATCGATATGATGGATATGGCTGCTACGATCACGATTCTCACGTCCACTTTGGGGGTCACTCGGCGCCGGTAGTAGCGGTAATAGTGCGCGTAGTACTCATCCGGATTATCCAGCATGTAGTCGTAATCTATGCGACTCTCGTCGTCTTTGAGAATCTCGTACGCGTTGGCCAGCGCCTTGAACTGCTCCTCGGCCACCGCTTTCTCCTCTTTGCCCCGGTGCATGTCTGGATGGTATTTACGGGCCAGTTTTCGATAACTTTTGGCCAGCTCGCTCTTGGTGCTGTCGCGCGTAACTTCCAACACATCGTAGCAGTTCTTCTTGCCGCAGTAGATTCCTTCCAGTAGCATGGCGTCCGCACCCATCAGCCCCAGCAGGGCTGCGACCACTTTCAACAGCAACATGTCCTTTGGCAACTATCCCCGGCTTCGCACTCACTGTACTGGTGGCAAAGAGACGCCGGTTTCCATACTTAAGTGCTACGTGTCGCTCGACCGGCGAATTGAGTGGAAAATGTCCCAATCATTAAAGAACATTGGTGGGATCACTTTGACACGAGACGAGAGGCTAATTTAGGAGCGGATAAATCACAGAGCACAGAACATACCCCCTTAGAATTGAAACTGACATAAGCTAAGTTTTGAATTACGTTTAGCGCCCCTGACGGTGACGCGCGCGAAACTCGATTACAATATGAGTCATTTATCTAATATTTTATTCCTGATTGCATTCACTAAATTTTATCTGGCCGAATTCTGCAAGCTTACTTACAGTTATCAACCTAGTAAACATCATAGAGTAAGTAGAATTATTTTACTTTCTCTATGGTAAACATATATTTCCGATCAATAAAGACGAACTTATGATAATATTTTAGTAAATACGTTATCACGAAATCATTTACACCTATTTTTTGCATTTTAAACTGTTCTTTAAAAAATTTTGTTCCTAGTATGTATAAGGCCCAGTGTAGGCCTTCACTCGGACAGATACAACATATCGCCCCATCTAGCGACGCCCCGCGCCTAGGCTAACTTCGCCCTATTTAGTTCCCATTCTAAGGGGGGATATTTTATGAATACGCTTTCACGGTAGATTCTCATGGCTTACCGGTAGGGCGCATAGATAAAGACGAGACGATAATGGTAGGGCGGTAGCACCAGAGATTAGTTGATTAGAGTCTACTAATCTCTAGTAGCACCCACCCCGAAAACGGTAGATCTACCATTAAAACACAGAACATACCCCCATACATAAGGGGGGATATTTTGTGCATTAAAACGTTAGACCTGGCAAGCCTGCTGTCAACTGTCATCAAGAAGAGCAAGGGCTTAGACAAAGATAGATTTAGCTTGCGTGCCCGACTATCACGTTCATTAGACAGAGACAGAAATGTGTTCACTCTTTGATCACTTGTTCACATTGTGAAAATTTTCTACATTTAAAAAAAAGCTGTTTGAGTTTAGGCTTTAAGAATTATGAATTCAAGTAATTTATGTAATAGTTTAGTAATAGTAATTTATGCAATGATTTTCACTGATGCCGTTCTATGCTGTTAGGTGTCACTAGGCGGCTTCCTGCAAAAGCTCGATGCGCAAAAGCTTTACCCAGAATGCAACGAGGCTCTTCCTGTAGCGTCCCAAAAACAAGATAGATTTGGGATTACCGCTGGAGTGACTACTAAGAAAGTGAGTGAAAAAGTGCCCAAACTACCGACTTTCTTGTCCGAACTGAACGAAGCATACGTGGAACATAAACGAGGTACGAACTTGAAAGGTCTTATTGGTTTTAGCCCGTAGTCTCATCGAGCTGCCGACCGCCATTATGGCGTCCTTTGCAACCGACTAACCATCAGTGTCTTTACAGAGCCGACCATGGCGTCGGAACAGTTTTCACTATGTTGGGACAATTTTCACAAGAACATGAGTTCCGGCATGAACGCGCTGCTGGAACACGAAGACCTAGTGGATGTGACTTTGGCTGTTGAGGGCCGTCTATTGAAGGCCCATAAGATGGTCCTGTCCGTGTGCAGCCCCTATTTCAAAGAACTGTTCAAATCAAACCCCTGTCAGCACCCCATAGTGTTTATGAAAGACGTTAGCTATGTGGCGATGAGTGATTTGTTACAATTCATGTACCAGGGTGAGGTACAAGTGAGCCAGGACAATTTAACCACTTTCATTAAGACTGCCGAGGCCTTACAAATCAAAGGACTCACCGGGGACGGAAACGTAAGAACATTTTTATTGTTATTGATTTTATTTTTGGGCGCGGCAGCCCGTCCCATTGTGCTAGAGGGGAGTCTGGTGCGAACGTTCACTGTTGCCAAACAACTAGTTTTATATACAAAAATGAAATTTGCAATGTTATTTAGCGATAATTAAAATAGTTGCTCCTCGAAACCAAGTTGGTCAGAAGGAAGGTTTCAAATCGATCCCGACAAATCTCAATTTTTACAACGTATTTCCGAGCTAAAAAGAATCGTTTCTATTTCAGGGTTCAACTGATGCCGAGACCGAATCTCTGCCTGAAAAACCTGCGACGCGTCATACTGAGGAGTCGTACAAGCCAATGTCCAGACCAAAAAAACAGCCACTCACTCCTTCAGTGACTACAAGTCCCAATCAAAGTGCAAAGCGGGCGCGACTTACCTCGAATGATTCGCAGTCATCGCTTACCCCTATTACGAAAACGGAACCCGCTTCGGCACAAACTGCAAATACCGATTCAGCGGTTCAATTTAAAGTGGAACCCTACGACCAGAATCAGTCAGTGTTGACGGACGACGATGGCGGCGAAAATATGGACGATATGCTAGATGATAGTACTGTGGATGGAGCTGAAGACTATTCCATGATGGAGGGCGAAGAGCCCCAGGCTGGGACTAGCACCGACGGCACAGGAGAAGGACAAGGTAGGTTTTTTAGTCACTTTTGTAAACCTTTGCGCCTTGCAGCTGCATGGTGAAGGTAATTTAATATTAAGAATCCGATTTGGCGGCCTCTCGGCTGCACGGCGCAAAGGGGCCTTAATTTGTTTGCCTAGTTTTTATTCAACCGTCAAGTCAAGTAGGGCTTTGATTTGTTCCTGTAAATTAATTTTATAACATTGTTTGGAATAATTGTCTACTTTTGCCCATGGGAGTTTTGTAAAGTTTTGCAAAATCGCCCTTCCACCCTGTTTTGCGGCCAGCCCAATTTTGGGCTGGCAGCGTCCTGAATTGTGATCATTTTCATTTGGGAATGATCACTATATCTTATGAAAGTGAGCGGCCAGGGCAGCTTCAGCCAGCAAACCTTTGACTGGTTTTGGTGAGCTGAGGTCGTTCCCTGAGCTGGCAACTATCAATTCTCAACTATTCTTTTTTTGTAGCGGTCAATCGGGTAAGTTTTGTTGTAACCAGTAATTAAAATGTAATCGTTTGTTTTTCAGGGCGCGCAAATCTGGCGTGTTTTTTCGTGGGCTTTTCGTCAATGGAAAAACATGCCAGCCCTCAAATTGCTTGCAAGAGGGAGCTCTTACTAGAAACAGTTGGAGCAAAGCTAGAGGTCCTACTTCGAACTCTATCTTTGCTCCATTTGGGCTGCTCGAATTCCTACTTTGAATGCAGAGCAGTTCGGTGGTTTGACATCTTGCAAGTAGCAGAAAACGATCAGCTGTTGATGAAGCTATCGGGTGTTTTTTATACTCCACAATTTCTACTCAATTAAACAAGAGCAACGTTTCATTTTTAAGGGGTGCAGCTGAATGGCTGGGTTTTTCTTGATTTATCGGTGAAGCCGTTGCCCTAATAATTGGTAAAATTCTCAATATGGGGGTTTTTGCATTTTTTGTTGTTTAAACTGAGCCAAAAATTTCGAAATCTTGGAAAAGAAGCATTTAGTTAGACTATGGGGTACGGCTTAAAGGTGTTTTTTGTACTGTTTGTTAGATAAATATTGCTGTAAATGCGGTGGAACTTTGTCTATTCACGGCAGAACTGAATTTGTAATGCTTTGCGAGGAAATATAGCTCTGGGTTTGGGGGATTTATTGGCGGGATAATGAGAATAGTATGTAGTGGTTTCAAAATGGGGCCCAATTGGCTTTTTTTTTGTTTAAACTGACCGCCACCAAAAGTTCCGAAATCTTGGAAAAGAAGCATTTAGTTAGACTATGGGGTACGGCTTATAGCTGTTTTTTGTACTGTTTGTTAGATAAATATTGCTGTAAATGCGGTGGAACTTTGTATATTCACGGCAGAACTGAATTTGTAATGCTTTGCGAGGAAATATATAGCTCTGGGTTTGGGGGATTTATTGGCGGGATAATGAGAATAGTGTGGAGTGGTTTCAAAATGAGGCCCAATTGGCTTCTTTTGTTTAAACTGAGCCGCCAAAAGTTTCGAAATCTTGGAAAAGAAGCATTTAGTGAATATGGGGTACGGCTTAAAGCTGTTTTTTGTACTGTTTGGAAGATAAATATTGTAGAGTATTGTATAGAAAATAGAGCTCTGGGTTTGGGGGGTTTATTGGCGAGAGAATGAGAATAGTATGGAGTGGTTTCAAAATGGGGCCCAGTTGGCGAGCTGATTTGAACGATTTATCGACTTGTTTTTAAGATGTGGGGAACGTGTCTCAGGTGTACAATCTTGCATTACCGACTTAATAATTATAGTTCTTTTTTTAATAATTGTCCGCTGATCGAAACGGACTATTTTTCCAATTTATTGTTTACACTCACCAAATTTTACCTCAATTTTGCAACTTCAAATAATTTAAATGCCATGTTGTCGGTTGCGCTCCTTCCTGTAAAGTGAATTTATAGACAAAAGTATTTGCACTTACCTGAAGCTTGTATACTAATAACAAAGGTTTAATGTATCAACAATGAAAAATAAAGACTAACAGTGATTTAACAATGATACGTGGATGAACCGGCATTAATACTTTGTTGTGCAGCCAAAGCCGTTTCTGTCAATCCATTCCTCTGGCTCACAATTACTTAATATGTATGAGGGAAAATCTTTTAAACCAATCTCTGACTTCAATTTCAAATCACGTTACTGCCGAAAGGATATGGCTATATTTTAGTTTTTCAACTTTCAATCGACTTACAAGTGAACCTAGTACCTCACGCACTGCAGACACGAATTAACTACCCAAAGGGATGATAATTTTAATAGCCACCCGCTTCCGATACTAATAGACTATGTTTTCTTCCCCAAGTTTCCTCACCAACATCCTTGCCTATCAACCATTCATTGAACCTGTCTCCTGTTTGCCCATCGATGGGATTATAATTTTTTTGTAATTTCGTAATATTTGTTATTTTTATTGAATAATTTCAACACACAATAGAGTATTTACATCTTTGTCGCACTCGTTCAAAGGGTTTGGAATGCAATGTGATGTTTTACTGCCAGACATTTGGGTTTAAACGCAATTAAGAACCCTTTTAAATTAAATTATAATAATAAGGGCCAGTTGGATGGCTGTTTTTTTTCCTGTTTAATAGACAAACTTAGGGTTTTTGGGGGTCAATAGTCTCAAAAGGTGATAGTTTATTTAATTGTTTTCTCAATCTAAACAAATCAGCCGCTGTTTTACCGTCTTCCATCAACCGGACCAGACCCAGAGGTACGTAGTCCAAGTTGGATAAACGGTGATCACCACTCAATGGCTTTTGTTTGCTCCAGAGGTCCAACAGTTGACTGGTAGGAGGAGGTAACCGGTGCTGTGCAGACTAAGTTGAAATTGACATGTGAAATATATTGAATAAAGCTAGTGTTAGTGTAAGAAGGAATTTCTTTGGGAGTTTAGGGCCCGAATGATTCCCCCAATTTGTTGCTTTGTTTTTAAATGTAATGCAGCAGTTCTTCGAAATTATTTCTTGTGCTGCATGGGTTTAGCGCAGTCTGCAGGATTTCCTCTGTTTTCAACGGACAATTCCTTTTCTTTGATATGGCCTCCACGTTGAAGTAGGAGGCTCCAGTAGGTTCTGTACAACATGTCTCAACTCGTAGCCCTGTTGGTTCTCATAGGGGAAATTTTCTTGGAAGTTGATTCATAGCTGTGAAATGGCGGAAGAACTTCTTAAATTGGTGGGCCGCCATTCGAGCCCCCCAGCCCACTGATGAAACCCAGATAAATAATCCTCCTTTTTAGATGGAAGGTTTGGCGCCCAACGCAAATCTACTTACCATGGCGGTTACACCTACGGCAGCTGCAGCAGCGCGCTTTCCTCTAAAATGTAAGCGGCTTCCTGCATATTTTCTGCCAATCACCCAATTCACCCCCAGGTGTTTCCAGATACATGCGATGTTCGGGGTTCAGGTCTACGGGATGTCGGGGAAGAGGTTACATGTTTAGAGGGCAGGGTGTGGAGAGTTTCGTGTTGGTCGAGGAGCACAGCCATCCGCCCAACCTGCTAATGGCCAGATTCTCGGAAATCGCCCGCACCTTGAAGGACTTTGCGGCCAGAATTCCTGGAAAGCCCCTGGATGTTTACAAAAGCGTCGTGTCGATGTAGGTTTTCGCCTCACGTCCTAGGTTGAGTTAGTTGAGGGTTTTTCGATTGCAGTTATCCAGAAACCGAGCAGATCTGGCCGTTTTCCAAGGCGGTGCGTACCATCAATCTCGCCAGGCAACAGAGTTTCATGAAGAGCACATCTTAAGGCAATGGCAGTGGGCTTGAAGCTGTATTTAAAATAAAGAAATCTTCAAACGAGTGTAGTTTTGATAAAGAAGCCACTTGGGTTGGCCTGAACTGCTCTGAAATTGTTTCATTTTTAATGTGGATTGAAGCGATAACTAGACAAATCGGCTAACAATCGCAATTTTGAGGGATTGCTCAAATCGCTATAGGGATTTTACTGATAAAGATACCAAATACTTGCGGAAAATGGCGGGGTCCATGAGCAACATCTTATTGAGCCGGTTTTTGTTTAAATGCCAACGTTTTGCTAGTTTTTTTGCATTCGCAGGTAACTTTGAACTCTGCCCTGAAGGTGTCTAAATAAATATTAGCAAACGTTAACATTTGTGCAAAACCAGTTCGATAAGTGGTTTCTGAGTGTACGTCCAAATCACCGTTGGCTGGCTAATCGAAACTGAGCGTTTCAGGTGGGAGGCCCAAAAAAGCCCGCATTCACCTGGGGAGGTTTCTAGCTAATGGGTACTGGTACACCACCAGTTATTTCAAGACGAATCCCCGAAGAAGGTTCCATAACAAGGCTGAATTAACTTTTTATTTGAGTGCAGCCTCCCTCCTCTTTGCAGGTACATGCGTTGCGCCCTCTACCCAAAAACTGGCTGCAAAGCGCGGGCCGTTCAGATGTTGAACACTCTAGAGCTGAGATTGTCGGGAACCCATTGCCACGGCCCAGAGGGCAACCAGGACAACGTCTCAGAGTTTCTGAGCGCGTTGCGGCGTTCCGTTGATCTACACAACACGCTGAAAGACGTCTACAATGAGGTGGCTTTGAGTTACCGTCAGGCGGCCATGCACCGATGCTTTAAGAGCGTGCGCCCCTCGATGAGTAGATGGCGCGCCAAGAAACGTCTCACTTCTATGCCCAATAAAGCCGAAGAGATTTGCAAAACTTAAGCCAATGTGTTTGACTTGATTTACCTAAAATCCGGTGCATTGCATGCAACTGATGCGTTCAAAATGTCGTTTCAGGGTGCGCCGTGCCCGATATCAGACGGAAGCCGAACATGCCCCGATACATCGTGGATGGCTTTGTGTTCCATGTGAACATCACCAAAGGCAAACCGCCAATGATGTAAGTGGCGCCGCTTACTTGAGTCCAATGAGTGAACTTTCCTGCTTCCAGCTACCTGCGATGCATGGAGTACAAGAAGCTGGGGTGCCACGCTCGCGCAGTTATTCCATATGATGGGTCCTTGCAGGATATCAAGTTGAACAAGCCCCATAATCACGAACCGGACTTTTCGGCTGAGGAGAAGATAATTTTTATGCGCGAACTCAAAGAGATGACTGTGAGGAATTTTATAGTTCCTACCAGGACCGTGCACGAAACCCTTGCCGAATTGTAGGTAGATTTTCTCTTTTCGAGCGGCCAAAAGAGCCTAGGTGGATGTTGCAGGTACCCGAACGCGGCCAAAGAGATCCCCTTCAAAATGGTGCGCAACAAGATGAACCGCTGGCGACGCGAGCACTTGGCTGAATAAACGTTCTAGAACAAGACAATGTGTTCTATTCGGCTATTCTAGAGCCCCTTCCATCCAAACACTCCACAAGCTGGTACTGAATAGCGCTTTTTTAGCCTACACCTACGAGTTCATTCTGAGCGCCAACAAGAAGCCAGACAGTCTGGTGCATATGAATCAGATCTACAAGTTTCTGAGACGCGAAGGTCGCGAAAAGGTCTGGAACTGTTTCAAAAGCGAGTGCGCCGCCTCCTGCTATACGTTGAATGGCAAGGTCACAATGAGGCTCGGCCTTCACAATCACACCGCCCCTACCGCCCTCATTAAGCAACGCCGCAAGGAGCAGCGCGTTCAAAGAAAGAGGCTGCTGTGATTAATACTTGAATACTCTAGTATACAGCTCTGGTATATAGTGCTGAAAGAAAATACATTAATTTTGCATGTTTTTGCGTGTCTTTAGTTTTTACCCTGTATAAACTTCAGGGCGGGACTGCGTCGTTTTGTGAGGCCCCGTAAGGTACACTCAAATTTTCTTCAGCAGTCCCGAAACTTGACGCAAGCCCCTTTTGTAGTGGTTGTCTACTTCCGCAAAGCGCCGCGGCCCTGTTTGGTCATGGACAATTTTGAGTTTTACATCGAAAGCAAAACGCCAGCCAAAACGCGCTGGTGCTGCCGCCTCAAAAAAAAATTACACTGCAAAGCCCGGTTGCACTCGGTAGAGCGCTCCATCCACGTGACCAACCACGAGCACAACCACCCGGCCAGCTTTACTGAGGATTTACACAATCTGTACCATCACTACGTGACACTGACCTATAAGAACCGGAAAGCCGATCGCAAATAAAACCTCTCTGGGCTGGTTTGATCTCTTCTTTTCCCACCCATTACGCACCACAACTCAACCGACTAATCGCAGGCTTTTGCAGGCATCATCTACTTCAGGAGGGGGCAGAAGCGGCCAATCATGGTGCTGGGAAAGTTCGAGTACAAGGTGGAGCGCCAGACTACGCCTACTAACATGTGCTGGTGCTGTCTGACCAAGGAGAAAAACAAATGCAAGGCGCGAGTGGTGACAACGGGTAATCACGTGGTGATTAAAAGACGTGACCACAACCATGAACCCACCTTTAAGGGTGAGTGCGCGATGGAGCCGCGGCGCGTTATCATCAGCTACAGCAATAGCAAGAAGAGAGTGGGCAAGCGCAGGCAACAGGTCAATGATTCGCCTTCCGATGACGACTGTACTGACTTAGAAACACGCCAATAAAACAGTAAAATCTGCCTACTGTTTTTGATTTTTGGAGCTTTGTTTTGAACCCCTAGTCGGAAGAAGCTGAGGAGTTGCGAGAGGCTGGAGTGGGTGACGGTGGCTCGCTTGGTTGATCTTGAACCCTCTGGTTTCAGATGGGGCCTCGACGACGTTGCCTGAAAGGTCGCGGAGGCACTACGAGGCCGTCTACAACACCTTCATGGACTGGCACAGCCTCCAAGACAATGATACGTTCGGCGAAGAAGTGATTTTGAGCTACTTCAAGGTGCTACGCCAGTCGTACAGTCCGGCGTCACTTTGGGCCTACTATTCCATGTTGCGCAGCACACTGATCATCCACCACCAAGTGCACATTGAGACCTATGCGGAGTTGCGCAGCTTCCTCAAGGCCAACGCCAAAGGCTACAAGGCAAAGAAGGCCAAGATGTTCACTCAGAAGGACGTTCAGAGGTTTTTGCGCGAAGCTCCTGATAAAGTACACCTGGCCAACAAGGTGCGTCTACTGAACCCAGTAATGGGAAAGTGTTCAATAGCGCCAATTGCAGGTGGCGTTGATATTGGCTTCAACAGGGGCCTGTCGGCCTGCGGAGCTGCGCGGCCTTAGTCTAGAAGATATCGTGGACTTTGGCTCGGCCATGATGGTGACAATTCCTAGAGCAAAATCCAGATACCCGCGCCAATTTACTGTGGCTGGACAAGAGTATGAGTTCATTAGAAGGTATATAGAGCTGCGACCCAACAATGCGCAGTCTTCTGCGCTCTTTCTCAACTACCAGTCAGGCAAATGCACTACGCAGCATATCGGGGTGAACAAGTTGAGCAACATGGTGAAACAGATTGCCAAGTTCCTGCAACTGCCCAATCCCGAACAGTACTCGGGCTATAGCTTTCGAAAATCATCCTCCTGGATGCAGAAACACTGAGTTACTGGGTCTGATCCAGCCCAGGTTTGGTCACTACTAGTCACAGAAAGTCACTTCCAGGAACACGAAGGTTAAACGCAGAGCGAAGAAATTGACGTGAGAACCCTGTGGGAGACCACAGAGATTGGCCAGGTGCCACTTAAAATATTTTGATAGTAGAGCGTAAATAAACCACATTTCCATTCATCCGATGGCGTTGTTCTTTGTTCCTTCTGGGCCGTGTCTGGCGCCAGTAGATTTTTTGTAGGTAACCCGCAAGGATTTGTTATTAATTCCAAACTATCAGATGAAGTGGACATGTTTTACTCACGTTGCCAGAACGTTCGCCAAAGCACTACAAAAGAGTCTATAACACCTTCATGGGCTGGCACCGACTTCTACGATGAAGTCATCCTGAGCCACATCAAGGTGTTGCGCAACTCAGGCCGGCGACCCTCTGGGTCTACTGCTCAATGTTGGAAAGCACGCTAATAATCAACCACCAATCGCACATAGAAAAGTCAAATTGAGGAGTTTTCAGAAAATCAACAGTAAAGGCTACAAGGGGAATTCGAAGCTGTTCACTCACAAGGACGTAACTCTCAACCTTGAATACATTGTCGATTTTGGCAGTTTACGGTCACTGGGCAGAACTAGTGAGTTTATCAGAAGGTATACTGAACTGCGACCCAGCAATGCGCAGTCCTCTGCGCTCTTAACTACCAATCCGGCAGATGCACTGCGCAGCATATTTATGGGTGAACAAGTTGAGCAACATGGTGAATCAGATTGCTGAGTTCCTGCAGCTGTCCAAGTCTGAGCAGTAATCGGGAGATAGTTTCCGTAATTTGAAAAAGCGCTGAGCCGGGAAGATGTCACTGTAACTAGAGAAAATGACAACGCAGGACTTTTTGGTTTTATTATTTCCAATAGGGATGAAATAAACCACACTTTAACCTGTATATTGATTGCGGCACAATTCCCCCAAAGCGGTAAGAGTGAGTTGAGTTTTAGCTGATCGACTGTCTTCGTTCCAGAGCCAGCAGGCTCGCCCTCCTCCACCTTGTTCGAGCCCCAAGTGAACGACTATGTGGTGGTAAAGCTCTTGGCTCAGAGGAGCGTGAAGCACTACATTGCAGTCATCATGAGCAAGGCTGAGGATGAGTTTGTCGCCAAATTCATGCGCAAATCGCTAGGCAACAAGTTTACCTTCCCAGCTACAGACGATGTGGCCAACATCGATCAGGACGACATTGCGGAGATACTGAGTCAGCCCAGCGTCAACAACCGCCAGCAGTATACTTTCAGCCTTGATATTTCCAAGTACAAAAACTTTGGGTAGTTGCCTGAATAAATTCTGAAAGCTAGCCAGGATGGCGCAGTTTCATTTCCCATACTCCACCTCCTGTTCTACCCAGAATCACTACCAGGCGCTGATTTTAAGTGTGGCCTACTTCAGGACACAGTGTATCAAAGCTTACCAGCAGCGGACTGGTGGTGATAGTTTATGTTTATGGGACGCCCAACCATCGGCTTCCTCTTGATGTTACACCCACCTGCAGTTTCTTTCAGTCATTTGAGAGGGTCAGGGGATGGTGAGGGAGTCATCAGTTGTGCCAGACGCACCTTTGAGAGTTTTCCGGGCAGTAAAGATCAAACTTTTTGAAAAACTGTTCTTGCATCCCATCCATTGCCGCAGTTGCACCTACATGGACATAATTCGGTGGTTTCCAGACACAATCTATTTTGATGTGGGCACCAAGCTGCCCAAGATCGTCGTGGACAACCACGATTTTAACTTCGTGAGGAAGTCGGACACCAAGACCACATGGCTCTGTTCCAGTTACTTCAAGACCAAGTGCAAGACCCGGGCAACCACTAACGGGCGCATGGTCCAGATCACCGGGTTCAGACACAACCACGCGCCCAATCCCAATAGGAAGCAGCACCTCGCGCTGATGATGTCGCAGCAAGTGACCATCTGCCGCAACTTTAAGTCGTAGAAGCTTCAAATATACTATTGCGTCATGTGCTAGCCATTCATTAATCCTCTGATAAAAGATTCAAAAAGTGTAATCCAGGAAGTGAAGGAGCTGAAATAGTTGAAAACCCACGCTTGCCTAGGAGCGAATAGGGCGTGTTTATCAAGCTGGTTGTTTGTAGGGTTGATCTACTTTACCACTGGTCAGAAGAAGCCGAAAATTTTGGTGGAGGGTTATGATTTCCTTCTCCACAAGGAGCAGGTGAACTCCACGACTTGGATATGCAGCTGCTACTATCACCCGAAGGGCGAGCGTTGCAAGGTGCGGATCATTACCATGAAAGGCGTGGCCTATATGAAAGGAAAGCATAACCACGCCCCTCGGCCTGACGACCGCGACTATACGCGGATGGCGTCCAGGAGGGTCAAATTTATTCACCATTAGAGTAGACGATATAGGGCTTCTTCTAGTTCTAGTCTAGTTTAGTTCTGTTCTAGGTTTCGTTTCTATCAGAAGAGCTAAAGGCCGAAAAACTCTCCATTCAATAAAAAAATCCTAGTGTTTCAAATTTTGTTCTTTCAGGCACAATTTACTTCCACATGGCGACCAAGCACCCGAAAATTATCTTGGATGAGAACGCCTACTTGGTGCTACGCAAAGAAGTGGGCAAGACGGTTTGGATGTGCGCCAAATACTTCGGGACCAGATCAAATCGGTGCAAATCTAAACTAGTCACACAGGGCAGAAACGTGTTTGTGACCGGGACGCATAACCACGATCCCACAGTTCTGGAGCCCGCCACGGGCCTGTCGCAACGCGTTAACATTATCCGGGGTTGCAACACTAGCGCCCTTGTCAGCCGCTCGGCGCTCTAGTTGGTTGCTTTTTAGGCTACATCTACTTCGACATGGCCACTAAGAACCCGAAGATTATCCTGGATGAGTACCAGTATCTGATCTACCGCAAGGACACCCACAAGACCGTCTGGATGTGCACGCATTACTTCCGCTCCAAGGAGAACCGTTGCAAGTCGCGCCTGGTCACTACCGGGCGTAATGTGACTGTGAGCGCAGACTTACATAATCATGAGCGCAGCGTCAAGCCGGAGCGGTACAGCAACATGCTGTCACAAGTCGTCTACATCATCCGCGAGCGTGTCAAGTAAAAGCTTGCAAAAAACCTGCACCGCCTAGATGTAATCTAATAAAACCTGCACTGCAGTGCAAATAAGGGGCAGGTTTTATTGCCCCAGGACTGGACTAGAGGCCGTTGGAGTTTTCCTAAGGAATTATTCTCCTCCCTATTCCCTTGCAGACTCAGAGCTTTGGTCCACTGATCCTGGCGTGTTTTTCAGGCATCGTCTACTTCGTGATGGGCATGAAGAACCCAAAAATAATTGTCGACGAGTACGACTTTCTGATCTATCGCAAAGAGCAAAATCAGACGGTCTGGATGTGCACCCAGTACTTCAACCGGCGGTCGGTGCGCTGCAAGTGCAAGATCATCACCAGTGGGCGCAAAGTCACGGTGATTGGTCAGCACGTGCACGAGCCGCGCCTTAACAAGGACAAATGCAAGGACATGATGTCCCAATCGGTGGACATCGAACGGATGTCGGACTAATCGCCACTTTTGCTTGCAGGCGGCCAACAGGAGACGGTCTGGTTTCTAAAGTCGGCGCGGTCAGTCAATGTGGTTTTCCGCCAGAATTGCTTCTACGTCAACAACCATTATGATACGAAAACCATCTGGTTGTGCACGTTTTACCGCAAATGCAGGTGCAGAGCTCGGCTGGTTTCCAGCGGCAACCGTATCAGCATAAAGTATTCCCACAACCATGCCAGCAACGCCTCCAATATCGACTTAAGCACGCTGATTAGCCAGCAGGTGTTTGTTTTTGCTGAGTAGTCCATAAAATTGTGTACATTTACCAATTTAATTCTGGTGTATATTGTAATTAAATTTGAATTTAAAGTATTTGAATCAATACGAACGGCGTTAGGCCTTATTTTGTCTATTAATGCTGTTATTAGAGAGATATGGAAAAACAGGTTTAGTGCCCGGTCGCTGATAATTGCAGGATGGAACTGAATTAATTCCAGGCACTATTTGCCATTCAATGCAATGATATTGAAACCCATTAATTTGTAACCTATAACATGTGTTGTACTTGTCAAATGAATCATTTGACATTGGGCCAAGCGTCAAGAGTGCCCAAATAACGGCAGGTACAAACCTTGTTAATATAACAGCGGCACTATTAGTGACGTAGCTGCAATGTGTGTTCTATATCTCTCTATTGGTTGCCGCTAGGTGAAAAATTATCTTTAGTGTTATTTCTTATTGTTCGTGTGTAAATCACATGCGAAATAATTAATCATCGCATCATAATTAATGCGAAAAATGGCATTTACGTAAAACTTCAAACATGCAATTATGGCTATTATTGATGTATTCTTTTTCGAATAAAAAATAATATTCGATAGGAGTGTGATAACCCGATTTTCTCCTGACCAGAATTGTCGACCTTGTATCGAAAACTACTATTGCTTGGCTTTTAGAGCTGGTCTACTTCGAGCCCACTCCTAAGGGCAACTCCAAGATAATCTTGCGGCACTCAATTTATGAAGTGAGAGAAAAGTGCATCGCCCACACTTACTGGAGATGCATCAATTACTACAAAACCAGGTGCAGGGCGCGCTTGAAGACGACAGGACGGATGGTGCAGATAGGGGGGCAACCCCACAATCATCCGATCGTGCCGAAGAACTGTCTGGATCTTGTATCGCAGCCTTTTTGGGTCAAGTCCTGATCCAGAGTGCCTTTTTTGACAACATGTCTTGAATACGTTTCTTTTTGATATTTAAGCGTCAATTCTGTTGGAAATTGCTCCGAGCCTTTTGAGTACGACACTGAATGAACGCAATAAGTGAATGACTAAACAGTGTTTTATTGCGTTTAATCCAATAAAGTGCCCCAAGGGTTCACAACAACTTTTGCTCTAATTTCCTTGTAACCGAACGCCGATGTAAGCCGCTTTGCTCCCATACAGCTCAGGCTCAAGGTCCGAAAGCGGCTTGCCAGAACCACCCAATTTCGACCTGGATAATGGACTCTCGATAAAGAACCCCATAAAGGGCCAGTGTTTGCCTTAAATTCACTCTCAACCCCCTACCGGTTGCTTTTGCTCTTCCAGCTAACCGTGGGTTATTTTTTAGCCACTCGAGTGTATTTCTTCGCCGGTCGCAAGAACCCGCAGTTGATCCTCAACAACTACGTGTACACCAGACACTCCAAGCCGTCAGACCGCACCTACTGGGAGTGCCGCTCGAAAAAAGACTCGCGGTGCAAGTCGCGCATCACCTCCAAAGGCAACAAGATCTTTTTTGGGGAGGAGCACAACCATATGCCGCCCTCTGTCAACTTCACCGGACTGCCCTTCCGCTCTTTTCTGGTGGTCCATCGCAACAAGAGCGAGCCGGACTTTCACACCTTCTACTACAATATGCTGCGCCATGAGGTTAAGGTGGAGGCCACCACCCCTCAAGCCCAGACCTGAGATGTTTGCCAAATTCTCTGTATCCAATGAAGCATTTAATGGAACTACTCTCTACAGTATTTAGCTGTGCAATACGTACTGCCCTAGAATAGGAGCCCTTGTACTCGTGCTCTCTTATACACCCTTCTTTATATATATATACACATATATAGAAGAGAACTGTTGGAATCCAAATCCTCACTCGCCTTCTAGTCTCGACCCTTTACACTAACGTGCCTCAATTTTAGAGCTGGTATATTTCAAAATCGCCCTCAGGCAGCCGCAGCTGATTGTGCGCAACTACATTTTTGGCATGAAGAACAAATCCGACCGCAAGACTTACTGGAGCTGCGTCTCGGATCGGAAAACTTTTTGTAGGGCGGCGCTCACCACACATGGCCAGGAAATCTGGATTAGGGAGAATCACAACCACGACCCGCCGTTGATCTGTCTGGACGGGCTCAAGTGCCGCAAGTTCAACGTCAAGCAGCAGAAGGCGCAAGGGAGCTACAACTACAACTACTACTTCCGCAGAAACTTAGTGTAGCGGATTTTCGTATAGGTTGAATAAAACAATTTGATATCGAAAAGCCACCCCGTGTAGATCCCTCCTCTATAAAAGTAGCTATAGCGGTAAGCTATATAGTATAGTGTAGTAGCTTGTAGGGCTTGGTGTAGGCACAGGTTTCACCTACTGTGATTTTAGAGCTGGTGAAGTTTATCCATTGTGGCACGCGAAGCAACTTCGGCCAAGTGTTGTGGCGTGGATTCGTCTACACCTTGCACAATTATGTGCCGCGTCTTGGTCGCTCCTATTGGACCTGCCAGTTCAAGCGCCAGAAATGCCGAGGAAAAATCGTCACTTATGAGAATAAGATCCGGTTCTTGAGAGAAGAACACAACCATCCGCCGCCTGATACTTTAGACTACAACCTTCTCTACTCTTCGCATTTTCATTTGGATATCTTATAAAAGCTTTCGTGTAGAGATGGGTGCTTTTTCTCCCTCCATGTTCTTAGAGGGTTATCCGATTATTGTGTAACTCCGACGGTTTTCAGGGTTTATTCATGTGGGAGCCGGCACAAAGAATCCAAAGATCATCCTGGATAGCAATGAATTTACCATCAACACCAGACAAGGGTCGAGAACCCGGTGGCGGTGCACACAGTACTTCAAGTGCAAATGCGCCGCCACCTTGGTTACTTACGGCCGGGTGGTGAATGTCAACCGCTTTCACAACCATCCCCCCATGAACCCCAAATTGAGCGAGCACTATTTGGTGCAGGCTGTCACTATAGTGCGCACTGGAAAGCACTAGGAAAACCATCAACTTTCTCTTGTTAGTGTGACCAACCCCCATTAAACTATACCTTGACTGGTTTGGGGGGTTTATTTGGGGTGTCTCTGTTGTTGTAGGATCAGGATGATTGATCAACTGACTGTTTGTAGGGCTGATCTACGTGGTGCCGGCGATCAAGAACCCAAAGATTATTGTCGACCATCATGAGTACCTGATCAACCGCAAGGATTACGCCGGGCGAACCATGTGGTTGTGTGCGAAATACAGCAAAATACGCTGCAAATCGCGCATCATCACCTATGGGAAAACGGTGAAGATCATGTCCAGCCACAACCATTCGCCGATGCGCATCGATATCAGCAATGCAGTCACTCAAAGAGTGACCATCCTGCGCAACAATTAACCCCATTCATTCCCTGGAAACCGAGCAATGGGTCTTTTTGGTTTCAGAGCTCATCCACGTGGTGCCGGGCACAAAGAACCCGAAGATCATCTTGGATGAGAACGAGTACTCGATCAACAAGAAGCTGATCGATCGTACGCAGTGGATCTGCACCCAGTACTCGAAGATCAAGTGCCGGTCCAGGTTACTCTCCAGGGGCGGCACCATCCGCGTTACGGCCGGCCACAATCACACCCCCACTTTTCCAGACAAATCCAAAGCCGTCGCTCAGCGAGTGATCATAATTCGCAAACCTCAATGTTTTTAAAACTGTCCATAAATCCAGTCAAAATCCTAGACGCGTATTCTTGCAGCTCTCCCCCGTCACAGTATCTGAATCAAACCTTCATTAATCCCCGTTCAATTCCAGGCCTCATCTACGTGCTGCGCGGTAAAAAAAACCCAAAAATAATCGTGGAAAACAACGATTTTGTTGTGAAGAACAAGATGAAGAACAGGACGATGTGGTACTGTTGTCAGCGCAGGAAAACCGGCTGCAAGGCCCGCTTGCTGTCCCAGAGTAACACCATCAAAGTGGAGGAAAAACACAACCATCCCACAGTGTTTCCTGATAAAAGTTCAGCTGTTGAGCAACATGTCACGTTCGTCTACAGTTAGACTAAGAATTGCGCGTTGACTCCAACTCAAAAATTTTCATTTTTGGGTTTTGGGGGGCTCGCTAAATCTTCTTTGTCTTAGCGAATATCATATGTGAACTTTCCAAGGCAAAACATTACTTATTTTATTTGAGTTTCAGTTCTCCATTTACCCACTCTAAGCCAGTTTACGGTCATTCTGTTCCAGACACAATATTTGTAATCCATGGCAAGAACCCGAAAATCATAGTCCAGGACAATGTTTTCAGGGTCAAAAAGAAAATGAAGGACATAACCCTGTGGTACTGCAAAGCGCCAGAATTCCGGTTGAAAAGCGCGTCTGGTTTCTCACAGGAATTTCCTGACAATCGCTTTATTCTCGGTAGCGATTCAGTTCAGGTTTAGAACCGATATCGAACCGAGTTAGGGCGCAGGCTCGGTTCAGGCCCTGTTCAGAACCGATCCTTGATTCCTTCGTTCCGCGAACGTTTTTGCAACCACCTTTTAGTAGTACCAACAGGATTTTAGTTACTTTCTGCCTAACAATAATTTCTCTAAACTGAAATGCAATGGAGTGAAAGTATAAAGACGGATGTGCTGATTTTTTGATGATCATGGTTTCTCTGCGAAAAGTAGCAGTTTTTTATCGCAATTAATTAATTAATTTTTAAAAAGCCACTGTGAAAGATTTTACATTTGCTGTATTAGACCTGCATTTTTTGTACATTGCTGGGGGTACAATTGGTACCACCGACGACGTTTTGTCTGCAACCCGTTCCGTTATTCAAATTTTTGACTTTGTTCCATTCACCCTGAGGCGAAAACTTCCTAACATATGTAGGCAATTCCAAGTTTATTTTTACATTGGCGTTCTGATCAAAATTAGCTAACTAAATGCGATAAAAAACTTAATAATTCTTAAACTGAATAGTGATTTACAAATTATTATACAATTTAAAAAAATTTTTTGATTTTTCTTTTACAACATCATCATAACTGAAATATTTCACGTATAAAATCGTGAAAATCAATCGATCGAACTAAATCACCTTCAATGCTTGACCTTAAGCTTAACCAATGGAGCGATAGTTGAAAACGGAAAAATAAAAAAAAACAAGGTTTTAGGCGCAAGTTTAGTTTCAGTTTTCTAAAGACGACGGCGTTTCAAGTTTGTCAGGCCAGGGAAATTTGTGAGAAGTTTGACTAACGGATTCGATGTGTTTTCTTATGATCTGTGGCGAAAAGTGGCAGTTTTTTTATTACTTCGAATAAGATAGAATTATTAAGTTTGTTTATGTTTATATTACATTTAATTAACTAATTTTGATCAGAACGGAATTGTAAAAATAAGCTTGCAATTGCCTACATACAGGGTGGTTTTTTAGTGCGAGAGAGTCCATTATTGGTTAGTTGGTGATGAACTTTCGAAAAATAGTTTCATATTAGAGGTTATTTTTCTGTAACAAGGTTACAACGTTCCAATTTCAATGTGACGTTCGTTGGCAATACGTTTCAAAATGCGGTTCCAAAAGGAACATGTTACTTTTAAAAATTGTCATTTAACATTCGCAATGATGATGATGGTAGAAATAGTAATGACAAATAATGATTTAGTTTATTAAAAGAATATTTCTTAACTAACGCTCTTAGATAAAATAAAAAACAAAACATGAGTCAGAAGTACCTGCTTAAAGAACAAAAGAACTGATAATAAACTAGATAACATTTATAAATAACAACTGATTAAATAAAATATACACTTTATTTGAAAAAATGTTTAAAAATCAAATTTTCATTTAAAAATGAATTAACATTTAAAAATAAAAGTTTTTGCAGATACTTTTTACTGAGTTCGAAGTATTACCCGAGTAAATTTTGGTACCACCAAAAAATAATTTTAAAAATATGTTGACCAACGGTTCCAAAAAGAACCGTTTAAGTCGGCAAACGGCTGCAGCTAGATAGATCGCTCGACGACTTTGTAAATTGTCTATCTAATGACGTATTAATATACTTCCATTTGAAAAACAAAATTCATATCGCGTTAAAAAGTTTTAAATTGAAGTCCACATTGTTAACACCATGTACAATGTATTAATATTTTGGTTCAATAGAATTCTTAACGGATCTTTGGTGATTGGAAAGACGTATTTTTTGTATCTTTAACTGGTTTTTTTGCTTCTACAATGAATTTTTAGATACCATGTTTTTCGGCAAAATTTTACTAAAATGGCGATAATCTGGCAACGTCGCAAGTAAGAAAAAAACAATTTACGGTACAAATGTAGAATTTCAAGCTGCATTCGATGAGCTAATGAAAAATGGGTAGTTCTATTTAAAAAAATACACTTTGATCATGCCTCGTTATTCTGAGACACTGTATCATATAACATATTTTTTAAATGTGCGCACTTTGTGCGTCAACAACTTTTATATAAAACTATTTTTGGAAAGTTCAACACCATCGGATATAATGGACTCTATTGCACTAAAAAACCACCATGTCCTCAATTTTTCCAAATGAGATCTGCAAAATGCCAATTTTCGCACTGATTATAAAAAACTCATGAAATCCGTTTTTTGAACTCCTCACAGTCGAAACGCCGTCGTCTTCAAGAAACTCAAACTAAACTTTCGCTTAAAACTAAGGACTATTTTTTAATTTTTCTATTTTCAACTATCGCTCCATTGGTTAAGCCAAGCATTGAAGGTTATTTACTTCGATTGATTGATATTTACGATATGATAAGAGCCAGACAAATTTTAAAAAAGTTATTGTATAATAATTTGTAAATCACTATTAAGTTTAAGAATTATTAAGTTTTTTATGTTTATATCGCATTTAATTAACTAATTTTGATCAGAACGTTAAGGTAAAAATATACTTGGAATTGCCTACATATTTTGGCAATTTTTCGCCTCAGGGTGAATGGAAACAAAGCATAAATGGGAATCAAGAAACGGGATGCAGACGAAATGTGCAGGTACAAAAAAATGCATGTTGCAAGACAGGAGATGTAAGTAAGATCTTGCGTTTGTACAGGGGCATATTTAAAATTAATTAATTAATTGCGATAAAAAACCTCTATAATTATATTTTATTCAAAATAAAAAACTGCCACTTTTCGCAGCGAAACCATGATCATACAAAACACAGCAATTCCGTCGTTCCACTTTTACTGCATTGCATTTCAGTTTAGGGAAATTACTGTTAGGCACAAAGTACCTAAAATCCTGTTGGTACTACTGAAAGGTGGTTCTAAAACCGTTTGCAGAGCGAAGGAATCAAAGATCGGTTCTGAACAGGGCCTGAACCGAGCCTGCGCCCTAACTCGGTTCGTTATCGGTTCTGAACCCATCCTGAATCGCTGCCGCGAATAAAGCTAATGATGCCGGGAGCTCGTCTCGATGCCGATGCGAACCCTATGTTTTGTTTGTTCTGCGCTAGTCAGAACCACTGGTCCTTCATTTAATCCTAGAAACCTTTCGGTTCGGATGGAGTAATTTTTTTACCGCAAACACCCAATTCTTTCAGTTTAGAACAACCAGTTCTGAATCGTTACCGCGAATATCTGACCAACATGATCATTCCAGATTGTTTCCGGATAAATATGGCGCCATTCGCCAGCGCGTTAACTTCGTCTTCACTTAGACAACGTCTGGTTGCAGTTTTTAACCGATTTCCGGTTTTAGCCACAATCTTCGTGGTACGAGCGCGCAAGAACCCCAAGCTAATCGTGGACGACAACGAATTTACGATCAACCGAAAGTTGGCCGGGCGCACCATGTGGATCTGCTCCCAGTATTCACGCCACAATTGCCGCGGGCGCATTGTCACCTTTGGAAAAACCGTCAAGGTAACTTCGGAGCACAACCATCCGCCGATGGTTCCTGATGTCACCAAAGCCAGCTCAAAAAGTGTAACACTAATTCGGCTTTCACCGAAGTGAATAAAGTTTTAACTCACACTTGCTCTGCCTTTTCCTTGATCAGAATCAGCGCCGATTAATTACCGACAATTTGTAGGTGTTTTTTACGTGGTTCGTGAGGTGAAGAATCCGAAGCTGGTCCTGGATACGAAATGGGCTGCAGCTCCCGGATGCCAACACAGGCAGAAGCAGTCGAACTGTTGGACAGCCCCAATCGCCAGTCTCTGTACTGCTCGACAAAGACTTGAGCGATATTCCGACGCACACAGTGCAGGATGTGCGAAACCAGCGCTGATTTCCTGCTGTTTCAGGTGACATCTACATAGTTTCCGGCAACAAAAACCCGATAATCATCCTCGACAGTAACGAGTTTTCCATCTACTCCAAAGGGGCATCCAGCACCAGATGGCGCTGCTCGTCTTACTTCCGTAGCAAGTGCCGCGCCAAACTGGTGACATTCGGAAACGTAGTACAGACCGCGAACGAACACAACCATCCGGCCAACTCGCAGAGAGCTTGGAGTAGCATTAAGAGCCAGCGAGTTACTATAGTGCGCAAATAGACAAAGTGGAGGGGACTCAGGCCGGTATGTTTAGTCGATCTTCGGAACTTTGCCGGATATTGTGTTGGCGGTCAGCCGCCGTCGACGCGAAAGCGATCGGTTTTTGATGCAAAGCTGTTCCTCGATAGGGAGAATCGCCGGTGATTTTCCCATAGAATGGGCATGCGCAATTTTGCTATTCTGGTGGCCCTCGCCGTTGAAAAAATGAAAATTCGCCACTGCTTATTATTTAGTTTTAGATGCTGGTGAAGTCGTTTTAAATGCGCTGGAACGCCGTCAAAGGAGAAAAGTTCAGCGCTTTCCACTGCGGCTAAAATCGGAAAACAACAATTTTTTCTAAGACATATTAGCGGTGAAAGCCTTATAAGACATATAACGTTGAGAAAATCAACCAGTTGATTCCGAAACCTCGTTGTCTAAACATTTAAAAAATGTAATGCAGTAATAAGTTTGTTTGTTATTATTATTATTATTTCAACAACACATCATACATACAAGCTTGAGTTTTTTTCACCAAGTAGGGACTGACCGTAAAATTCATTAAATATATCTATTATCAAAAGAACAGGAAGGCCTCGATTGTGATTTGTTCCTGGTGATTGAGTAATGGCAACAAAACATTTTGCACAATTTCCTTTGAAAAACGAAAGCGTTTTCTGAAATCGGCTTCAGTAGATTTCACAAGAAAATAACACTATTATTTGAATTCCATATCACGCTTGTTGATGTTTCCTTTACGTATCTTTGTGGTATGTTCAAATCTAATTCCAACTCTGAATTATCCCGATTAACACTGTACAGGGTGTTTCCTAATAAGTTGTCACTAGAGGTGTAATAAACGGTTATTTTTCTGTAACGGGTTACAACGTTCCAGTTCACTTTGGTAATAGGTTTCAAAATGCGGTTCCAAAAGGAACATGTTATTTCTTAAATTTTTCATTAAAAATGCAGAATGATGATGATAGTAGAAATAGTTCTGATATATAATGATTAACTTTATTAAAATCATAATTCTTCCAATCTCTTCATACAAATTTTTATCTTCTTTGAATCTCAGTCATAGTTCAACCTACACTATCAGAGACTGATAGAAAATTTACAACTGCCCGATTAAATTCCTCATCCAGTATCATTCCAACAATCGGATGTCCAAGCAGTACATTTGGTGGCATGCGTTTGCAAGTTTTCCCGCTTCAAATAGCGTTCTCGCGTTCTCACGTTCTTTGTCGCAATCTTAAATTCTGTTTTCAATGTATTCAGAGTATTCAACCCGGGGATTCTTCGCAAACAGACTCGTTGAAGCCGCAAATCGTGAACGTAGTCATTTCTTTAAATAAACGTCTGTTTCGATGAAAGCCATTTTTTGTTAGTAGAAGTTAGGCCAGCTCGTCTTCTTTTGATGCAAAGAATATCGCACTATCCTTTTGATCATGTGCTTACGGATGGGACATCCTGTATATACTTCTGAAATCAGGAAAAAGTCCAATCGACCCGTACAAAAATATATGGGTTTCATTTAAAAAAAAACATACTGTATGCCGAATGTTGACAATTCCGTGTTTTATATTTGTATTTTAAATTCAGATTTAAAAAATTTGAGTAAAATTAAACAACTTTTGTATTGGACAGTTTCACAATTTATTTGAGATAAACGATTCATAGGAGGTGTCAGCTTATGAGGAAACACCATGTACAATACATCGAGATCGTTATCAATATATTTAAAACAAAAATAGAATTAAAAAGTTGAGAACTTTCTCGCACAATATAGTTTTGGCGATCGTTCGGAGATGCCTACACCCATCTCCGACAAATTCCCATCGCATCGCCCGACAACATCAAAATGCGCGTGCGTCACATGCCCAACCAAAATTGCCTCCAGCGAACGTCGGGAGGTCGGCGCATCGTAAAAGACCGACTAAACATACCGGCCTTAGTAACTGACTAAGAAGCGCTTCCTAAAGTGCCGTTTACACGCTCAAACTGGCTTGCACAAGCCCGATCGCTCAGGCAAATCGATACAAACCTATCCTGAAGGAAAATTCACTTCAGACGGGATCGTTGGCTTGAGCGTGTGGACAATATTCAAGCCAGGTTTATGGGTTTTGAACGAAATATCGCGACCATGTGCGGGGTTTCCTTTGTTGTATTGTGGGCAAGTGTTCTGCAGGCGCCACATCTGGCGCTAGTACCAATACAGATGCAGAAAATATTACCTACTTTTTGCTAAAATTTTAGTTTGTATTTAGACACAGGTGCTTCAGTTCAAGCTTCAGTAACATTAAATTTGTATGAAACGCTCTCCCATATCATGAAACGACGGCTAATGGGAAGCAACAAATTTGTCACTTTATTGGTTCCTACAAATTGTTTCCTTTTTTGTGGAAAGTCAAAAATAAAAATTACATCATTTTTGTTTTCAAGTTAATCTGTTTCTTTATAATACACACTGCAGCCGTTGCAAGAATTAATTCTTCGCCCAAATGTTCCAGCTTGTTGGCAACAATACAGTTGTGGGTGTTCCTCCTTCACGCAAGCCAGAGTGTTCAGATGGCTGGAGCGTGTAAATGGGCTTTAACATCTGGTCCTGTTTTAGACGCAGTAATCTACATCCTGCCCGGGCGAAAGAACCCGCGCCTTAAGCTGAACGACTACGAGTACGTCGTCCACAAGCAGGATCAAATGCGCACCAGGTGGCGATGCACGAAGAGGCGTTTCAAGTGCCCGGCTGCACTCTACAGCTCCGGCAAGTGCGTGGAGGTGCGCAGAACTCACAACCACCCGTCAGAGCCACGTAGTGACCACGACCTCAACGTGACGTCCAAGTGTATTAAAGTGTTCTATCGTTGACTAAGCGCATTATTACATTAATTTGTGAAAATAAATTAACTGAATTGATCACTGGTTTCGTTGCAGGGGACATAATCTACATATCCAGAGGGCGCAAGTATCCGCTTATGGTTGTTGATGGGTTCGAGTTCTACATGCACATCCAAACGGCGCTCAAGACACGCTGGCGCTGCGTCAACCAGCGCAAGAAATGCCGCGCCGTGCTCTACACGTCCGGTAAGGTGGTGAAATTGCGCCGCTCGCACAACCACGTCCCCAAGTCGAAAAGCGAGCTGGGCTTCCTTATTCCCCAGCCTGCGGTTATTCAGCGCAATTGCTAAAGTATACTTAATACAGTACATAACGCTATGGGGATTATTATGAAATGCATTCCCACCTTGCGTTCCCTTCAACGAACCGGCGGGCCCCGAACACCCAAAGATCTGTGTGGATCGCCGCAACTGATACATCATCAGCAAATAAATCAGTGTCTCACACTAATATGTCGTTTCATTTGGGAACACTCCCTCAGATTTGGGAGAGTCGCTCCCTGATACAGCCTCCTCCACGGAGAGTTATGAGAGCCAACCGCATACCTGTTTTAGAATGGGTGACGATCTACGTGGAAAACCCGAAGCCTGGCAAGCACCCAAAGCTGATCGTGGATGAGAATATGTTTCTAAGGCACCGCACTCAAGCCACCAAAACAGGAGTGACCATTCGCTGGAGGTGTAGCAATGTCTTCAAGACCAAGTGCAAGGCCGTGCTCTACACGACCCTGCAGGAGGGTTCGGTAATCAAAGCGCTCTACGACCACAACCACGAGTCGAATGTGGACCGCTGGAGCAAGCAGCGGATGATCGCAAAGGGCTTTTTCATCACTAGGCCTACGCAGGCCTGTAAAAGGGGGCCGCCTCGCGACCTACGTCGCGCTCGAAAATCCAAACCTGTTCCCAAACCACCCAAAGACACGAATCCTCAGGGCAAAGAGATGCAAGTACATATTGCTGGCCAGGCAGAGCCGATTGTCATTAAGGTGATGGGTAATGTCCCGGTCGAAAGCACAACTGACCAGCCTTTGTAGCTTTTCCTGGAAATAAATGTTTTACGGACCGAACTACTGTGTATGAGCAGTTATTTGATTGACCATCCGTAAACTCTTTCCTATCCTAGTAGCTAATCAGCGTGATTAGTTGTAGTGGATCATTTCTGGATACTAGTCTATGTTGTAGGGAAAAATGTCATCTACTTCACATTGGGCCGAAAGTACCCGAAGATCGTGATGGACCGCTTCGAGTACAAGCGGAAAAGTAACAACTCGAGCCACATGAAAACTACGTGGGTTTGCACGCAGACGGGGTGCAAGGCCCGCATGCTGTCGTATGGGAAAAACCTCTGCGTCAAGGCCATCGCCCACAACCACCCCGCCACTTACTTGGGCGACTACAGCGGCCTCAAGTCGCAAGTGTTTGACGTTGAGACCACTGGAGACCGGCTGAAACCCACCTAAAAGCTAATACCACATTAGCTTGTTCAATGATGTTTTTTGGTCTATTTTCTCTCACACTATGCATCCTGAACGTTTGCAATGTTGTTTAAAAAGTTGAAGAGCGGTGTCGGTGTCTCACCTGCTGTTATTCCAGGTCTCACTTCGACCACCATCTACGTCTTGCCAGGCACAAAGTACCCGAAAATCGTCTTCAACTCATACGTGTTCACTCTACACAACAGATCTGGAGCGAAAAGCCGCTGGCGTTGTCCTTACCACACCAAGATCAAGGGTGGCTGCAAAGCCTCCCTTATCACCACTGGACGAATCGTGTTCGCGTCCAATGAGCACAACCACACTCCAGACCATGTTCCAATGGAAGCCGCTGTTCCTCAGCGAATTTTCTTTAAAAGAGTTAAATGATTTTTCCGTTAAGTGTTGAGTTTTGGTTCCCTTCCCGCCTCAACAGAGCAAGATCGAGGTTGCTCTAATCATGAGCTGTCTGCAAAGCCCTCTGGATCGGCTCACTCAATTTGTCATCCCTTGCTATGGAGCAAGAAAGATGGCTTTTTCCTCCTGGGCGCTTCATGGAGTTTACTTATCATTTTCAGGCACGATCTACTTCACTCCAGGCCGCAAGTACCCTAACGTGGTCTTCGAGGGCTTTGAATACAAAATCCGGAAGACCAGTGCAACGCGCAACTACTTCCGTTGCAAACGGGAGGCTTCAAGCTGTAGGGCCAAGCTCGAAACCTTCGGCAAGTGCGTGTTGATCAAGGGACGCCACAACCATTCCGCCACCTACCTGGACAAGGTCCAGCAATTGCACAGCGTTCGCGTAGTTACCTTGAGGGAAAGTGTCCTAATACACCAATAAAGTCACTTTCAAACTAGTTCAAAGTTGTTTGCGTCAATGCTGCACTTGGGCCGCATTGTGCATATATTTTTTCAAGCCGTTTGCTATACAGGGGGATATACATGTCAATAACAAGGATGTTTCAATGTGTGGCAACATCACGCCATTAAAGCCCTTTGGTAGTTGCAGGTACGGTGTATTTTGCCGCCGGCCGAAAGCACCCGATCATGATAATCGACGGGTTCGAGTACAAGTTGCTGCTGCGCAACGATGCGCGCAGCAGCTGGTGCTGCACACAGGACACAAAGTTCCGGTGCAAAGTGCGCCTGATGGCCATGGGCAACATGATCCAGATCAAAAACTGCGCCCACACTCATGGGCCCACCTTCAAGGGCGATCGGGGCCTGCTCAAGTCGCACTCCGTTACGCTACAATATTGCCAGAAGTTCACGCGCATACCCACACTGTAGATTACCGTGTAGCCTAAAGCAACGCCTGTTGTAGATATGAAGGTGCACTTTGGGACTGGAGTCAAGCATCCCAAGATGATCATCGAGGGCTTTGAGTTCAATATGCACATGCGCCGAAAGGAGACCACTTTGTGGCGCTGCTCGCAGTTTAACAAGTGCAAATGCAAAGTGCGAGCCGTCACCATGGGGGGTCTGGTGCGCATCAAGGCTATGCGACACACCCATGGGCGCATTGTGAGCCAAACAGCGCAAGCTGCGTTTCCTCATCGGATTCTTCGGGTTTTCTTCACTGAAAGGCTCACCACGTAGTGCCTAGTTGTCTAACCAAATACATCTACTGCCAGGCTTTGGTGGTTGTCATTTCCCCGCCTCCCAGAAGGACTAGAAGGGGGCGTGTCCTTCGGTCCCCTTGTCTCCATGAGCTCAGTGCTTAACTCCCCTCTTCAATTTCAGAAATAATTCACTTCTCTCCGGGGACGAAGCATCCGAAAATGGTAATTCGTGGGTTCGAGTACAAATTGCATAGGCAGACGGGGCGCAGCAGCGAGTGGGCGTGCACTTTGCACTCGAAGCACAAGTGCAGGGCGCGCGCCATCACCAAAGGTCACACAGTCTACTTGAAAGCTGTGGATCATAGCCACTCGCGACTCTACGCGGACTTTCAATCTCTGGACTTACCGTCCAAGGCTGTTTCTATTGTATATTTGGATAATTTGAAGAGGATTGAAGGCTGGTTCTGAAAAGTTGTTAGTCATCAGTAAAAGACGCCTATTTAGGTCAATAGATGGTGGCGGATGTTCGATATACCGTTCGAGGATATGTTGCCTCTTCTGTGCATTTGGTGCAAATATGGAACTAACTTCATAGAGCCCTGAGGATGACTTAAATATAGTCAAAACGTCGGCCCGTGAAAAATAGTGTTTTATTTTGCCGCCATCTTCTGACCGAAGACACAGACCTAAATAGGCGTCTTTTACTGATTATAATCATTGTCACTAATTAACCGCTATGTTGCGCTATTCGAAACCTTTATAAGAAAGATCAACAGCCAGGGGGTTTTAGGTGGTCCCACGACGGTTTACTTCATGGCCGGGCGCAAGAACCCCAAAATGGTAATTGACGGGTACGAGTACTTCTTGCACAAGCGCACACCAAACAGCAGCCTGTGGATGTGCAGCAAGCAAAGCGCCAACGCCTGCCGGATGCGCCTGCTTAGCACCGGCAAGTCGCTGCTGTTCAAGTCGGCGATACGCCACTGCCACGAGCGCACCTTCAAGGGCAGCTATGCGAACCTTTCCAGCCGCCAGGTGTTGATTTCGTGGTGCGACAACTTCAAAAGCGCCACCAAGTAGCGAGGAGCCGGTACTAATCGGGGCACTTTTTAGCTACTCTGTACTTTGCCCCCGGCCGGAAGAACCCCATTCTGATCATGGACGGGTTTTCCTTTCTGATGCATCGGCATCGCAAACCGGTCCATCAGTGGATGTGCACCGGCCGATTGAAGTTCAAGTGCAAAGTGCGCCTGCAAACCACCGCCAATCAAGTTACCATCAAGCGAGTGCCGCATACCCATGGCAGAACCTGGAGTGGTACCTACGAAAACATGCAACCCCATTTGGTGCAAGTCGCCTACGTGGATCGCTTTGATATCAAGAAATAACGTCTTTAGCATAACAGGGTGTTGGGGCCAAATAAGTACATCTCGCCGTTGGCGTCACTCCAGCTTCTCTGTTTACCCCCCTTTCCTTACCGCCGAGGTGGTGTTTGGCCTAGCACCGCGGTCATTTCAGGTTATCTGGCAGAATTTCATCTCCAAGAGTCTTCGTCTCTCTGTTGCATATGATCTGCAGTGACACTAAATATGTAGGGTAGTTTGGTCCTCTAATTCGCACCCCTGCAGGTCGGTTAATCGCTCAGTCCCATCATGAAGAGGTGGTTTTGCAGGGCGCGTGTCCTGTTAAAAAGGCCACTATCCTCCTTATTTTTTGATTGCTGAGATCTAGCAGTTCGTTTTTGCGCATTGGTTGTGGAGGTCCCACCAACTGCCTTGCGGTAAGGAGTCGCGTTGTCTCCTCCCAGTACTTTCTATGTTCTTCCGAGATCTATTGCCCAACTCCCGCCCTAACTCTGGCATGAGATATGTCACAAGCAGGTTTTGGTTGGTCAGTGGTTGCTCAGCCCCGGCCTTAGCAAGTTCCGCAGCAACCTTGTTTCTGTTGTTCCTGTTTGTCCTTGTTGCCCAAGTGAGTTTTACTCTGTTTGAGCTCCCAGCCAGGGCCGTAAGTTCTTTTACACAATTTAGCACACATTGTGACCTAATTGTGTATGATTCGAGTACCTTTATTGCGACTTCGTCTCCGGTTAGGATGGTAATATGCTTACGTGGGTAGGCTCTTTCCCTCATTTTCCGGGCGCAAATTGTTATCGCTAGTACACTTGCTTGGAAAGCGGTCGTGATTGTACTCATGTTTACGGTAATCCTTTCCCCAGTTCTTCCTCTTTCGACTACATATACCAGCGCCTGTGCCCCATGCTGTTATTGTGGCTTCCGCATACCATACCCTAATTTATGTTAATATTTTAAGTTAATTTAGATATTTTGCCTTAATCTGTGGAAACAAATGTGCAATATTGGCCACTACCAGCAAAAACAAATAAATTCACATTCACAAGACAAAACCTTGAATAAACCGATGTTTCTTTTGATTTACGCGATTATTTATACTAAGACATATCGCGGTATAAGCGGCATCACCGTCAAGTGCTTTATTGATGTGGGCAGACCGTTGGTACTAACAGTGAGCTGTCGTAGATCGCATCTATTTCTGCCTATCCTCCAAACGGAAGAATCCCATCATAGTAATTGGCGCCTACGAGTTCCGCGTGAAGAACCGCTTTGGAGCAAGGACACGTTGGTGCTGCACGAAGGAATCAGCAGAAAAGTGTAAAGTGCGTTTCATCACTCAGGAAAACACCCTGCATTTCAATGGCGCCGTCCACAACCATCCTCCCACTTTCAAAGGGGACGTCAGCGATCTCAGTCCGAGCAGCGTCCACGTTGTCAAGGGCCGCTTTCCCTCCGCGCTTTGAGCCTCCCCACCAGTTTCCCTCACAGATCTAATGTTTTAGGCAAACTGATGAGCTCGATGGGGCAGCTTCATGTAAAGCTTGATTATGTACACGAGGAACTGATTAAACTGACGCTTATGGTGGGGGCATTCGCTACCGGAAAAACGGAGGACGGGATGAAGGACGACTGGAGTTCGGTGTTCCCAATTTTGTCCTTGGAGCAGTTAAATTCGTTGGAGGCCATTCTGGAGCTGCCGGGAAAGGTCACCAGTCTGGTGAGTTAGCATTGTTGTCCAATCGTTCAAAAACGTCAAAAGCCTAAAGAATTTGAACCGTTTGAATCTCACCAAATACGTTCCAGATGGAGTACACGAAGAAAATCGGCGGCTTTACCGTAACGGAAATCACACACCGATCAATGTCCCGACTGTTGGACTGCAGTGTCGGTGCCAGGTTCAGCTGGTTGGGGAAAAAGGGAAAGCTGGCGTTCTACACCTACAGACTGGCAGCAGTGCTTAAAGGTGCGTGGAGCTCAATTATTGGCAGTTTAATGACGCTGTTTGTTTCAGAATCGATCCTGACCAATTCCAGAGTGCGCCAGCAGGACACCACTGAACGGGACGTAGAGAAATGCATGATGGGGTGGCTGCGCCACTGCCCGGCCAAATGCCAGGCCGCAACCGACAAACTGGAAATTTCTCTGTAGACATTGTTTAGTTGATTCAATATATGAATAGTTTCAATCTCCCATTTCTGGATCGCAGTGTTGCGAGCTTGAGTCAAAAATAGTGATTTTTAGCCACCATCTACTTCACGAGCAAGCGCAAAAACCCCTGCATTATCCTGCAGAACTTTGAGTTCCGGATGAAGGTGCGTTGCAATGACCGCACCTTGTGGGTGTGCAGCAGGGACAAGAATCGGTGCCGAATGAGGATCTACTCATCCGGCAACACTGTGACTTTGAAGGGCGGCTACCACTCCCACCAAGCGACCTTCACTGGGTCCACCGACACCTTTAAGTCCCAGGTGGTAAACATTGTGCGCAAGTAGTGAATTGGGTAGTCAAATAAACATGTTGTCCATTTTTGAGCCTTACAATTCCCCAATATCCTTTTCCTGCAATGTGAACAAACACTGACCCACTCTTGTTTGTAGGATCGACTTTCCGTTACTGATTTCAGGCACTTTTAGAAACCATTCACTTCAGGATGACCAAGAAGGACCCGATCATGATCAGGAACAGTTTCGAGTACAGGTACAGATTGAAGAAGCCTTACGGGAATAAATCGCTGTGAATCTGCACAAAGGAGAGGCGGCTTAAGTTCAAGGCGCGCCTCTACTCAACAAATTAACGCTTTAATTCTGCATCATGCCGATCACCTTTGAGGGCTCCCTTCTCCTCCTCCTTCTTAACGCGCCATCTCCATCAGTGGAGGTCGGAATCACAGTAGCAAATTCTTCTCGGTCTTCGGTTGCTGTTATAAGTTCTTCAAAGTCCAGGCCAGTCCATTGACGTATGTTTCTCAGCCATGACATCTTTCTTCCGAGTCCACGTTTGCCCCCGATTTTTCTCTTAAAGGCCCACAGCTATAGCCCCAATTGCTTCATACACAATTTTATCTTCTTCGTATCTCAGTCATAGTTAAACCTACACGATTTTCTTATAATTATCTTCAATGCTGCGCTCCCTTTCGCTAGTATTCGAAGTATTCAATTTTGATTTTGTATAGGCTGCAATAGTGAATTATTCGCTCCGTTCAGTTGCTTTCAACAAAACATTCAAACTTGGGAGGTTTTTCATTTTTCAATCGCTTCATACACATTTTTATCTTCTTTGTATCTCAGCCATAGTTAAACCTACACGATTTTGGGTTCATGAACGAAGTATTCAAAAAGAAGCTTAAGAGACGGAAAAATGTTTGAAATGGCCAATTTTTCGTTAAAGTCTTCATCCTGGTAGAAAATACGCCATAATGTATGCCCGGGGGGATTTCTTGGGTGACGTGTATTTATCTCTTCAATAAATTTCTTCAAGTATTCTGACTATTGTTTGGTTTTCCTTTTCCAGAGTAAACAGCCACGGTGAAAGGTTTATATAAATCTGGAGTAGCAAATACTTTCACAAGTATATGCGATATGGTTACTGGACTAGATTTAAAGGGCGACATGCCATCAATATTTATTATTAGCTCCAGAACTGAAAAGTATCATGTAGACGTAAATCAACTTTCTTTATTAGTTGACCTTTATTTAAAACCCAAGTACTTAAACTCTCCAACAGACCCATTGGACGCTGTCATATTTTGAATGTTATTAAAATCAACGTAACAGTTTTTGTGCACTTGGGCATCATTGGTAACAGTCTACGTTTTAGGATTTTTAAGAGCTTATATACATGATTATGTGGGACACCGTTAGCCACGACCCATTCTTGAATGTCTCGTATTATCCTTAAATCTTCTAGTTCATATCTAGATTCTTCATCACTGCTGGTATCATATATCAATATTATCAGATGTATCTGATATCGACATTTTTTCTAGAGGAATATCACTTCTAGCTCATTTTTGTAAATTTGGTTTATATTGTGTTTTTTCGTGGCCCTCCATTTCCCATCACAAAATCAGGAAAAATGTTGGAATCAAATACGTATTTATTATTAACTTTAATGGAAAAAGATATGTATATTTTATTAATAAGTTTCTTGGACGATGTGTATTTATACAGGGTGGCCATTTTCTGAGTTTTTGTATGGGTAACTTCTACATTTTTAAAGATATATTCATTACCGTTTTCAAAATTCAGGTACCCGACTTGGTTCCTGAAATAGCCTGAAAAGGCAAGAAATCAACACTTTTTTAATTATCACATTTTATATTACATTATTACGTAAACTGCTTAACTCAGAAGAAAAGTTAAAACTTCCTTTGGTAGAACGTTTTGGGTTGAATCCAATAAAATACCACTCGTCATAGTCAACTTGATTTACGAGATAAAAAAGTAACTTATGTTTTTTTTTAAATGGTAATCATAGTAGGCTGTGCTCCTCTTAAAATCCTTATTTTTTTCTAAATGTGACAATATAACTGTTTGTATGTTTATATCTTCTTTTAACCGTAAAAATTCAAAAGAGCATTAAAAATGTGTAGTAGGCTCTGGAAACACGAACTATATTATCATACAAAGCACAAAACAAAAATGAAAGAACGAATCGTTTAAACCAAAAGTTCAAATTGACTTCCGTTTACGTCCAGGCACTTTTGGCATCTTCTAAGGATTTCTAATGACACGTTTCTTATGATTTGTGGACGGATACTTCTTATTGCTGAACCTATTCCATTTACTAGCTCTTCAATATCATTGGGGTTTGTCATGTAGATCTTGTTTTTAAGGATACCCCACAGAAAATAGTCCAGAGGTGTTAAGTCCGGTGAACGTGCTGGCCGCCGAATGGGTCCTGGAGTCCATTGGGAATCCATCCAGGAAAATGTTGTTGTAAATATTCACACACAACTCGTGAGTTGTGTGGAGGTGCACCATCATGTTGAAAATATGCCAATTTTCGATACGCTGCTAACGGCAAACTATCCAACATGTCTTCAAATTCATTTTGTAAAAAGTGTAAATATCTTTTGCTATTTAAATTGTGATTATAAAGGAACGGACAATAATTTTATCACTAAATTGCCATTATCAAATTTCTTGTTTCCAGAACTACTACACATTTTTAATGTTCTTTTGAATTTTTACGGTTAAAAAAAGAAATAAAAATAAGGATTTTGAAAGGCTCACAGCCTAGATTACCATTTAAAAAAACATAATTTTGTTTTTTATCTCGTAAATCAAGTTGACTATGACGAGTGCTGGTTTGTTGGCTTCACCGCAAAAAGTTCTACCAAGGGCAATTTTAACTTTTTGAAGTGATAACTTTTTATGGGAAGATGAATCGATTTTTCTCGGTCACGGCGGCTCCCACTCCGGCTTCTTCGCGCCTGAGGCTTGGGACGCACATATGCAGTTTAAATTCGACATGTTTCTCTTAGTGCGGGTGCATCTGTAGATCTGATAAACTTTTCAAATACACATTGCGTTATTAAACTGATAATGATTTTGATTTATCAATTATTGAGTGTGATATTATTGTGTTTGGTGTAGTTTATTTTATAACGCTGATAACAATGAATCAACAAATTATTAAGGGAGAAGCTGCAGATACTGCAAATACTAGGTAAAGGGTGCTCATGTACTAAATGCCTGTTCGAGTTTCGCCTTCTTTTAAATTGCCAATTAAAGTACACACAATTATACACACTAAAGCAGTTTAAGTGCAAAAAAATGCGGTTTGTCCATCAATTTGCAGACAAATGTATTACAAACTTTTCAAAATCATCTTCAAACGACTGGGTATTTATCATTGCAAATGAGATTGAACATTGCCGTGCACTGTTAAACTTTGTTTTAAGAACTAAAAATCGATGTTGTGCAACAAAATTGTGCCTAAGATCCACTACAATAAAGTTTTTAAAAAACTGTTGGACCTATTTTAAATCGCCTGATTGATAGTGGACGCAAATTCGTGTCAAGAAAAGATTAAATTAAATTAAATCGTATCGATAGAATCCCGGTACCGATTTTCTATGTCTTACTCATCGTCTGTAGTACAGATGCTGCCCAGATGATGTCCATTTGCATTATATTGCACGAGTCAAAGTTCCGAACTGGTAAAATATGACTACCTACTTGTTTAGTGATTTTCACCGGAGACAATTGTTAAACCAGATGTTGAGCGGATATTTTCTAAAGAAGCCGGGGTCAATTTATGAAAAACGCTCAAGATTAAGTACAAATAAAGTGTCACAACTATTATTAATAACTTTTAATTTACATTTCAATAAGGATTTGAAATGAACAGAGGAAATAAAGATGAAGCAGGTGCTTCTCGAAAAACTAAACTCAGGTTAAACTGAATGATTTGTAGATTATAATTAAGTATTACCAGTTTTCTGTAAGTTGGCCCCACCTTATACATTACATTATCAAAAAACTCACACTACACTTCAACAAAGGACTGACGACGTATTTTGTTCACTTCCCGTACTAAACTGAATATTTTTAGCCGCCTTTTCCAAAAAAAAAACGTAAACGATATTGAGGCATTTGTCACTTACCACCACCACACACCACAGAATTAACATTATGATATAATTGTTTACTTGTTCGTCCCTTTGGATCGATGAGTAATTTGCAGGTCGATTCTTGTTTTGGAAAGTGTCTCGCAAATAATTTCAATCGCAGGTTTCTGGTTAAAGCTAGTTTGGATGGTCGCCAAGTCTTGCAGCCAAATATGAGCATCTCCAATCATGGAGCTGAATAGACCTTCTCATGCTAAATTAAATGCTCCCGGAGTTTTATTCAATTTTTATGAAACTTTCAGTTTTTCAGCTGGTTCTACACAGCATGCTTTTGCTAAATTTTGTGAAACTGAGTCATAAAGGCAATTTTTATGAAACGTGCAAAAGTGATCCAAAGAGGACACAGTAGCTTGATTTTTGCATGAGTTCTCGGATTACCTTTTTGCAGAGATTTTTTAGAGCTTCAGATGCAGAAGGGCGCTTAACCGGACTGGCACTTCTCCCCGCCTCCAAGTGGAGGAAGTCATAACTCGTTTTGTGAAAATACAATAGAAGGACCTTGGATAATAATAGAAGAAAAATCGAAAAAAAAAGAGTTTTTGTGCGAATTTCTTAAGATGAAGAGAGATCCAGACAAATAGATTTCATATTCGAGGCAGAAAACTTTCACACACAACACAGACACATGTCGCAACATTGGTTTGAAGATTTGCTTCTTTCATTATGTCTTCTTCTTCGAGTATTCGAATTAACTAGCAAGCGGTTTTGAGCTGCGTTTCCATTCACGATTTTTCCTCTTAGTACATTTGAGTCGGCTTCATACATTTCGTCAATTCTATCTGTTAAATCTCGTCACCTTCATACCTCTGAAGACTGCAGAGTTTGTTAAAAAAATGTGTTTTTTTACTTTTGACTGATTTCTGTTTTCTTTACTTTCTACTCAAAAACGCTGTATTTTGTACAGTTTCACTTAAAAATACTGACTATGGAGATATTTGACGAGAAAAATTACAAGAAACATTCATAGCTTTGTAAAAAATTTCCAAAAACTTTTTTCAGCGTCGAATTCGGGACGAAAACTAAAATAAATTCCTTCCGTTTTTCCCCGAAAACCATTAAGGTTTTATCCAAAACCGATCACAAGACTAAAAGTTTTTAATCGAAAACACAAAAAAAAACATTATTTTGCTAGATAATTCGCCTTATTCATCGGTTTGCAGGGAACTTTAGAAAACCCATTTCAGCTTCGAATTTGGCACAAAAACCAAATAAGTTTATTCTGTTTTTTACCGTAAGTAATTAGAATTATCTTGAAAAAACGACCGAAGAGTAAAAGTTCACAAAAAAATATTTGGAAAATTCGCCGCCCGCATCGGTCTGCAGATTTCTAAAGTTGCTTTAAATTTTTAGGTCATTCCAGTTTTTGCAAAGTTTCTATTACATTTTTGACGCAAAATCGCATTATTTTTTAGTTTTATTTAAAATACTGACAATATTCAGGTATTTTCTGAAAAAAATTGTAAAATAAATTTGATTGGAACATTTTTGGAAAACTTTTTGCAGCTTCGAATTATGAACAAAACCCTAATAATTATTTTTAGGTGTTTTTCCAAAAATATTTCGCCTAACTGAAAAAGCGAAAGTTTATAATCATTTATTTTCCAAATAAATCTGTACACATTAAGTTCACCAATAAGAAAGTTGAATACAAACCAGTTAATGTCAACAATCAAATTGTTCCATACCAAAATACAGCTAAATATCTAGGCATGACGGTGGATGCTAAACTTAGGTGGATGGCCCACGTCAAGAAAAAACAAGAAGAATGAAATTTAAAATACCGTAAAATTTACTGGCTATTGGGTCGTAATTCTACCCTGTCAGTGTATAATAAGCTCTTGCTGTATCAACAAGTAAAGTAGCCGAAAGAGCTATGCTGAGAAAACTCAAGGAGGAAACGAGCGAGCTTGATTTGCTTCCGCCTGAACAGTTTGGATTCCGAGGAAAGCATTCCACGGAACTTCAGCTGCTCAGGATAGTAGAAAGAT
>NW_026017110.1:29061478-29064537 GCF_020466585.1 Dendroctonus ponderosae
AACACACACGAAACATCAGAACAGAAATGATAAAAAGAACAAAACACTTTCGATCACTAACATACAAAGACAAAGGAATTAGTACAAATACCGCGGCAAAAATATACATAGCGATCTGCACACCCCTCTTGGACTACGGACATATACTCATGGCCAACGGAACAGAAAGGACAAAACGATACGACAAACAACAGGACAAATTGCACTAAGACTAATAACACGAATAAGACTTTGCAATTCTTCAAACTGAATTTGCAGAATATTCAACTATTATGACATTTCATGGCTATTTTGATAAATACGTCGACATAATCGAATTTTTGCAAAAATGTCCATTTATTTCAGAAATTTGACGCTTTAGGTATAGAAACATGATATATCGTTTCACAGGGAATTTAACGGTCTTCCCGTATTTGAACTAATATGCAGGGTGTTCTATTTGAAAAAATGCAATTAGAGCAGTTTTTATCTCTAGCCGAAATGCCAGTATTTTCAAGACATCTTGTATAATTTGGAACAAATTGCTGAACGCCGGGCTCAAGCATAGGGTTTTCCTAAACCAGTAGGTACCAAAATTTTTATTTTCCAGTGATTGAAATCGCGTTGTAATACAAAATTCCTTGGGGCTACGTTTTGATTAAGAATCTTCTTCTTCATCAGCATAGATTTGTCCACTGCTGGATATAAGCCCCCCTTGGTTTTTTCCACTCTCTCCCATCTTGTGCGTCCTGCATCGAATTGGTTCTGATACGTTTTATGTCGTCAGACCATCTGGTTGGTGGTCGTCCCCTATTTCTGTTCGCGTCTCCTCTGGGTCTCCACTCTATTATTCGCTTGGTCCACCTATTGTCTTGTATCCTGGCAATATGTCCTGCCCAGTTCCATTTCAGAGTTGCGATCTCTCCTCTGCATCTACCAGTCCTGTTCTTTTGCGGAGTTCAGTGTTTGTAATGTGCTCCCTAAGTGTCAATCCCAGCATTGATCTTTCCATTGAGTCACTCTGAGCTTCTAAGTCACCCTTCTTGTTAGGGTTATTGTTTCGGCACCTTAAGTAAGGACAGGCAAAACACACTGATTTAAAATTTTTCGCTTTAAACAAGTCGGTATATTTGATTTAAATATGTGTCTCAAATTTCCAAAAGCTGCCCACGTCAATCCTATGCGTCTCTGTAGTTCATGTGTTTGGTTGTCTCTATTTATTCGAATTTCATGACCGAGATATTTGTAAACGGTAGTTTCCTCAACTTGGACGCCATCACTAAGGACGAGATTTGTCATTAGCTGAGTTTTCGACAAATTGATTCTTAGCCCGATGTTTTGAGATGCAGCATTTAGTTGTTGAAGCATAGTTCTGGCGTGGTTAATACGATGTGTTATTAAAACTATGTCATCTGCGAATCTTAAATGTGTGAGGTTTTCGCCATTTATGTTGATGCCAATTCCATCGAAGTCTACAGATTTAAACCTATATTCGAGGAGACTTGCAAACATTTTTTTCGAGATGGTGTCTCCTTGTCGGACGCCTTTATCGATTTTAAATGTGTTTGTACTCTTCTGTGTTTTTACGCTGGCTGTAGCGTTCTCATAAATATACTTGATTATTTGAGTATACCGGTAGTCTATTCTACCGTCTGACAAAGATTTTAACATGTAGAACGGATCTATGGTGTCGAAGGCCTTTTCGTAGTTCACAAATATTAGAGCGAGTGGCCTCAGTTGTATCAATGGACTTTTTAAGGACTTGAAGATGATCATTTGGGTCATATCCTGATCGAAAACCGGCCTGTTCCCGTGTTTGATAAAGATCTAGTTTGGAATTCAGCCTATTCGATAGAATTCGTTTGAATAGCTTGTACACATGATTTATGGGCCACCTCGTACAACAATAATGCTGACCAACCGCTAGTGCACGTGTGTGCCGATTCAACACTAATAAATTATATAAACCATTGACCAACCATTCTGTATACCAGTCAGAGTTTAAATTCAGAATTAGTCAAGTATTGTCTAGAACGTTGTATTAATAAAAATATAGTTTTTTTTTGACCCTTCAAGAATTATTATGCTTAAGTCATGCGATAGTAGGCTTATAGGACGGTAGTTGGCAAGATTGGTTGTCTCCCTTTTAATGCAGCAAGATAATGGTTGCGTTGTTTCAGCGTTGTGGAATTTTTCCTTATATGAGGCATTCGTTGAACAGTATCTTGAGACTCTGCAGTAGTTTATTGCCTCCCAGTTTAATAACTTCGATAACTATTTTGTCCTCTCCTGGAGCTTTATTGTTCTTCATTTCAGATATGGACTTCTGAATTTCGTCAGTTGTTATTTCTGGGATATCTTCTGATCCTTGATTTATAATCATAGGAATCCGCTCGGTAATAATAGTTGTTTTGTTCTTAGCATACATGTCTCTACAGGGTGATTCAAAATTGGCGTCATTCCTTTTAAGAGGTGATAGAAGCTCACTTGGAGAGCACGAGGAAAATATTGAAAATTTTTTTTCGAAACTTTCTAGAAGATGTTAACGGTTGAAGATCGAATTTCAACTTTGTTATTAACCATTATTTTGAAATAGTTCCATATTTAATTGGTAGCCTATTGGAATACTTAAGCATTCAAAAAGAAAAATTGCGAGCTTTGCTTCAAATTACGAACATTTTTTTAAATAAAAAAAGTTCTCTTCTACAATTTTTTGATGAAAAGGCACAGCGGCAATGATGTTTTTTGTCATTAGCAGATAGTTATAGCTAGATAGCCCTTGTCAGTAATAACAATAATTTGTCAAACTGTGACTTACTTTGAATTTCCTTTCACCAATTTGCTGATATGTGACTAGTTCTGGGGAAATGCCAGAGTAACATAGCAGAAGCTGTAAGAACTCACGCCAACAAAGGGCGGGGTGAGTGGTTCCAGGAAAATAGTGGACGATAGATGTTCGGGTTCCAGGCACAGAGGAACACGTATTGGACATAATCGAATCAGGGCCTTCCAGGGGCACTCAGAGCACAATAACTGACACTTTCCCAAGCACCAAATAAATACCGAGGAAGGGCTACATT
>NW_026017110.1:29064587-29073677 GCF_020466585.1 Dendroctonus ponderosae
ACTTTCCCAAGCACCAAATAAATACCGAGGAAGGGCTACATTCCTACCACGTTTGTACGATACACACAGCACAAGGAGATACAAATGGAGCAGGATTTAATTAACTGAATACGAGAAGCTGCTTGATAAGAGTGGATAATAAGGAGATTACACAGGAATTAGCTTGTTTGCAGTTAACCATTCAAATGTTTGGTGTTGTATGGTTTATTTTTAAACACCAATATTTGAGGTTTTGAGAACAGGTTGACATTTCGTCAACAAATCTTGTTGAATTTACCGTTTATCCTTGTCTATCTTATTGTCAGTCTGTATAATTCCATGGTTACCGGAGTTTTAAATAATTACGAAGTAACAGGTATTTGCGCAATGTTAATTAGGCAGATTACCTTGAAAAACAATGCTGCCGTATTTCTGATATAGTTTTTTGCAAATTTCTCAGTTTTTAATAACAACTAATTTATTTTACTATTTTTCTTGTACTCCTATAACAGCGCCAGACAACACCTCCAGAGGAATGACGCCAATTTTTAATCACCCTGTACAGAATTCTTCGATTATTCTCAAAACATCTGGTTTGTTGGTTGTTATCTTCCTTCTCTGTTTTGCAGTTTACAAATCTCTTTTTTTTCCCCAGATAACATTTTCCTTCAGCTTCAGTTTTCTTCAATGGTCTTTCCAGCCATGTTGTGTTAAATGCCCTGAAGTCATTTTGGATGGCTTTGGTTATGTTATTATTCAAATGTTTTAGTTCTGGAAAATTTCTGCCATATTTCCTGCCATTTTTGATTAAGAATAATGAATGTTATTTAATATTTCGGAAATGGGTTTAGATCGATATAGGAATCGTCATGCGTGTCTCATTTAAAATATCAAAGTTGTATGCACTAATACGCCATCAACCGTGAATCACCCTGTATATTATAACCTACTTGAATATTTTATTGACTATTTATTCAATATAGGTATGTAAAAAGTAACTTTCATTCCAGCGTTTGAAGTAGCTGTGGTGATGAGACTCGACAAAATATGTGAAGATTTGGCTACAATAAAGCAACACGGGACTTATTTAAAAGCCGAACAAGTTGATACAACCAACTTTTTGGCAGATAAGAAGTTAGTTGCATGGGGTGCGACTAATTTAGAGGAAAAATATCAAGTAACAATACCTTTGGTTACGTATCAACAATTTCTAGCTTTTGAGCAAAGGTTGACTAGAGATCATATTTTTAAAAAGGATGTGGTACGTATATCTACGGCAAGAAAAATCACGTGATTTATCACGCGATAAATCACTTGACTTCTCACCCGGAAAAATGTTTGTAAATTTTTAATAATGTTTTTACTATAAAAAATATATAGGTACATACCTACCTACCCATATACAATATTTTATTTTTTTACAGCATTGTGCATTAAAATCTTGTGCAGATAAAGACTGCAGTATAAGCAAGTCCATCGTGAGGATGCTAAAAAAAATTATCACAAAAGACCTAGATAATCAATTTACTGCTATAAGAACCTCGACAATAAACAAACATAAATACAAATTTAGACCAACTGAGCTTTGCACGCTTATAGAAGGTAAGTCCGCTGTATGGATTTATCAGGGATAAATTATGTATATTATTAGATGTATAATTAATTTTCGTATTATTTACAGTTGTAATGACACTTTTAAGAAAGGAAAAATGTCTTTACCAATGTTCCAAGGTGGAAACCTTAATTTTATGATTTTTTGCAGTTGTGGTAATTTTCGAAAACCCATTTAGCTTTCAAACTTATGGCGCAAGTGACTAATATCCCAATAACTTATTTATATTAAAAAATGATGTATTTTTATGTTAATCAAATTAAATGATATTTATTTAACTTTATTGTTTTTATTTTAATTTTCTTCAATGGTGCGCTCCCTTTGGCTTCACGTACGAAATATTCAAAGAGAAGCTTAAGAGACGGAAAAATGAGCAATTTTTCTTTAAAGTCTTCAGGAAGCTTAGTTTGTTTGTGACTCAACAAGCTGAAACTGAGTCTAAACCTTCTAATATTTTGATTTAAAGTAGGCATCAGTAGTGAATTCTTCGCTCCGCTCAGTTACTTTCAATAAAACATTCAGTTTTTTTTTCAGGTTTTTCATCTTCCAATCGATTCATAAAAATGTTTGTCCTCTTCGTATCTCAGTCAAAGCTAAACCTACACGATTTTCTTCTAATTATCTTCAATGCTGCACTTTCCTTGGCTTCAAGCACGAAATATTCAAAGTAAAGCTTCCGATAAGGAAAAATGTTTCAAAATGTGCAATTTTTCGTTAAAGTCTTTAGTAAGCTTAGTTTATTTGTGACTCAACAAGCTGAAACTCAGTCAAAATCTTCTGATATTTTGATTTTGTGTAGGTTGCAATAGTGAATTTTTCGTTCCGCTCAGTTGCTTTCAACTAACCATTCAAACTTGGGAGGTTTTTCATTTTCCAATCGCTTCATGGAAATTTGTATCTTCTTCGTATGTCCATCATAGTTAAAACCACACGATTTTCTTCTAATTATCTTCAATGCTGCGCTCCCTTTGGCTTCACGCACGAAGTATTCAAAGAGAAGCTTGAGAGACGGAAAAATGTTTGAAAATGTGCAATTTTTCGTTTAAAGTCTTCAGGAAGCTTAGTTTATTTGTAATAAATGATGATGTGATCTTCTGATATTTTGATTTTGTGTAGGTTGCAATAGTGAATTCTTCGTTCCGCTCAGTTGCTTTTAACTGAACATTCAACTTGGCATGTTTTTCATCTTCCAATCGCTTCATACAAATTTTTATCTTCTTCGAATCTCAGTCATAGTTCAACCTACACTATCAGAGACTGATAGAAAATTTACAACTGCCCGATTAAATTCCTCATCCAGTATCATTCCAACAATCGAATCCAAGCTGTCCATTTGGTGGCAGGCTTTGTTGCAAGTTTTCCCGTTTCAAATAGCGTTCTCACGTTCTTTGTCGCAATCTTAAATTATGTTTTCAATGTATTCAGTGTATTCAACCCGGGATTCTTCGCACCCCCTGGAATCTTAAGTCCTGCCGGGGACTAGGGGCCAATATATTTTGTTGTACTGCCGTTGTGATTTTTTCTTGGGAAAGGAATATCAGAGTGGTTTCCCGTTGTCTTTTCTGATTTTGTATCAGCCGCTCCTATCATGGAGAACAGACGCTGTTTGCAGCTGCCCATTCTGGGTCAGATGCTGCATACCTATTGGTCCGCGGGATGTATTTGATTTTCATCCTACCACTCATATCTGATAGGCATTCCCTATCCGCCGCCTGGGGACGCGCCCTCTAGGGTTCCCGGTTTCCCCGAGGATTTGAGGGCTCAACAGACTCGTTGAAGCCGCAAATCGTGAACGCAGTAATTTCTTTAAATAAACGTCTGTTTCGATGAGAGCTGTTTGTTTGATTGGATGCTCAATAGAGGTGTTATAAACTGTTATTTTTCTGTGACAGGTTACAACGTTCCAGTTTCACCTTGATAATAGGTTTCAAACTGCGGTTCCAAAAGGAACATGTTACTTTTTAAATTTGTCATTAAAAATGCAGAATGATGATGATAGTAGAAATAGTGATGATCATTATATAAATGATTTCCTTTATTAAAAACATAATTGTTGACTTTGGTAAACTAAAAATAAAATATTCTAAAATCAAAAACAAAACATGGGTCAGAAATAACTACTTAAATAACAAAAAACTGATAATAAACCAGAGCGATTAAATAAAATATACGGTTTATATGCGAAAATGTTTAAAAATCTCATTTTCATTTAAAAATGAATTAACATTTAAGAACAAAATTTTTTGCAGGTGCTTTTTACTGATTCTATTTCTTCGCGCGTTTATGATAGCACCCGCTCTAGAAAATAATCTCTCACTATTATACTATTATAATAATAATAAGATAATTTTGGTACCACCAAAAAATAATTTAAAAAAATATGTCAATCTTACAACGTTTATTACTATTCAAATAACTTTCATTTCATCTCTGATTGAATTTATATTTAAAAATGGCCATCTTGCTTAAATGCAGGTGCACATTCTGCTAAAAACGGTTGTTATTTTACATTTGAACTGTAATGGAATTTATCTCTTAGATTCTAAATTTGCTCATAGCTCATATGCAAGTGCACATTCTGCTTAGTTTGAGCCTATTTTTAAGATTTATTACGAAATATCAGAAAACTACATATTTATCGACTAAAAATGCTGAATTATATTATCGCAACTAAACAAATTTTTGCTGGTTCCTGGAGAACTGAACAGTAGATCTTATAAACGAAAAGTGATACACAATCATCAAGGCAACGCGCAACTACATACAACATGTTTTCCGTTGACAAATGGTTACTGAAACTGCTGCAACTGGATAGAGCGCTTGGCGATGCAACATCGGTTCTGTGCTGACGCAAACCACTTGTTCAGGTTTATGGGATGGTTCCAAAAACAACCTTTAAATCGGCAAACTGCTGCAGCTGTTACGAAGTGCGCACAACTGTTTCGGTTTTATGAGTCGGTTCCGAAAAACCGGTTAAATAGGGTAGCTGTAACTACGGTTCAAGTTACACGTTTGGAACACTGTTATTTTAGCGGTTACGTTAAATACCGACCATCCCTAATGCACAACGTAGAATGGAGAACGTGGATGTGTGGGATGCCAAGTAGGATATTTGATATATCCTTAAACAAGGCCCACAATATCAAATTGAAGTGCTGCGTTCTAAGCTTTCCAGGTGTTTGGTTAATTTTTCTCTAATCAACTGAGTTTGGGAGATTGTTTAGGCGCAAACGACTGAGAATGGCAGCCTCAAAGCATGGATCGTCGTTGGCGCAACAAAAAACACCAATTTTCCCGATCGTTCGTCCGCGGCGGCGTAATTAAAATAATTCGCTCATTATCGGCACGTGCGTTACTTTCGATTGTTAACAACTCGATAATTGACCGTTTAAGGTGTACAGGGTGGCTGAAGCGAGCGTGTACGCGACTTTAGGGGTTGGAATCTGGCTAGCGATGAATTTTCCGCATTTCTTAGTAGAAATGCATGTATGCCTGCAGTAGGTCCCACGTAAGGTAGGTACCCATTAGGAACCCTTGAAGCCGTCTAGCCTTGAGCGATTGTATTGATAGATCGGAAACGGATAATTTTCTCGCATTATCCCAAATGGGTATAAATGGGGTCCCCTTTCCAACTGAGTCACATCCATGATGACCGCGTTTCTTTTGTGTGTGCTGATGGCGGTGGTTAACCAGCAGGTAAGTACCAGAAGCCATAATTCAATTGACTCTCTAATAAAGTAAATAGTAATCATAGTAAAACACACTTTTTGTGGAAATTCAGCGTTTTTTGTTGTTATATAAAATGTAGCCTGGAAGCAATAGGAATTTGGACTGAAGTTCTGTTTTTACGCAAAAATGTCGAGTCTGATTATAAATAAATGAAAAATTTTTACTTTCTGCTCCTCAGTTATAGTGTAAATACAGCGCAATTTTTTGAAAGAAAGCAATTCTTAGCCAGTGGAATATTGGGCTCTAGAAGCAGGTTTATGGGGTTTATTGTCCATTTCAGGCAACAAAAGAGGTAAGAACTGTCTCTGGCAGAGTAGGGCGTGGTCAGGTCGCTTACCTTGAGGCAACTTTTAATTATTTTTCATTAAAATCTAAACAACACTTTGAAAACAGTAGGAATTTTGACTCAAATTATGTGTTCCCAGAAAGTCCATCTCCGATTTTGGTGTCCTTTAGGAATTTTTCAAACGTCACTATACCCGACATTTTCCATCTATTCAAACTTGTCTAATGGGTCAATCTTCAGATGTTTCTCACAGAACAACTAGACCGGTTGGAAGATTTCTTTTCGGCTCCTTTGATAGAGGAGGATTTTATTTATAGAGGCAGAAGACAACCAAGTCCATCTCCTATTTTGGTGTTCTTTAGGAATTTTTCAAACCTCAGCTATACCCGACATTTTCCATCTATTCAAACTTGTCTAATCGGTCAATCTACAGATGCTTCTCACAGAACAACTATACCGGTTGGAAGATTTATTTTCGACTTCTTTAATGGAGGAGGACTTTATTTCTAGAGGCAGAAGACAACCAAGTCCATCTCCTCTTTTGATGTCCTTTAGGAATTTTTCAAACCTCAACTATACCCGACATTTTCCATCTATTCAAACTTGTCTAATCGGTCAATGTTGAGATGCTTCTCACAGAACAACTAGACCGGTTGGAAGATTTATTTTCGGCTCCTTTAATGGAGGAGGACTTTATTTCTAGAGGCAGAAGACAACCAAGTCCATCTCCTCTTTTGATGTCCTTTAGAAATTTTTCAAACCTCAACTACACGCGATATTTTCCATCTATTCAAACTTGTCTAATGGGTCAATCTTCAGACGCTTCTCACAGAACAACTAAATCAGTCGGACGATTTATTTTCGCCTCCTTTAATAGAGGAGGACTTTATCTATAGAGGCAGGAGACAACCAAGTCCATCTCCTATTTTCATGTCCTTTAGGAATTTTTCAAACCTCAACTACACGCGATATTTTCCATCTATCCAAACTCGTCTAATGGGTCAATCTTCAGATGATTCTCACAGAATAACTGGAATAGTTGGAAGACTTATTTTTAGCTCTTTGAGAGAGGAAGGCCTTTGTTCAAAGAGCCGCTTTTATTAATGTCTAGGTGATGGGACATCCGCCCAGAGGTCCGCCCGGGCCACCGCCCTTTTTGGGCCATCCCGATCCAGAGAGCGCCAACGAATGCCGCACTGAGGTGGGCCTAACATCGGAGGACCGCGAGACCAAGAAAAACGGCGAACTGACTGAGAAGGAGCTGTGCTTCATCAGGTGTTTGGGTCAGAAAAATGGCGCTTTGAGCGACGCCGGCGCCTTGAACATTGAAACCATCAAGGTGCCACAAGCAGTTTAATAATCTAGTGGCCGGATGACACCCTGGATGGGTTTTCAGAACGATCTTCCCGACCATCTGGAGGACTCGGAGGCGGTGATTGCCTGCTTGAAGAAAGTGGGCACAGTCACCACGTGCCAACACATCAAGAAGGTGGCGAAGTGTTACCCGGAGCCCAAAGAACCCATGGACAGAACCTGAGAAAGTGTCCCCTTCCTTAGCGTTGGCCCCAATAAAGTCTAGTTTCAATTGAAGCACTATAATCATTGTTATTAAAACTGGTTTATTCGTGGAAAAATATTGTGCTCGTATCAACTTTAGGGCTTAACGCTATGTAAAAATATATATAAACACTCTATATATTCGAATAACAAACGTCACTATTGCGAGCTGGTTTGGGGGAGATTAAGGGCGAAGTCGTTAACGCTATCAAAGCCCAGAATCTCCAGGTTCAGCACCTTCAGCTTGCTCATGTATTTCTTGTGCTGCTTGCTGTGGGCGTTCGAATAGCGCAGCGCGGTTATTGTCTTATCCAGCATGTAGCTGAGCCACAGGATGTTGGAGAAGGCGTCAAAGTGGCTCCATTCGTTCCTGCAAATCACACAATTAATCCCCATTCAGCTTCACCTGCTCTATGTCTACACATACTGGTTCTTCTTCTGCATCTGCTTGTAAATCTCATACTGGTAGTCGCCAGATCCGTTGAACACGCCGCAGTCATTCGCCAAGTCCGTGTAAACTGCCACTTGATTCAGGCTAATTCGCGACATGGTAAAGTCGATGATAGACACCTTCACTCCATGCGACTCCAATGAGATCTCGTGCCCTTTGTAGGTAAAATTCACCTTCTCATCTTCAGGGACGCGGGCCAAAAGGATGTTGCCCCAGTGGAGGTCGCGGTGCTCAAACTCCAGCTCCTCTTCGGCAATGGCAAGCGCCAGAACAATCTAAAGATCACTCCAAAACATTATAAGCCTACCCGGTGGAATGGAAGACTGCAGACCTGCAGGAACATTGAGTAGCTCTGGGCAGCATCGGCAAAGCCAAACGCTTCCATATCGCAGCCGCCATAGCTGGTTTCCAAAACCATAAAGCGCTGTCGCTCGTCAAAAATTTCTGGGGAATCGTTTTCCGACCCCTTGGTCTCTTTGTAGTCGTTCCACAGGTCGAGGAGCTTCTCCGGATAGAGGCCCCGCACGCATCTCACGCTCTTCACTTCGATAAAAGCATGCGTTTGATTGGCTCGCTGATAACGCAAGTTGCTCAGTTTCGTTGCGATCAAAACTTCAGGCAAAACCTCGTGAAGTTGCTTCTGTGCTTCGCCATTAACCGGCAGAGTGCCGCCCATGGGGATCACCTTCATTACAGTGGTGCCCCCCGTTGGGTTTCGGTACAGAAACACTTCCCCATACAGGCCTTCGCCGATCTTCTGGCAGTGCTGCAAAAGACTAGAAAGCAACATTGTTAGTCTTTTTCACCCCCTTAAAAGCTGTCTTGTCGAGCTCTCACCTTGATGGGTAGCATTCTTGAAAGGCTGCTGGCTGACATGATTCTAAGCCCTGAACGGCATGGGTAAAGGTCGCGACGAAATCCTGGCTTAGCGCTTTGTGGTCCTGACGCTCTTCCAAGTCACGGAGCAGTAGCGGAGATGGCACAACTGCATAACGGGGTACCGAATCGTATGAGGGCATGCAAATGTCCTGGGGGGCTTTGTTGTTGTTGCACAGCAGCATGCAAATCACGTGAAAATTCGGGCAACTACGACACTGCACTAGGACTGATTCGGACAATTTAGAACCACACTAAAAACAAAGGAACTTCCGGAAGCTCTTGAAAAAATGAACGAATACAAGTGCGTTTTATTTAAGGGTATTTCACAATCACGCCTATCACACACACTATTGGTGATATTGGTAGAATTAATCATCAACATAGATGAAGACAACTATAGATTGCCCACTCCCTTGCACAAAATGATAACAAGGTTTTTTTACTGATACTGTCGCCATCTATTAGCTGCTTCCGACTCTCTAACGTCATTGCCCCAAAATACCCCCCTCCCCCCGGATGTTCTGTGGTCATTGCTGGGTTTGCGTCCTTACTACTGTGTATTCAGGATTTGTTATTGTCGGCGAGCCAATACTACAA
>NW_026017110.1:29074676-29105831 GCF_020466585.1 Dendroctonus ponderosae
GCTTCTCACATGCAGCGGTAAACCTATTAAATACTTTTACTTAATACTTTAGAACAGCGTTTTCTTAAACTTAAGAAAAAGCTTGAACCTACTCTTACTGTAGTTATTACATTTTAATCATTATTAAAACTTACCGATTTCACTATCTACATTATGCGTATGCATCGAAAAAGTCGATTCTTGTTCAGGTTCGACGGAAGTAGAATCACCATGAGAAGTTTCTATACCTGATAAGTTTTTTGTTATTATAAACATTTTTTCTGTCAAAAAAAGTATCTCTACCTGTGTGCGGATGTGTCTCCGAATCACTAGCCGGTGGCATGCAAATGTTAGAAGGAGCTATAAAACTTTTGGGGGGGAATAGCTTTTGTCAGCAGCGTCTTCCTTTCGGGAGTTTGTAATTGAGATACTATAACATGGTTATTGCATACCGAATAACAGTAGTATGAGCTAATTTAGACAATGCTGGATTATTCACAACGTCCATCCAGTGTTGAAACATAATCGCACCATGAAGAAACATGTGGAATCTCACATCCGGATTTCCGTTACGATTTTCGCACGACAAAAATGCACACTTTTTATAATAAAGTCAAGGCATGATCTGAAGTAATACATAAATAAGTCAGTGGTATCTTTTCCTCTAATTATCTATATTTTTTTAGCACAACTTATAGTATGAACAACAATATCAGACAAGATCACTAGCAAAATCGAGTCCAACACGTGTTCTGCAAGAAGTAAAATGCAATGCAGCAAAATTCTTGTTATACGGCAACTGCTGATCATACATAAAGACGTGCTGCTGATTACAGTGATGATTAACGACAGCCACATGGCGAGTTTCATCTTTCTTCCCGCCAACAACGCGCCTCTTGCATTTGTTTACCGAACTAATTTTGTGGTCAAGGCTATCCCATTGAGTTGTCTTGGGGATGATCACCAACAGAGACTCACTGTCATCAATGTCTATGTGACTCGCACCTAGCGGCAGTTATATGCGAGTATCTTGACAGCTCCGGCCCCGGTGAATGGCGCGCAGTTTGAAAATTTACAGTGAGTGCCGTGAAGCATTTTTGAAAAACAAATTAATATATGAATAAATTGCATTAAGATTGGTAAGAGGGTTTTGCGAATTTGTCTGCTGCAGCACTTCCCAAAATGTAATGATGATTTTTATTTACAATTTACTTAAAACGCAATATTTTTGTATAAACTATTCCAGTGAATGTTGGTACCATAGTTGAGGAGCACCCTGTATGGCCTATACTTTTTGAATACTTATTAGAAATTTAAGGACTTCGGACTAGTCGAGTTGGTTTTCTCTCTCTTTGTGAATGATGATGACGAGAAATCTATGATTGTGAGCAGTTAAACCAAAAAAATTTAAAAAACCGTTACAAAAGACACGTTTATGGTCCTTAAGTAGTTCCTAATTTATTTTGGCCCCAAATAGTAGTGAAGACATTTTCGGTTAATTTGGAGATAGCTAAAGAAAATTTATGGTAAATATCCGATTGGGCAAAAAAATCGGAATTAAGTTGCAATCAAATATTGCGCAGGAACGTGAATATTGAGAAATACGCTTATTTATGCTCAAAAATTGTTTTCAACGTCAGATCATACTTTACACATTCAAGATTTCTATAAAAAAAAGCCACCAAAAAAGCCCGTTTATGGCCCTTAAACAATCCAATTTACTTTGCCCAGAGATAGTTTTAAAGCACATATTTTTCTACTTGGCGATAAATTAAAAAAATTTAAACAAAAAAACTTGAATTGCCGGAAAATGGATTTTAAAGTAAAAATATTCTAGAATGTTTTACCCTCATAATTTTTGATAAACCTGTAAGCTTCAGTGACGTCATTAGCAACACATCAATCCGGGCGCTCATTGAAATGCGCAACTTCTGTCGACGTTGCCGCGTTTGTGATTTAGTCATTATTTTTGAACATTTTACACATTACAGCGCCAACTTTTGTTGAAAGAAACTAATGAGCTGCTTCACCAATAAAAATTTTTCAGGGTCACTAAAACCTGCTAATTCAATTAAGGGGTCTTATGCTGCAAAATTGTGCAAAATGTGCCTTTCTAAAGTGGGTGCCAATTAGTCCAAACTCCAGTCGAAATCTGGCAACACAACCAGCAGCTGTCGACTGTGTCAATTGTCAAAGTTTTCCTAGTCATTATCAAAAATCAACAATCATCCTATAGCTTTGCTAAGGAATTTTTAAATTTTCCAAAACCCTTCTGGATTTCGTGGGTGTGAACTAGGAATAAAATGTCGCGTGGCAGCAGCGCCGGTTTCGACCGTCACATCACGATTTTTTCCCCCGAGGGGCGCCTCTATCAAGTGGAATACGCTTTTAAAGCCATCAACCAGGCCGGCCTCACTTCTGTGGCTGTTAAGGGGATTGAAAATGCTGTTTGCGTTACCCAGCGAAAAATCCCTGATAAGCTCATTGATGCCAGTACCATCACCCGCTTATTCCAGGTAATAACACAGTTCCCTGGTTAATTCACCAGCCCCCCTGTTTTCCCCACGTTTCCGTGTCTGATTTCGGGTGGTTTTCAGCTAACGGATAACGTTGGATGCGTTATGACTGGAATGTTGGCTGATAGTAAGTCTCAGGTACAGAGGGCCAGGTATGAAGCTGCTCAGTTCAAGTACAAGAATGGCTATGAGATGCCCATTGATACTTTGTGTAGGCGGGTAGCTGATATATCGCAGGTAAGCGCTTGAAATTTGGCTCGTTTTTACAGTAAATGTGTGCTCAGAAAAGCACAAAGTGGTGTAGTGCTGAGTAAGCTATTGCTGTTTGCTTTCTGCTTATTGTAAGGGTTGTCTTGACTCTAGCAGTACTTATAAGTAGCTAACTGGTCTGATTACTGAACATTATCATGGTCTAAGCTTTGCTTCATATTTGCAAATGATAACACTTAGGGTGGAGAAACAGCATTATCTGCTTGCTTTAATGCGTCTCGGAAACATCAAACGCTGTGTGAAAGCAGGGAATAATTTAGTCAATTGGCTACTACAACGTATCTCTTCTTAATGTGCTTGCAGGGGTTTAAGCGTTATTTGTTCTAACAAGAGCAGATCAAAAGCCTGTTGAAAAGAAGCTTATAGTTATTGTAACTTGCCATATTGGTTTTTCTGTTCTATCCGAAACCGAGTGAGTGTTCACTTATTTTGGCTTACATCAGCGTATATTCGACATAAGATCCTCTAAGGCAATAACTAACTAAATTCAAAAATACTTATGCTTAAAAACACTGAAACTAATTTTCCTTAAGTCTTAAAAAAATCAGGTTTCTGGCCGATTTTTAAGAACCTCAGTAGTTGTAAGGCGAAGTGTCTGTTAAAAATGGTGAAAGTTTGAAATTGCAATTTGCCTTATTTGGGAGGCTGCGAATGTTTTAAAGACAGCGTCTGTGAGTAAAACGTCCATTGTGATATTGGTATTTATTAACCTGGCAGACAACAGGATTACGGGCGATTCTCTTGAAACTTTTTTGCAACTGTAGAGTCAAGTGTCTGTTAAAGGTCGTCAAAGTTTCAATTTGCTAGTTGCTTTAGCCTGGAAGGTGCAATTTTGTGAAGGAGAGAGCGCAGCTGAAAAAATGTCTTTAATATCCGTTTTTCCAAAGCTGGAAAAGATCACGATTCTGTGCGATTATTACCCAACTTTAAGCATCTTTAGAACCAAATGTTTTCTAAACATGATCAAATTTTCAGTGATGCTTGCTTTTGTTTGAAACATGCGAATTTTTAAAAGAAAAAGCGCAGTTGAGTTAATACATACATTTGAACACCGGTATTTACGAAGCTACATAAAAATCAGGATTATGTGCGATTGTTCCCAAACTTCAGCATCTTTAGAGTCAAATGTCTTCTAAACATGGTGATATTTTCAAGTTGCTGCTTACTTTAGTTTGGAGAATGTAAATCTTTAAAGTAGAGAACGCAATTGAGTGAAAACATCCAGTTTGATGCCGAGATTTACTAAGCTGGAAAACTCACGATTCTGGGCCATTTTTATGCAACTTTTGCCATCTTTAGTGTCATGATCAATGAAATCCACACGCGAATTTCTGCTGGTTTCGATTTCTGCTGCCACATCGGTTAAAAACCTAATATTATGTACAATTTCTGGTAAACAAGTGATTTATGGTAAAAAATCTAGCAGTTCTGCCTGATTTCAGCCAAATATTACATAATTGTTGATTTTGAGACCGATGTTTACTAAGCTGGCAAACATCAGGATTTTGGTCGATGTTTATGAAACTTTCAGCCTCTTTAGAGTCAAGTGCCATTTAAGGATGCTAAAAATTCCAAGTTGCTACTTGCTTTAGTTTGGAAGATGCGAAATTTTAGTTAAAAAATCGAAATTGAATAAAAACATACATTGTGAAACCAATATTATCGAAGCTTTTTTAGGATTATGGGCGATTTTTCTGAAAGTCGTCTACTTGCATTAATTGGGAAGATGCGAATTTTTTAATATAATGGAGCAGTTGCGCAAATGCATATATTTTGAGCCCAATTTTTACTAAGCTGGCAAAAATCAGGATTATGTACCATTCTTATCAAAATTTCATCATTTTTCGTGTCAAGGGTCTTCTAAGGAAGCTAAAAATTTCATGTCGCTTCTTGCTTTATTTCGGAAGGTGCGATTTTTTAAAGAAAAATACGCAATTGAGTAGAGACACACACATCACATGTTGAGACCTATATTTAAAAAGTGGGAAAAATTAAGGATTCTGGGCGATTTTCATGAAACTTTCTGGATCTGCTTGTCAAGTGTCCGCTAAAGATGGTGAAAGTTTCCAGTTGTTATTTGCATCTGTTTGGAAGGTGAGAGTGCAATTGAGTGAAAACGTTTTTTTTGAGATTGGTATTTAGTAAGCTGGCAAAAACAGGATTACCGGCAATTTTCATGAAACTTTCTGCACCTGCCGAGTCAAGTGTCTGCAAAAGATGGTAAACGTTTCAAACTGATGCTTGCTTTAGTTTGGAAGATGCGAAGTTTTTAAGCAGATAGCACAATTGAGTAAAAACGTCAATATTGAGATCGCTATTTAATACGCTGGCAAAAAGCCGAATGAAAGGCAATTTTTATGAAAGTTTGTGCATCTGTAGAGCCAAATGTCTGCTAAAGATGGTGAAAGTTTCCAGTTGCTATTTGTATCTGTTTGGAAGATGAGAATTTTTGAACGGTAGAGTGCAATTGAGTTAAAACGTCTATTTTGAGATCGGTATTTAAAACAATGGCAAAAAGCCAAATGAAGGGCAATTTTCATGAAAGTTTCTGCATCTGTAGAGTTAAGTCTGTGTTAAAGATGGTAAATTTGAAAGCTACTTGCGGTACTTTAGAAGATACGATTTTTTTAAGGGGAGAGTGCAGTATTAGTATGAATTATTGTTAAAGGCATGAGCAGACATTTCATCATGCTTGCAATTTTTTCATACTAATATTCAAAACTAACTACCAAATGTATAAAAAATCGATTGCCTGGCAGTTATTAAGGGAGCGGTAAATACAAAGGTTTTTCTTCGAAAAGATGGAAACACTGTAGATCTTTTGCAAAAGTGACCCTACAGAAAAACAATTTTCGTCGAAGACATTCGCGGTTTTTATAGGTGAATTCAACTCTAAGTAAAAGTTTGCTAAGCTGGTTTCTTTATCAAAACCTTGCCACGTAAACGAAGGGCTGTGGTAACTTTATGTTCAGTTAATGTACAATCGGAGTAGTTAATTTCCTAGTTAAAGACCCAAATGTTCCAAGGAAACTAATCATTTACCTTCAGGTTCATTCATAGCTTTTAGCGTCATTTTTCAGTCAATTACAGCTTTAACTGCCTAACAAAGCTCGATTTAAATGAAATTTGAAATTATTGTTCCTGTAACGTGTATCACATAAAGAGCAAAGACAAGACAGCGTTTTGTTGCTTTTGATGGCCACTATGCATGTTGTATCTAGATATTGGTGTGTTGTGGATAATTCATTCTGAACGTATTTTGTTAGCTTGGAGAAGCAAAAAAGAACAGTTGATTTTCGCTGTAGTGAGATAATCTTTTGTTGCGAAAAAACACCTGTTTTGGTAATTGATGGGAGTAAATGGTCCTGTTTGTAGGTCTACACTCAAAACGCCGAAATGCGTCCCTTGGGGTGCTCGATGGTTCTAATCGGATACGACGATATAATTGGACCGTGCGTTTATAAAACTGACCCAGCTGGGTACTATTGTGGATATCGCGCAATTGCTGTCGGAGCGAAGCAAACTGAAGCCAACAGCTTCCTGGAAAAGAAGTTGAAGAAGAAGCAGGATCTGCAGGACGACGATGCCATCCAACTGGCCATCAGTTGCCTGTCGAGCATTTTGGCCGTCGATTTCAAGCCCGACGACATTGAGGTGGCTGTTGTATCGAAGAATAATCCAAAGTTCACCGTTCTGGAAGAAAAGGAAATCGACAGACATCTGACTGTTATTGCTGAAAAGGATTAGGGTTTATAAGTTCACTTTTCTAAATAAATGATTTTTATTGTCGCAGTTTATTTTCCTATTAGTATTACAAATATTGTGGAGAGCAGCTCTTGAAAGCACGATTCTCGAATATACCTTCCAATAAAAAAATCCACGTTTACTTAATATAAGTAGGTAAATGAGCAATATCCCCAGGTAAGAATAAATAAATAAGTGCCTTATTTCCTAACTGTACATTACGCGCGAATAATACGTTTTTATATGGACTTGATGTTTTCCTTGTAAATGGGCCTGACTGGCCGCTGGCCCTTGTTGGAATGCTCCTCGATGATGGCCGGAACGAGGTTTTGCAAACTCTTGATTTTTGCGTCTAATCTCTCCTTGTGCTTCACTTCAGTGAGAACGCGATCCAGCGTGGCAACCACTTCATCCACATTTTCCTTGGTGAAAACCATCGGCGGCTTGAACTTGATCACGTTACATTCTGGACCATCGGCGCTGACCAAAATCCGTTCTTCTCTCATTCTGCCAAAGAAAACAAATTGGGGTTGATTGCGAATTTCAGTGATTTTTTTAGACCGTTTTACCTTTGCACGACTATTTGAGCGCACTCTTTGTTGGCTTTCCTCGTGTCGCGATCCTCCACCAAGTCGATTCCAACAAACAGACCAACTCCTCGCACATCACCAATCTGCTTGTGTTTTTTTGCCAACGTCTGGCAACTGTCCAGCAGATACTCGCCCACAATCAGGGCTTGTTCCATCAGGTTGTCGTTCTCTATTGTGTCGAAGACTGCGTTGGCAATTGCACAAGAAACCGGGTTTCCACCATACTGAAATTTAAAAATTGTTAGTTTTTCCTTGTTGTGTAGAGGATGCAATAAAATTATCCAAAAGTGATGACTGAATCCAAAAGCTCCATGACCAGACAACATGCTGTCTGAAACTTCTGGCCTGGTGAGTGAACAAAACTCGAAAATGTTGGTAAAATTGCATGACACGACAATGAAAAGAAGTAAATACTGTTGGCATCAGCTTTATGGGAATTTTTTTAAAACTGCTTCTTCGAATCTTTGTTTTTGTCAGTTTCTTATTGGCGCACTTTCGAAGAGTTTGAGCGTTCTTCAGTTTCTTAATTACGATACTTTCAACATTTTTCCAAAGTTCGCAAGTCCGCTTCCTCATGTTTTATCTCCGGGAGATTTTCGGAATTTTACAGACACAGAGACCTATAGAGAGCAATCATGCGAAAAGCGCAAAAGACGAGCAAATAAACCTGGTTAATAAATCTAAGAAGTGTATGAACGATCAATGGAACCCAGAACTTGAAATCAGGAGACCGAGAGCAGCTTTTATACAGCTAAGAAATTCCCGCGCTGAGCAGAACCTTAACATCGAACTCAGACACACGATGATTAAGTTATTTGTCTGGTGAAAAACCACCGATGTGCTTAGATCTACTGGCCTGGAACTTCCAACTCTTCCCACATATAAAAAAATGAAACATCTCCTATCCAGGACACATTTTACGAGGAGAGCGGCTTCCAACGCATAATACCGCAGATGGAAGGCAAATAAGACACTGTTTTGGCTTAGGAACATCCCCCAGTGCACAGTAATCGGACCTCAAATCGCTTTAGGAAGCAACAATGTGATAAGAACCTGCATCTTTGGACTTACAGTGTTGAAGTATTCAACTCCAGTGTTGAAAAAGCTGTCGGCGATTTCTCTGGTAGTGACAACGCAAGCGACAGGATGACCGTTTCCCATGGGTTTGCCCATTGTAACAATATCGGGCTGGACGTTGTAGTTCTGGAAAGCCCACCAATGTTTCCCTATGCGGCCGAACCCAACTTGGACCTAGAGAGCGTGAGTTAGCAAAGAAATCTGGGGTGTTTGGAGTGATTTTACCTCGTCCGCTATGCACACGCCCCCAGCGCGTCTCACGTGCTCGTAAACTCGGCTAAAGTAGTTCTTGGGAGGAATCACTTGGCCTCCGCAGCTTAGCAGGCTTTCGGCAATAAAGGCCGAGACTCCGGCCCCGTTCTGGGTGGATTTTTCGCACAGATCGCCCACTTCGTTCGCATACATCGTGCCAATTTCATCCATGCTGTACTCGTTGTCGCGATATCTTCCTCTGTAACTATCAGGGCATGCTGCCTAGAATTTCAACAAAAAAGAGTTAGTATTGCAGCCAAGTGAATTTAAGTATTTAAAGTCTCACCAAATGGACATGTTTCTTCTGTCCAACGCCTCCAGGGAGGTTAAACTTGTAGTGGGAAATATCAATCAAAGAAGTCAAATGGCCATGGTACGCACTAGAAAAAGACGAAATCGAATCTACCAGGCCTTCCCTGATTCCTAACTACCCCACTTAAGACTAAATGGCGCCGCATTTCGTATCCGGTTTGAAGCAAAAAGATACACACATTCCACACTAGTCGGCAGATATTGTGCGATTGGCCTTCGGTACTTACATGCCATTCGGATACCGCTTTATGAAACAAGCAATTAACCCGCAAAATATCTGGACTAGCTATTTAAACCCCATATTATATACATTTTTCTCAACATTCTTGATAGCACTGTTTTATATTGAGGACACGTGGCAAGGCTACTCAAAGGCCTGCCGTCTTCAGGCTGGCGGGCGATCATCACCGCTTATTTTTAATGCTGCAAGAGAAAAATAAAAACAAACGAATTAGAACTGTTTCTGAACTTGCCTATCCAGCTATAGCTATATCTAAAAGGAACCAAATCTGTAAGCTCACCCCCAAACGCAATTTCAAATGATAAGTGAACTCAGAAGGAGATCAACTTGAAACTTCTGGGGTTTCACTCAATGCATGTCAATTTCTCGTCGTTTGATTTGGTGCGTGCTTTAAAGTTATTGAGTTTGAATTGCGGGTTTCAAACCAACATTTGTATTTTGCGTTTGCACACTTTGCGGGCCAGAGCCTTGAATTGCGCACTTTTCCATACCAAAGATCGTTTGAGGAATGTCTCTAGCTTTGACGCAGAATGTGAAAAATCTAAGTAAATGCGAATCTTAAGAACCGCTCTTAGTGGTTAGCTCATATTTCTAGAACCGGTTGAGTAGGAAAGCTCTAGTGAGAATTACATGTTAGAACCTTAAATTGCGCACTTGTCTATACGAAACATTTTCTAAGAAATGTTCCTAGTTTTAGAAAATAGAAATAGAAAGAAAAATATGAAAAATCTAAGTAAATGCAGAATCGGTTAAGTACCACTCTTAGTCGTTCACTCATATTTAGAGATTCAGAAAAGTTGGGAAGTTCTAACTACTATTGCGGGATAGAGCATTAAATAGCTATTTTTTTTATGCCAAACATCATTTAAAGAATGTTTCTAGTTTTGACGCAAAAAGAAAAAATTCTAATCTAAAGCGAGTTTTAAGAACCGCTCTTACTCTTTGGCTCATATTTTGAAAACCGGTTGAGCAGAGTAACTCTAGGTAAAATTATAGGATAGAGCCTTCCATTGCGCACTTTTTTATGGGGGACATTTTTTAAGGAATGTATCTAGTTTTCACACAAAATGTGAAAAATTTAAGTAAATGGGGATCTTAAAAACAACTTTTAGTCGTTCGCTCATATTTAAAGATCCGGTTAAGCGGCAAAGCTCTAATTCATATTTCGGGATAGAGTCTTAAAAAGCTCTCGTTTTATGCCAAATATAATTTAAACAATGTTTCTGGTTTTGACGCAAAACGCAAAAAAACTGTTAATTAATGCGAGGTTTCAGATTGTGAGAACGCCTCATAGGCCTAAAAGCCGCTCATATTTAGAGATCTAGTGCAGCTGGAAAGCTCTAATTACTATTGCGGGATCAAGCATTAAATAGCTCTCTTTTTTATGCCGAACATTATTTGAAGTTTTGATGATGATTTTGATGTTTTTAGTTTTTACGCCAGAAGCGAAAATTCTAAGTTAAAGCGAGTTGTAAGAACCGCTCTTACTCTTTCGCTCATATTTTGAGGACCGGTCGACCGGAAAAGTTCTAGTTAGCATTACAGGTTAGCGCCTTAAATTGCGCATTTTTTTTTATACGAAGCATCATTTAAGGAATATTTCGAGTTTTGACGCAAAATGTGAAAAATCTAAGTAAATGGAGATCTTAACAACAGCTCTTAGTCGTTCGCTGATATTTAGAGATCCAGTTAAGCTGCGAAGTTCTAATTAATATTGCAGGATAGAGTCTTAAAGAGCGCCATTTTTTATGCAAAACATCATATAAAGAATTTTTCTGGTTTTTTCGCGGAAGGTGAAAATTCTAAGCTAAAGCGAGTTTTAAGACCCACTCTTACTCTTTGGCTCATATTTTGAAAACCGGTTGAACAGAATAACTCTAGTTAGAATTATAGGATAGAGACTTCAATTGCGCACTTTTTTTACGAAACATGATTTTAGCAATGTTTTTAGTTTTGACGCAAAATGCGTTTGCTCATATTTAGAGATTCAGTTAAGCTGTCAAGCTCTAATTAATATTGAGCGAAAGAGCCTTAATTAAATATCTTGTTTATGGGAAATTTGATTTAAGGAATGTTTCTAGTTTTGACGCGAAATGCGACAATTTTACGTTATCGCGGGTTTCCCCAGTCGGGAAGTGGCTCTAAGATTTTATCCAGCGGGGTAAAAACAGTTTTTTACAGAAGTTTCATTAACTTGTTTTGACATTTTGAAAGTCACTGGAACTATCAAAATGTTCACTCCCTTCTATATTGGTCCACTTCAACAGTTCCTTGTCCCGAAACAGGTTTTCTTAAGTTAGAATTTCCTAGACTAACGCACTTTTGGAGAAAATTCCCTTAAGAAAAAATCTACAAAAAACCTTAAAATCGCTAAATCTAAATCACATTCCCACAAGAGTCCATGTGAAACGAGATTTTCATTTTTTTATAGCCGAGAAGGAAAAGCACTATTCGCACGCGTTTATATATTTCTTCTTTTTATTCGCGTTTTTGATAGAAAATTTAGAATTATTGTGACCCTTAAGGAGCGTTTTTAGTTCGAAGTTCATTTTCAAGTTATGTGTTCAAGTGTAGTGTGAACTTTTGGACGACTAACGGGTAGAAAATGGAGGATGGGGCGCCAGCTTGCAGAGAACTAGTAAGAATTATTTTTAATCTATGAGTCTCATGGCTTCAAGTGATTCTAGTTTTTCGACATGCATCCGAAGTTTTACGCATTTAATACATTTCTCATTTCAATTTTTTCTGACTGAACTATTTCCTGCTATATTAAACACTTGCTTTTTTTTCAGGTGGCAAGATGCAGTTTTCGGTAAGTTTTGCGTTGCTTTGCCCCTGGTTGACCTACAGTTGTAGAATTTTTAGTCTCATATTGTTGAGTTGTATTTTATTATATTGTTTTTTCGACAAGAAGCAAGGAGGGAGTTTCTGGATTCGGTATGGGGATTTTAAGATTCGGTATGGGAAGTAAAAGGTTCCGCATCATTCTGGGACAGCAATGGAAAAATTAACGCAAAAAAACTGTTAAAGACGGATTTTAGGAGACTATCGATAGATTAGATCGACACTCTAAAATTTTGAATTTTTCCGAAACTGTTGGAAATTTTTTCCAAAAAGTAAATCGACGTTTGAGTGTAATCGTTTCCTTCGCGCCAAGTGAAAATTGGGGGAAAATCAAGAAAAGTTTCCATGATTTTGGAAATTTATCCATTGCTCGTTTATTAATTATCCCAGCGGAACAGTAAATACCGACTTATATATACGATATTTGCAGTTTTTTGAAAACCATATTTTCGCGATTTTCTCGAAACCGGTGCAGGCCGAACGCTGCAAAAAATCACCGTGAATGCAGCCCGACATTCTATAAAGAATAACGTTTTTCGCTTGGAAGCTTCGTTTTCGAGCAAAAAAACTAAAAAAAAAAAGAAAATATTTCGAAAAAATCCAAAGCTGCGAAGCTCTAATGAAAGCTTTCTGAAAGCCCCAGTCTTTATTCAAGATTTCACCTTTTTGTTCCAAACATCGTTTGATTAATTTTTCTATTTTTCATGCAAAAAGGGAGAAGAAAATTGGCAGAGTTTCAAAACCGCTATTAGTCTTGGGCTCAACTCTAGAGAACCTATTGAGCTACAAAAATCTAGTTGTCGTTACTATATAGGGCCTCAAATTGTGTGCGAATGTTTCTTAATTTTACGCAAAATGCAAAAATTGAACATTAACCCTTGACTCAAGTTAGAGGAAGCGATTGAGCTCTAAAGCTCTAGTTACGCGAGCAATATCGAGCCTTAATTTTTCTACACCAAAAATCATTGACTAAAACCCTAGGACTTTCACGCAATTTCAAGCCGAGGAACAGTCTGGAAGAAAAGCATTTGAAAAATACAAATTATAAGCCAAAATCATTTGCTACTTGAAAAAAATTTCACACGCCTTCAGCCACACAACAATCTAATCAACCCAGGAAGATCTCAGATGTGAAGTGCTTCTGAAAGAAAGACGCTCATATTCTCGATCCATTCAAGACACTTACTGTTCCAAGGTGATCACGTCCCTGTGCCCGGTATGGATCTGCGCCAGTCTCAGCGCCAGGTCGTTGGCTTCTGAGCCGGAGTTGACGAAGAAGCACACCTCCAGCTTATCTGGTAGAGTGCTGACGATCTTCTGAGCGCACACCACGATGTTGTCATGCAAAAAGCGATTGTTGGTGTTTAGAACCGCCATCTGATCGCATCCGGCTTGAACAACAGCTGGATGGCAGTGACCGACTGGAAGCAAACAAACAATGTCAGATCAGAAACTTTCCTACGCACATAAATCATTGACTCTTCTAATATTAGCGCTGCAAAATCCATAATTAGCGTGACTTTGTGCTGAATTAATCGCGTTAATAAATAGACTTAATTTTTGGCCGATAACACGCCAATAACCGGTTTGAACCACTCGAGGCAAAAACAAGAGCAAAGGAAAAGTACTAATTGTTAATTATCATTAGCAGTGGCGCCAATGCATCCAGTCAGCCGAAGTATGTTGCAAACTGGGTCTGGAAAGCCCACATTGGGCAATATTAAGCCGAGGTTGTAATCGGCGTACAAATAAACAGAAATAAATGGATGCTTACAGCCCAAAGGACGTGTGGACAAGCCATTTGTCCTCCTCATTCACCTGATTTAAATCCCGCGTTTTGTTGGAATTTTGGATCAGACAGAATTTAGGCAAAGTTAAGGTTAAAGGGCATTTCAAATTGAAAAACGATTAAGGAAAATGGCAAATCCAGCACACGATAATTTAACTAGAAGGGCCACAGTACTCTACTAATGGGTTTTTCTTCTTTCCAGTTATTAAAACCGTATTATTTATCGATTAGAACTATTAAAAGGAAGTAAACGATTATTGAACGTACACATGCATTTGAAATAGACGTGTGAGATTGGAAAACAGGAAAAATTAAGATGGGTTTGTTAATTTTAAGTACAAAAGTCCAGTTGGTTCACGTGCTGATTTGAACTTCTGCTAACATTTACCTGATAATTTTAATCTAAATCGTAGCAGATTGCGTTGTAATGTAACAAACAGATTCTGAAAATCTGAATTATAAAAGCGCGCAAAAATATGGCAAAGTTAACGCGCTTAAATTGTCTCAACAGCACAATTTTTCCACTAAGAAATGTTCATTTGTACTGGAATTATCGGGCAGAAACACAACTCAAACGAGCTCAAACAAATCGAAACATCGCGTGTACCAGACGTGCAGCCGCAGCAAAAAACTTGTGGAATAATCGGAGGAAGCAAATGAAAAACCGCGTTAAAGGCAAAGTAATTAAGACTAAATGAAAGTAAAAAAAAATAGTTACCATGAGCCACATTATTGATGCAGTCCAAATAGGCGTTGCTCTTCTCATCATACAGATATTGGGCTTTGCCTCTGACAATTTTCAGCGGGTCTTTGCGGAAAAACAGTTGACAGGAAGGGCTGAAGTAAAAAAAATATTCAGTTAATATTGTGCACAAAAACTATCCAAAAAATTAAAATCTTACCCAATCAGCTTCTCTCGTAAGGCGATAGTTTCCTCCTTTGGCAGCTGTTCCATTGTATGAATTATGATTCAACTAGTTAAACTAGAAATGAGCCAAATGTGTAGTTGGCTGTACGTACTAAGAATAGAACACTGAAGACTATAGTGCCTTGACGTATTAAGTACTAATATATTTATAATAGTCTGAGGAATGCGCGCGCAACTATTTGTCCACCACTGTTTCTTAATATAGGTTGTAATTATGATAAGATTCCAAATAAGCTTAAAAGCGATACACTGGCAAACACAAGTTAAATTGTTCGACTTGCACAAATAATGGAAAATGCCTGGTCATTAGTCCATTGGCGTAGGCGTTGCTAAGGACACACCCTGTAAATGTCTTCCATTCATCTAAGTATGTAGTGGAGAATCAAGCCGATTTATTAAACCGAAATAATTCACATAAGGTTACTGCAATGATATAATTGTTTTGTTCTGAGTGGCCAAATAACACGCAGTTTGTTCACTGATCTTTGCTGAGCAAATGTCACCTGAATGGTATTTAACTGTTAATTCCCAAATATGTTGATTGTTTTCGAACCACTTGCTAATTTCAATTGTTTCCAACCAACACGGTAGCTTACATTGTTTCCCTTTAATTAGCAGCAAAAGCTTTAGTTTTAGGGCAAAGTTTTCTTTATTTTTAAAGGTTTTCTTAAAAGTCACTTGGTTATTTGCACATGATTCAGGCCTACGATTGGTGAAAATGATCTTATGAGTTGAGTATTAACGAATTTGGTAGTGTGTTTCGCTAGTACACATGTCTACCATCTTTAGAAGTGTTTTTTTAAGACATTCCAGGAACACGTATCTGTCGTTAACGTCCTGCAAACTCGAAAATACTCAATTGTTTTATAGCTGGAAAACCAAATCATTTTTGATTGAAAAAAATTGAAATTTCGAGTGCAAGTGACGTGATTGTATAAAAATTGCAAAAGTTCAAAAATACCTGCTTCAGTCTGAACTTTTGCACTGAGCGATTTGCACCAAATTTCCAGCCAATATTAAGAGCAGTCTTTTTAACTGATTTCTGAAACCTGCTGGTCGATAAGTTACTTCGTTTTGGAGAAATCGACGTTCAAAAGCTGCAACGTCAAAATTCAAAGTGAAGGAATCGCGGCCAAAATTCAAAAATGTATACCGAAGTCTTCACTTTAACGATTGCAACTAAATTTTTAAATGCTGTTCTAAGAAAGCTTTTCTAATCGACTACCGAAATCCATTGGAAAAAATCTAAAGAAATTGATATTGAAACGTTGAGGTGCATAAGGGCAAAATGCACCCAAATTCACAGGGTTTCTGAATGAAAACCTTCTTATGAGATTTTTTTGAGAGTTATAGATAAATCAACTTTAGAAATATTTACTGCAAATGTGGGGTATTTGAAGAAAAATCGTGTAAATTCAAAATTGCATTCTGCAGTCCGAACTCAAGCGCTTTGCACCGAATTTCCAGCGAATATTAAGCAAAGTTTTTTGAACTGATTTCTGAAACCTGCTGGTCGATAAGTTACTTCGTTTTGGAGAAATCGACTTTCAAAAGTTGCAGCGTCAAAAGTCAAAGTGGGAGAATTGCGGTCAAAATTCAAAAATGTATACCGAAGTTTCCACTTTAACAATTGCAACTAAATTTTAAAAGTTGTTCGAAAAATGCTTTTCTAATCAACTGCTGAAACCCATTTGAAAAAATATGAGGAGATTCTATAAAAATTGATGTTGAAACGTTGAGATGCATAAGAGCAAAATGCATCCATTTTTGGCTAAGTTTGGAGATGCATATTAGTAGCAGAAATGAATCAAATTAAACCAAATTCACGCTGTTTGTTACTCAAAGTCTTGCTAATGGCTTTGTGAAATTAGCACGCCAATATCGGAGCCAGTTTTGGAGAAATCAGCATTCGAAACTCTGTGCTAAAAACAGACAGAAAATTGCAATGCATATTTTTAACAATTACCTAGAGGAAAAGTCGCAATTGAATTAGATAATTAAGAAAAAAAGGAAAAATTATCCTGTTTTGAAGATTTACATAACAATTAAATCTTTTTCTAAATTAAGTAAACCTCAACCACGTCTATCCATGCTCTCGTCTAGCTGATTTCAGGCCGCAATCTACTTCTACAAAAACCATCATTCATTGCGTAAGCTTTTTGTTAAAAGAAAGCCAATACAAAGGTGGGTTTTTCGTAGAAAAATCGTCGAGCATAACGTGAGCAAACATTTGATTTGGATTTGGAGTGTATTTGATTGAAGCAAACAAAATTCGACGCCATGTTCCTCACGTGCTACCATCACGTTTACCAAATCGCTATTTATTCATCGGCCGATAACACTGATATTCGTATCAATAAGCACATGTACTTTTATATGTTTATCCAGATTAGACGGTCGTAACTGGGTTGAAAGTGTGTCACAAGACGCTAGATATCTGGCTTTTCTTCGACCAGCTAATTAACCTTTAACAATCCGGATTCGGTCAGTTTTATCGAATATTCAATCTGCTGCATAATTGTTTCCTTAATTTTTCAATACGCATTTATATGCGACAGTTTCTCTTCACATGATGTTCTGAGCAAAGGTCACCATCTAATCATGCTCTTGAGTTGATCAGATATTTCAGCATCTCAACCATCATGCAGACACTGTATGCCCCAAAATTGAACCAAATCAGGTATTTAGCTACTAGTTCGATTGATTAACAAGTCAGGAGGAAGAACTCGCGGTCAATTCCTACCGGTAATTTTCCTTCCTCAGCTAGTCAAACCACTATCAAAGACGCAAGGTTAAAAAGTTCAATGAATGTACTTTGCATGCTTCTCCAACCCGCAGTTTCCTCATCAAAGCTTCAAAATAACCCGGAGAAAAAACTGCCCGAAAAACGCCCTGTTATTGCACATATGTGCTTCTCCTATCAGTTGATATATTATGTATTGGTGCGTCTCCCCAGTTATCAATTTCAAAGGTTAAAATGTTTCGATATGGCCATTTTCAAGCTGTTGATTGCAACACGTACATTGCTGCAGATCCATTACAAATGCGTAGATTCTTAACATTCAGAACATTGTTTTCGAGATTTTTTTTCTTCTGAAACACCTTGAGGTTTTAGCTAATGAAGCGAGTTATCAGAAGGCTGGGTTTTAAGTGTCTTTAGATTTAAATGCCCACGTTTTTATGTCTGGTTTTAGGAGTAAGGGGTTTCAACTGGGGAAATTGACTGAAAATGTGTTTTTTGTATATTCTTTATATTCTCATTCTGTGACTGTGTGTCTTAATTCAACTAATGGAATAAATAATTGGCAAAAAAGTTACAATTGAAATAATAAAAAATCGCATAAAACCACAATGAAATGAACACTTGGAGGTAAAAGCAAAACAGTCGAAGAACGTAAATACGTAGATAATTTATGGTTTTAAACTCGGATTAATCATGGGTTTTAAGAACGGTTAGAGAAAAAAAACGAAGAGGAAAATAAACTACTCCAACAGAAACGCAATAGAACCATTCTCTTTTGTAATAATCGATCAGAGTCCCAAATCTCTTTAAAGAAATTGACCCAGAAGAAGGTTTATATTCGAAACGTTTGACAATTTAACCGAAAATCCAACTTTGCCTTCTGATACGAATTCTAAAGAAAAGACTGAAAGTGCAATTGGTTGTCTCTCCAAAACATGATTCAGGTGCCACGAACTTTTTAAAGGAGTGGACTTTCGTTAAACGTTTCTGAAAAATTTTAATTTTTGCTCTTTAAATTCTCGTTTAGATTCCAGTTACTTTTTTCATAATTCCATGTTCTTTTTTGGTTTCTTCTCTTTCCCCTTTAGCTCGTCTTGTTAATTATTTTGTTTGTTTTCCGATTAAATCCAATTTCTGCGGTTGTGTTTTTCTCAATCTAGGGTTTATAAACCTGTTTCATGCTCTTTCTCGTCAGACACTGCGTTTGATTTTTTTTTATTGTGTTTTTTTTAGTGCATTTTTTAAGTGTTTCGAGCGTTTAGTCTTCTGCTGTCTATGGTTTCATATTATTAGTTACTGTTCGTTTTTTGTCTCATTGTTCTTGCCATTTCTGATTTAATTTATTTCTGACTATTTTCCAGTTTTACTTTTAATGATTATAAGGTTTTAGTCCTCAATTCAGAATTAGTAACAACTTTGTACATTTAATCCAAGAGCGTTTTATATTTGTTTCTTTTGTCTTTAACTTTTTTTTATCGTAAATATTTGTCCGTGTGATCATTAGCACTTTAACTTAAATCAGTTCATATATTTTACATTGTCTTATAAATATTTTTAAATGTTGTCAGCTTTTTCTTCAGTTCCTTACATTCCTAATTGATAATGCAATTGTTATATTTTACTGATTCTTTTTCGGATTAATTTCGTGCCTTAAGTCATGAACGCATTGTTAATTTTGTAAATCTCTGAATTTAAAATATTCAAAAACATTTGAATTTTTTCGTTTTTGTCCACTTTGTCACCAGTCTTCTATATTTCTTCCTAATTGATGATTTTTCATTCCGGTGATAATTAGCGCTGTGGTTTCTTCTTACTTATTTTTTTTTTGGTTTCCGGGCATATAGAGATCACAATTTGGACTTTCATTTTATATTCATGCTTTTTCATATATGTCATGCTTATCTTTGAATTTCTGTTTTTCATTTATTAATTCACTACTTACTACTAATCTATTACAACTTTTTTTGTTAAATTTTCTGTGGGAGACCTTCTAATGCTTCCCTTAACGCTTCATATTTTATTATTGTTCTTAATCTGATTTCTTCTAATAGATTGTTTATAAAACTGGATACTTTGCTTCCTTCGAACAGTTGCTTTCTTAACCGACTCTTCTAATTTCTACATTTTCTTGACAAACTTTCAAGATGTTTTGCTTTAATCCAAGATTTCCAGTGACTTTTTTTTTCTTATTGATGCAACTGTTTTGTTTGCCTGACTGTTTCGTGAATCAATTTTGTAAATGTTTGGCCTTAAGCTACAAACCCAAGATTTCCGTTTACTAAACCTGTCAACTATATCTATAAATATCTGGATTCTTCCATTTTTGTCAGCTTTATCCCAGTCTTCTATACTCTTTCCACATTGATGATTTCTTCATTCCTGTGATCCTTGGAATTGTTATTTCTTCTCTTTTTTGTTTCAATATTTAACTATTTATTTCAACTATTGTTTGAAATTTTCTTTTTCCTCGGTTTTATATTTTCTGCCGATTGACTGTCCCCACAAAATTAATTTTAACATTAAAATGTGTTTTCCAGTTTCATTTGAGACATTAAGCGTCAATTTTCGTCTATTAATTGTGTAAGTTTCTTCATGAGATTTATTGTTAAATTTTCTGTGGGTAGACCTTCTAATGCCTCCTTTAACTCTTCATATTTCCTTGATGTTTCCAATCTGAATTTGTATTTCTCCGACTAAATTGTTTATAAAACTGAATATTTTGCTTGCTTCTAATTTTCCATTGTCAGCTTAATCTTCACTTACTTTGGTTTCTATTGATGTTGTACTTTTTCTGTGATGATGTGACTGTTTCGCATAATAATTTTCCAAATTTGCAAAGCTACAAATGCGTGATTAAGTTAAACTCCTGATTTTCTCGTTTTTGTTAACTTTTTCATCAATGTTCTATATTTTTGGTAATTTGATAATTTTTTTCTTTTGGTGGTAATTAGCGCTATTATTTTTTCTCGCCTCATTTCGTTTTAGGTTTCAACACATATTATATGTGTCTCTATAATAGAGATCGCAATTTGTACTGTTTTTCTCAGTATGATATTTTTCTTCGATTATCTGTCTGTTGCCTTCTTAGCTTTATCTACTATTACATACATTTGCTTGAAAAACCTTTTAGATCTTTCCATTAGTCAGCATTATTCTCCTTATATCAGCTTCATTTCCCTTTTCTTTAGTTCCACTTATGCTTCTTTTTTGCTTGAAGCTGGAGATTTTTTGACTGTTTTTGGCTTTAAAATGTCTTCTGAACGACACGACATAAGTGTTCCTGCCATTGCGCATGAAGAAATTGCCAAAAATCAATCTGCAAAAAACATTTTAAGACACCAATCTGTAATTTTCATCAACAGGAGAAAGTAGTAAAAGTGGAAGATATCGGGGATATCTCGAAGCACAGAATTATTCTCTGTTTTCAAACTTTCCTAGCAGTTCGATCAGGGACAAAATAAAGATAAAATATTCTCACTATTGTTGCTGGTGTTTATTTTAGTGCAGGTTTTGAGTAATCCGAGTGTTTTGCCTTTTGCTGTCTATGCTTTCATATTATTAGTAATTGTTCGTTCTTTGTCTCATTGTTCTTGCCATTTAATTTATTTGTGACCATTTTCCAGTTTTACTATTAATGATTATAAGGTATTAGTCATCAATTCAGAATTAGTAACAACTTCTTACATTTAATCCAAGAGCGTTTTCTATTTATTTCTTTTGTCTTAACCTTTTTTTCTAACGTAAGTCTTTGTCCGTGTGGTTTATTACCACTTTAACTCAAATCAGTTCATATATTTTACATTGTTTTGAAAATATTTTCAAATTTTGTCAGCTTTTTCTTCAATTCCTTAGATTCCTAATTGATAATGCAATTGTTATATTTTGCTGATTCGTTTTCGGATGATTAATTTTGAAAATTTCGGGCCATTCGCCATAAACGCATTGTTAATTTTTGGAAACCTCTGAATTTAAAATATTTAGATTTTCTCATTTTTGTCTACTTTGTCGTCTATATTATCTATTATATTATATATATTTTTCTATATTTTTCCAAATTGATGATTTTTCCATAACGGTGATAATTAGCGCTGTGGTTTCTTCTCACTTATTTTTTTTTGGTTTCAAGACATATAGAGATCACAATTTGGACCTTCTTCAACATTTATTTCATATTTTGCTTTTCCTAAGTTTCATGCTTATATTTGAATGTCTGTTTTTCATTTATTCATTCGCCATTTATCTTCTGCAACTTTTTTCTGTGGAATACCTTCTAAGCAATTATTTTGTTTCTCTGACTGTTTCGTAAATATTTTTGGTAAATTTCCGACGTTAAGCCGCAAACCCAAGATTTCCGTTTACTACACCTTTTAACTATATTTATAAATATCCAGTCTTCTATACTCTTTCCAAATTTATAATTTCTTCACTCCTGTGATTTTTAGCATTGTTATTTATTCTCTTTTTTGTTTCAATTTTTCCTCGGTTTTATATTTCCTGTCGATTGTCTGTCCCTCAGAAAATGCATTTTAACATTAAAATATGTTTTTGAGTTTCATTTTAGACGTCAACAGTCAATTTTCGTCTATTAATTGTGTAAATTTCTTCATGAGATTTATTGTTAAATTTCCTGTGGCTAAACCTTCTAATGCTTTCTTTAACTATTCATATTTTATTAATGTTTCTAATTTGAATTCTTATTTTTTCTAATAGATTGTTTCTGGATACTTTGCTTCCTTCGAACAGTTGCTTTCTTAACCGACTCTTCTAATTTCTACATTTTCTTGACAAACTTTCAAAATGTTTTGCTTGAATCGAATATTTCAAGTGACTTTTGTTTCTTATTGATGCAACTGTTTTGTTTCCCTGACTGTTTCGTGAATGAATTTGTAAATTTCTGGCCCTAAGCCACAAACCCAAGATTTCCGTTTACTAAACCTTTCAATTATATTTATAAATATCTGGATTCTCCCTTTTTGTCGGCTTTATCTTCACTCTTCTATACTCCTTCCACATTGATGGTTTTTTAATTTCTGTGATCCTTAGCAATGCTATTTCTTCTCTTTTTCGTTTCAATCTTTTACTCTTTATTTCAACTAATGTTTCAAATTTTCTTTTTCCTCGGCTTTTTATTTCCGGTGGATTGACTGTCCCTCACAAAATACATTTAACATTAAAATGTGTTTTTGCGATTCATTTGAGATATTAAGCTTAAATTTTCTTCTATTAATTGTGCAAGTTTCTTCATGAGATTTATTGCTAAATTTTCTGTTGGCAGACCTTCTAATGTCTCCTTTGACTCTTCATCTTTTATTAATGTTTCCAATCTGAATTTGTATTTCAGTATATAAAATTGTTTATAAAACTTAATACTTTGCTTGCTTCTAACAGTTGCTTTCTTATCTAATTCTACTGTATGTACATTTGCTTGAAAAACTGAGAAAAATTTTCCATTGACAACTTCATCTTCACTTACTTATGTTTCTATTGATGTTACACTTTTTTATGATGATGTGACTGTTTCGAATAATAATTTTCCGAATTTGTAAACCAACAAACGCATGATTAAGTTAAACCCTTGATTTAAACCTGAAAATATTAGGATTTTCTATATATTTCTTGTATTTTGATCATTTTTTAATTTTCGTGATAATTAGCGTTGTTATTGTTCTTCGCTTCATTTCTTTTTCGGTTTCAACACATATAGAGATCACAATTTGTACTGTTTTTGTGTCAATTTTATATTTTCCTTCGATTATCTGTCTGTTGCTTTCTTAACTCTTTCTACTATTACATACATTTGCTTGAGGAACCTTTTAGATATTTCCATTAGTCAGCATTATTCTCCTTATATCAGCTTCATTTTCCTTTTCTTTAGTTCCACTTATATTTCTCTTTTGCTTGAAACTGGAGATTTTTTTCACTGTTTTTGGCTTTAAAATGTCTTGTGAACGATTAATCTTGTAAAGATATCGAGAATATTTCGAAGCACAGAATTATTCTCTGTTTTCAAACTTTGCTAACAGTTCGGTTGGGGACAAAACAAAGAAAAAAATGCTCACTATTTTGTGTTTATTTTGTACATTTTTTGAGTATTCCGAGTGTTTTATCTTCTGCTGCTTATGCTTTCATATTATTAGTAATTGTTCGTTCTTTGTCGCATTGTTCTTGCTATTTCTGATTTAATTTATTTCTGACAGGTTTTAGTGGTCAATTCAAAATTAGTAACATTTTTTTCATATTTAATGCAATAAAAGGCTATTGCATTTGCAGTTTATTTCTTTTGTCTTCAACTCAGTTGATGTATTTTACATTGTTTTAAAAATACTTTTAAATTTTGTCAGCATTATCTTCAGTCAGACGCGTTTTCCTGGGTTTGATTTTCTTTTTTATTGTGTTTGTTTTAGAGCATTTTTTAAGTGTTTCGAGCGTTAGTCTTCTGCTGTCTATGGTTTCATATTATTAGTTACTGTTCGTTTTTTGTCTCATTCTTCTTGCCATTTCTGATTTAATTTATTTCTGACTATTTTCCAGTTTTACTTTTAATGATTATAAAATTTTAGTCCTCAATTCAGAATTAGTAACAACTTTTTACATTTAATCCAAGAGCGTTTTCTATTTGTTTCTTTTGTCTTCAACTTTTTTTTATCGTAAATCTTTGTCCGTGTGATCATTAGCACTTTAACTTAAATCAGTTCATATATTTTACATTGTCTTATAAATATTTTTAAATGTTGTCAGCTTTTTCTTCAGTTCCTTACATTCCTAATTGATAATGCAATTGTTATATTTTACTGATTCTTTTTCGGATTAATTTCGTGCCTTAAGTCATGAACGCATTGTTAATTTTGTAAATCTCTGAATTTAAAATATTCAAAAACATTTGAATTTTTTCGTTTTTGTCCACTTTGTCACCAGTCTTCTATATTTCTTCCTAATTGATGATTTTTCATTCCGGTGATAATTAGCGCTGTGGTTTCTTCTTACTTATTTTTTTTTGGTTTCCGGGCATATAGAGATCACAATTTGGACTTTCATTTTATATTCATGCTTTTTCATATATGTCATGCTTATCTTTGAATTTCTGTTTTTCATTTATTAATTCACTACTTACTACTAATCTATTACAACTTTTTTTGTTAAATTTTCTGTGGGAGACCTTCTAATGCTTCCCTTAACGCTTCATATTTTATTATTGTTCTTAATCTGATTTCTTCTAATAGATTGTTTATAAAACTGGATACTTTGCTTCCTTCGAACAGTTGCTTTCTTAACCGACTCTTCTAATTTCTACATTTTCTTGACAAACTTTCAAGATGTTTTGCTTTAATCCAAGATTTCCAGTGACTTTTTTTTTCTTATTGATGCAACTGTTTTGTTTGCCTGACTGTTTCGTGAATCAATTTTGTAAATGTTTGGCCTTAAGCTACAAACCCAAGATTTCCGTTTACTAAACCTGTCAACTATATCTATAAATATCTGGATTCTTCCATTTTTGTCAGCTTTATCCCAGTCTTCTATACTCTTTCCACATTGATGATTTCTTCATTCCTGTGATCCTTGGAATTGTTATTTCTTCTCTTTTTTGTTTCAATATTTAACTATTTATTTCAACTATTGTTTGAAATTTTCTTTTTCCTCGGTTTTATATTTTCTGCCGATTGACTGTCCCCACAAAATTAATTTTAACATTAAAATGTGTTTTCCAGTTTCATTTGAGACATTAAGCGTCAATTTTCGTCTATTAATTGTGTAAGTTTCTTCATGAGATTTATTGTTAAATTTTCTGTGGGTAGACCTTCTAATGCCTCCTTTAACTCTTCATATTTCCTTGATGTTTCCAATCTGAATTTGTATTTCTCCGACTAAATTGTTTATAAAACTGAATATTTTGCTTGCTTCTAATTTTCCATTGTCAGCTTAATCTTCACTTACTTTGGTTTCTATTGATGTTGTACTTTTTCTGTGATGATGTGACTGTTTCGCATAATAATTTTCCAAATTTGCAAAGCTACAAATGCGTGATTAAGTTAAACCTTTGAATTAAACCTAAAAATATTGGGATTTTCTCATTTTTGTTAACTTTTTCATCAATTTTCTATATTTCTTGTATTTTGGTGATAATTAGCGTTGTAATTTTTTCTCGCCTCATTCCCTTTTCGGTTTCAACACATATAGAGATCACAATTTGTACTGTTTTTCTCAGTATGATATTTTTGTTCGTTTATCTGTCTAATATTACATACATTTGCTTGAAAAACCTTTTAGATCTTTTCCTTAGTCAGCGTGATTTTTTTTGTCGTAAAAATGTCTTGTGAACGACAGGACATTGTATTCCTCCCATTGCGCATGAAGAAATTGCAGAAAGTCATCTGCAAAAGACATTTTAAGGCAACAATCTTCAATTTTGATCAACAGGAGAAAGTAGGAAAAGTGAAACAAATTGAGGATTTTTAGAAGCAATCTCGAAGCTAAATTACAGGAAAAAAACTGGTCAGTTTTTCGGCCTTTTCGGCGGTTGTGCAGAAAAACATTGCTGTCGTTTCGCAAGATCGAGTGGTTCGCTTCTTCGCAAGCGTTTTTCTTCCAAATCTTACACTGGACTGATGCTGATAAGCTTTTGAGCGAAAACACCTGAGTAGATCCGCCTTTCAGGGAATTTTATCCTATTCTAAACTTTGTCGTCAGGTTTTGATATATTTTCTTTCCCCTGATCAATCAATTTATTTCCTTCTTTTAGGTTTTAACACAAACTTTTACTTCTCATGCTTCCATATTTTTTTCTCTATTTATTTTATTGTTTGTATTTATTTTAATATTTACTTTCCTAGCGGTGGCAAAATGCATTTTTTTAAATTATAATGTGCTTTAAAATATGAATTGTGGACAATTTCATGACAACTTTTTCATCATTGACTGAAGTCTTGTGGTTTTCTTATTACATCCACTTTTGAACAATGACTTTCTATTTTGTGACTGGGTTTTCTTTTAACCTGCTACTTTTGCAAAGAGTTGCTTTATTTTATTGATTCTTTTACCTTTCGTACTTCTTGGCCGGAAAACCTGTTTTAAGAGTTTTCTGACCCTTCCTGAAAAGACGAGCTGTTTTTTCAATCAAAGTATCCGACGTTTCGGTTCGATTTGTCGCAAACATTCTCAAAGACAGTGTAGAAGAAAAAGGATGTTGCTGTTTTTAGATGCCCTTTGAAAAATTCAGTAGAAACACCTTGAGCGCTTCAGAATCAAAGTTATCACGAACGAATCCAACGTCCCCTCTTCCCCTGTTAATTCATCCCAAAATCGATAAGAATTTTACAAGGAACCGGAACCGCTTGTAGCAAAGTTAACCAAAAGCCGGTTAGAGAAACTTCAGACACGCATTATATTAAACTATTTCCGGCACAAGCATTCAGGTCTGAATCCAATCAGATTGCAGATCAGAGTCTTAAAGTACAACAAGGCCTGATCTTGAGTCGTCTGATCGTAGGTGCCGTTCAGGATAATGGTGGGAATGAATGTAGGGCTGACCAAGTTAGTTTTCCTGCCGTTTTCTGATAGCAATTCATCGCCTTTTCCATTGACCACGCATTCCTGGATTTCGCTCCAGGACAAGTCCACTTCCTCAGCGCACTGAAACAAGCATCAGAAATCAGTTGCTCTGCTACCTCTAGTATTAGGAGTAGCAACCTGCTGCAAGTTGGTGTCGTCGGCAGGAGCGTCTGAGCGCTCAGAACAGAACACAAACTCAGTGCTTACTTCCTCGGAAGCCATGTCAATTACACAGGCGTGCACTTTGTTGCCATAACACTCAGTGGGACCGTGCTGGCAGGTGAAGTTCTTCACGCCATCGATTTCTTCTTCCTGTCGACCAGCAGAAGGAAGGAGTTGTGGAAGTTGCTCTTTCCAGGTACTTACCGAGGCGTGCCCCCAGGGGACCAGCTCTAAGTCAATGTATTCCTTCAGTGCATAATAGCCTGGATATAATTGGTGGACAATGAAAGAAATACTGTCGGGACACAAAGTTTCATAGTAAACGGACACCTGCACCAATGGGCTGTCGTCATCCCGAAGACTTTTGCCCTGGAAGCTTAACAGTTGCAACCGGACGTAAGATGGAAGATATCAGTCACTTACCTGGGCAGCTGCTAAAAGAGCCAGGGAAACAATCAGCAGAGTCTTCATTTTGTTGAGAATTCAACGACTGAGTGGATGATGCGACAAGTTTTCATTTATACTAATTACAGGAAATTGATTGTGTTAATCTGGGTCTTATCTGGAACGTATGTGGCAGACTAACTCTAATGGGGATTTGAAACTACTTGAAAACCGCTGTTCTGAAGTGCATTCTACTAATATCTTGATGAATTATTAAAGGAAAACTTCTCAGGTTTCATTCCAGTTTCCTGCCTACTTCAGCTTCCAGCCAAACCTCGGATGTTTAGGAGGTCAGTTCTCGCGGACTTTGAACCATCGGAAAGGCGTTTTGAGAACAAAATCCCGTGCTCAGACGTTATTTTTCCAGCGGGGTTTTCTGTGTGTCAAGTAATCTATTAAAAATCCTAATCTGTTCTAAATGGAAAGTCACCAGCCATCCATCAACTGGGGAATTAGAACAATAAGCCTGGTAATGGGCAGATAAGCGATTTAAAATTGCTCGGTTGCGCAACGACTTGGCCTATTATAAAGCCCGTTCTTGTCTGCGATGGTTCAAATGCTCCAAATCTGGGTTTTGCTTGAACTTCTCCGACCACTTTTCACTTCTTTCGTGCTCGTTCCACGTGATGTTGGAATTGAGCGGGGGAAATGCTTGGGGAAGTTGCTCGGAGATTTCTTTGATCCACATCAAGGTTTCTCAGTAGTTGGAAGCTCAGAAATACCGGGAATTTTTCTGAGCCACTTGGTGCAAACTGAAAATGCCCACACAAGCGCGCAACTTATTCTGATCCTACCTGATCAAACAGTACTGGCTAATCTAAATAATTTGCAGGATAAAAGATTTTTGATAATCACGTCCTCAGAACCGGATTTGTCCTCCAAGTGGATGGCTTCAGCCGAAAAGAACAGAAATAAATGGCTTTTTGCCCATTGGGGTTCTGCAGGTCAGCTCAGGGTGGTCACCAACTTGCAGCAACAAAATCCTATCTGCTCCGCGCAATTTTACTACCGAAAGTACCAGGATTTTTGCGAAAGTTTCCACTTTAGCAAGGAAAAGGTGAATTTAAGTCTGCGTTGCCAGCTACGCGTCATCCAAATACCTGGAGAAACGCTAGCTGCTCATGCAAATGGCCAACATGCTGGATTGGTTTATAAAATCGTGGAAACCTATGCCAAGTGGGCGCAAGTGGATTTATTTACTGGTGAGTCAAAGAGTGTCAGCAGTTTTAGGAATTTATTATTCTTTATATTACGGCGCTTCTCTTGCTCTCACTCTCTTCTCGGTGTGTTGTACTTCTATTTTTTTTTCATTTCTCTTCCTTATGTCTAATAATTGTAGTAAAACGTTCATTATGTATATGAAATATTTTTTTAATGCGAATTAATGAAATAAACAGGAAACGCGTTCGAAAAATAAAAACCTGCTAAAAATAGCAGGACACCTGAAAAGTGTATTAGCTTTAAACAAACGCGTAATTTTTGCCATAAATGCGACAAAAATCCATTGATTTTTCGAAAGACCTCAATTCATGTCAAACTTAAGGCATGACAACTCACTCATGACAAACTTGAGGGGATATTGGACTAGAATGTGTCAAAACCTGACAGTTTTTACTCAAAAGTGGCAACTGACGTCTGCCTAAATTTGACAGTTGACAGTGGACAGCAGAGATCTGCAAATGCTTAAATGTGCAAACAAAAAAAATGGCTGATTTGTTCAAATTTAAAAAAATGTCAAACGAAAAACTGCTTCATTAGTTTTATTTCCGGACGTGAACCCTAATCAGCCGATAAGAAGTGTCAAAGTTTGACATCTTTGGAAAAATCACGACAAAAATGGATTATTCCTGAAAATTTTCGCACTAACCAAAACGCCCAGTTTTATAACAATTAGCTACGAAAATATTAATAATAAAATCTTTAAAATATCTCAACAAGAAGACAAAAATTACAAAAAAGTTGCTTGATTGATTTAAAGTATCTGCTAAGTTTTACAAGTATTGGACTCTGGCACCTGTCAAAATTGACAACTTTGACGAATCTGTGCCCGATTTTGTCAGCATTTATTCAAGATTGTCACTTGGCTTGTTGAAAAATGAGCGATCTGCAAATGCTTAATTGTTCAAACTAAAAAAAAATGCTGATTTCTTCAAATTTAAAAAATGTGAAACGAAAAACTGCTTTATTAGTTTTATTTCCGGACGTGAACCTTAATTAGACGGTAAGAAGTGTCAAAGTTTAACATCTTTCGAAAAAACGCTACAAAGATGGATTATTTCTGAAAATTTCACAGCTTTAACCAAAAGCGCCCTGTTTTAAAACAAATAGCGACGAAAATCTTTAAAGTATCTGCAAAATTTTTCAAATATTAAACGCTGGCACCTGTCAAAATTTTATAAATCCAATTCAAGTAAGAATTTTGACGAAACTGTGCCCGAGTTTGACAGATTTTATTCAAGATTGTCACTTGGCGTTTGTCTAAATTTGACAGTTGTTGAAAAATAACAGATCGGCAAATGCCTAATTGTTCAATCTGAAAAAAAAATCTGATTTCTTCAAATTGAAAAAAATGTGAAACGAAAAACTGCTTCATTAGTTTCATTTCTGGAGATGAACCTTAATCAGCCGATGAGAAGTGTCAAAGTATGACATCTCTGGAAATAACGTGACAAAGATGGATTATTCCTGAAAATTTCAGCACTTTAAACAAAAGCGCGCTGTTTTATAACAAATAGCGCGCCCTTTAAAATTTTTTATAAATGTTGGACTTGTGCCATCAAGCCCCACCATCTACTATCAAGGTTACGATTTCTCGGCTCAAAAACACTGGATCCAGCTTGGTAGTACCAGGGACAATATGTGGCCGAGAAACTGAGATGATATTGGATACTGGTTCAACCACACCATCGTAAAACCTGATGTACTTTTTAATTGCCACCATCGGAGTCAAAGAAGAAGTACTGGAATGAACTATGTTTTGGAATCAGCAAATGGAGAAAATATACCCATCAAAGGTACGCATTTGGCAAGTTTTACCTTAGGCAGTATTACCTTTACCCACCTCGTTCTTGTTGCGGATATTATGGATAATGTTATACTTGGCTTACACCTGATGGAAAATCAACGTTTTATCTTGGACATGCCACAAAGAGTATTAAGATGTGGAAATGAAGAAATTGTTCTTTCGAGCCCAACGGCATATGCCCAAGGAGCTAGAAAAATTGAACTGTTCGAAGATTACGAAATTCCGGGAAAAACTGAACTGATTGCCTTGGCTACTTGTAAAGACGAATTTGACGAGAATGTCGTAATAATGGAAGGAGATCCTGAATCAAAATTATGCCGAAAAGGTATTGTGCTCGCAAGAACTTTATCAAAAACTAGAAATCACGTTGTGCCTGTACGTTTGATGAATGTAACCGAGCATAGCCAACTATGAAAGAAAGGAGAGACACTTGGTACCTGGGAACCGGCATGCACGATTGTTGCCTGTGAAGATTTACATTGCAAAAGGGTTGTTCCCAAGAACCTCCCTCAAGCGTTGAAGAATTTGGCAGACAAGTCTTCGAAAAACCTAACCGAAGTTCAGGCGCACCAAGTGGTCAACCTTCTGAAAAGAAATTTGGACGTGTTTGCACTCTCTGAAGACGACTTCGGCAAGACAGATGTAGTTCAGCATCGAATAAATACTGGCGATGTTGCTCCAATTAAACTGCCT
>NW_026017110.1:29106830-29107113 GCF_020466585.1 Dendroctonus ponderosae
CTGGGGATTTACCTTTTTGGTTTGTTCCTCTTTTTCGGAAGTGTTTGTTTAGGATTTGTTTCAATCCCTCTATGAAATTTGAAGGTGTGGTGCTTTCAGATACATTTTTAAATTCCGCTATAAACTGTGTTTTCCTGTCTGGGGAGAAGTGCCAGCCATTTTGGACTGACGCTATGGATGCGCTGTTGGTTTGGTCCCTAAGCGCGAATGAGATGTTGTTGTGGTCGCTCAAGTTTTCGGTTTCACGGTCCACTTTCCAGTTTATTACTTTGTGGCTGATGTT
>NW_026017110.1:29107289-29107559 GCF_020466585.1 Dendroctonus ponderosae
CTATCACAACACTTTTTTTCTTATGGCATAGAAGACTCTGCATTTCCATGATGAGCCTGTGGAAGTCATCGATCTGCCCATTCGGAGAGAAATAGCACGACACTACAATTATATTTTGTGCTTCGACCCAGACGAATCCCTTGTTGCTTCCGCTGTTGACAATTCTTATGTTTTTATCGACATTTATGAAGCAGTCTGAGTTGGAGTCTGTAAAATCTTTCCTGCCGTTTTTGCTTGGTTCTTGACCGATCACGAAGTTGATGTTTTCTT
>NW_026017110.1:29107648-29108021 GCF_020466585.1 Dendroctonus ponderosae
TTTCTATTTCTGTCCATCTTTCATTGAGCTGGGTCCCGCCGAGGTGGTGTCGCCTTTGCTTTGCCCGTAGTTTATCATCGTTTGCTGATGCTGCAGTTCCTTTCTCCTGTAGATCGGGCATTTTCGGTCCCTGGCGGAGTGTTGCCTATCCTTTGGCTCGAAGCCTGCTGACTTGCAGTTGGGGCAGTCCGGGTGTTTTTGTCCGCATTGTCCTCGTTCGTGTGGCTGGCCGCAGAAGTGGCACTGTGCGGCCGTGCTGCACTTCTTCGCTGCGTGTCCAAATCTGTTGCAATTGTGACAAATAGTTATCCCGATTTCCTCCTGTATATAACAGGGGACCCAGTCTATAAATACTATCTCCTTTTTAACTAGG
>NW_026017110.1:29108120-29110114 GCF_020466585.1 Dendroctonus ponderosae
TCGCCAAAGTTTGTTTTGATTTCGGGGTTTTCCTCGTTAATCGTTCGCAGGAGCTCCTCGTCAGAGTACCCCTTGGCAACGCCCGTGAGTCTGATTTTGGGGTTTTGCTTCAGGATTGCGCTCGTTTTTATTTCTCCGCTTGCACCCAGTTTCCTCTCGACCTTCTCCTGCTGCTCTCTGTTTTTGTACACTATGGCGATCTTATTGCCTCTTGTACCTGCCATTCGGACCACTCCTCCTGTAGCTGCTACTTCCTCCTGTGCGGCTTCCTTAATTTTTTTGATTGTATCTCGGGCCTGTTGGCCTTCCGGGATTTCGACCAGGGTTATATGTTTTTCTTTTGTTTCAGGAGTCTTCCATGGCTCCTTGGCTTTCTCGTTCACCTTTTTACCCTTCAGGACTGTCCTTGAGACGTCAGCGTATGTTCTTATTTTGTCTCTTATTTCTTTGGATTTTAGTCTCCTTTTTGGTTTGGCTAATGTGAATCCCCCTTCTGTGTCTGACTGTATTTCAGTTTGGGTCTGCTCTGTGTCAGCGTCATTTGTGTACGCTGCTTGGTCGTGTCCGAATTTTCCTAGGCCTGCGGATTTTTGGGGTGCACGGTTCACTGGTGCCTTTTGGAGCTGTTTGCGGTCTTCTTCAACGGTAGCCCTAAGTCCCTGGATTTCCCTTCTCATTTCTTTCATAGCTGTGGTTTGCCTCTCTAGCAGTTTCCTTATGTTTCCTTCGTTTTCTGGCTCTTCTTGACTGATCATATCCAATAGGATGTCTGTGAGCTCCTGAACATTTTCCTTTACGATCCTCTGCTCCTCCGAGTTAGAGACCTTTTAACCCCCGGCATACGTGAGCGACGTCGCCCTAATGATGGCGTCCCTTGCCTGGAGGGCCCTCTGCGCTTGTTGTCTTCTTGATTCCCACTTGGCTTTCGCTGCAGGAGGTTCTAGGTTGTACTCTAAGCCTGTGGCTGTTAAGTCCATCTGCATTTTCCGATTTCGGCTTTGCCTAGTCTGGTTGCTAAGCGTGCCGTATGTGTCGTCTTCTGTGCCCGATGTCATGTCTTTTTGTGTCCTGGCATGAACGGTCTGTCTGAGCCCATCTCTCTTTTTTTTGAGTGCCGGAGACTTAATAGGTGATCCCATCTTGGGGGTGCTCCCGGGCGTGCTATTTTCCTCCATGGACTCGTCCTGGTTCGCGCTCGTGTATAAAAGCTTTCGTTTGGCTGACTCGCCTCTTTCTCTGTTCATGTTTCCGTTCGTTTTCTGGGGATTTCTCTCTCTGTTCCTATTCTTGCCCTAGATTCCGATATAGAATACTACCTAATGCTAAGTGCAGTCTGGCAGATTGATGTGCGAAATTCGCGATTCAGTCGGCCTGAATGTAAATGTCCACACAGTAACTAAAGTATATGTAAATGTCGGCAAAATATGTATATATATAAAAAATAAAGTAAAAAATAATGGTAATGTTAAATAAGAAATATGTGAATGTCCACGCAATATGTATATATGTATAAAACAATTATGTTTTGCACTAAAGTTTTGCACTGGCAACACTCTATTGTCCCTCTGTGGAAAGTTCACATTGGCAACGTTGCGCAGTCCAAAGTCTAAAAGGGCCGGTCGCGCTCGGGCGGGTATAGAGCCCTTCCCGTTTCAGGTAGAAAAACCCGGCGAAAAGGCTCCGTTTTCGTCTTAATTTGCTTTTTTCACCTACCTTTAGTTGCTAATTGCTGGAGTACTGCTGCACTTACACAAATGCTGCAATTTTTTTTTTTCACTATGTTCCCGAACTTTGCTGGTCCCACTTTTGGCGATTTGCTCTATTTCCCAATTGAATTGCCCATCTATGGCGCGCTCGTGAAAACCCGACCGCTCGCTATGGTGGTTCGACTGGTCTCCCAATTTTGGCTGTCCTAGAGAGATCCATTCGGACCAAGGAAGAAATTTTGAATCCTCAGTTTTTCAAGAAATGTGTAAGCTGTTGGGAATTCACAA
>NW_026017110.1:29110914-29203963 GCF_020466585.1 Dendroctonus ponderosae
TATGACGCCAGACCGAATCAAGTCGGATTTAGCGAAGGTGAACGAGTTTGGTTTTTCAATCCCCGACGGACAAAAGGCCGTTGTCCAAAGCTTCAGAACTCCTGGGAGGGACCCTATGCGATAATCACCAGACTCAACGATGTCACATCGCGGATCCAGAAGAGCCCTCAGGTAAAATTTAAAGTTGTCCACATTCACCGTTTGGCCAGATATAACGATGATCCAGGAGTTACCTAATTGGGGCGATCAGGGTTTAGAAGGGGGGTAGTGTAACGGAAATGGCCTAGGGTACTCACGTTTGGAATGGGGGGATCGAAATTCATGGTATTTCAATCCCCCCATTCCAAACGTGAGTACCCCAGGCCATTTCCGTTACAATATTATATATACTTTATACACATGCACAAAATGTGCAAAGTTGTGCAAGTATTGGACTCTGGCACCTATCTCATATGTCTCCGATTCATGTGACAAACTTGAAAGGTATTACCTGAAAATGTTTCAGAATTTGACAGTTTTTACGCACAAGTCACAACTGGCATCTGTCTAACTTTGACAGTAAGCGAAACATGTCAGAGAGAAAATTGATTTCATTGTGAAAATTTTAAATGAAAAAATCTTCTTATCAACCCTAATCAGAAGATAGGAAGTGTCAAAAATTGACATTTGTTAGAATAAAGCGACAGAAAAGAATCACTCCTAAAAATTGAGAAATTCTTATGCATATTCCCCCAAAAAATAGATCTTTAGCCAAAAGCGCCCTCCTTTCTAACACTTAGCGAAGAAAATCTTATAAAATGTGCGAAGTTTGACAAGTATTAGATTCTAGCATCTGTCAAACTCGTTTGACGCCAGTTCATGTGATAAATTGAAAAGATATTAGACGAAAATATATGTCAAAAGTTGACAGTTTTTTATTCAAACCTGTCAACAAGAGTCTGTTCGAATTTGACATTAATCAAAAAATGTCTGTTAGCAGACAGATTTGAAAAAGTTCAATCTTTTGCTCTAAAAACATAATTTAAATGCAAAAATTAAAAATAAATCAAATTAAAGCTACTTCAGCTTCTTCGCAGCACATGAACCCATTGCATGATAAGAAGTGTCAAAATTTGAGAAATTTAGAAATCAAGAAACAAAAATAATTCTTGAAAATTTAGAAATTTGTTAACAATTTTGTCATTTTTTATAATTATTAATCTTTCTACACACCAATTTTTGACAGATGCTTTGATCTTAATATCTGTCAAAATTTGACATTTTTGGAGCGAAAGTTCGGCTTAGGTATCAAAATTGCAGAAAGAATGAGAATAGGAATCTTTTTCTCGCATTTTGTCATGCAAACATGTTTATAATCTATGACCGTTGCAAGATTTGACTCTTTTATTCAAAAGAAATTCTCTTCTGTTCTCCCCTCTTCTTTTCACTGATTTTGATGCATTTTTATTTACTTTGTAGCTCTTTTTTCGACCTGCTTCTTCTTTCTGTGTAGGTAGTCAAAAGTTGCAATTACTTAGGATCTTAATGTTTGCATTTTTCACTTACTTGTTTTGTATTTTTTGTATTTTTTTTACCAAATTAATGGAGCTAAGAACTCTAATTAGACGAAGCTGTTGCAGATACTGCTGGAGTGTCAGAATTCTTCAATAGCGGTTCTCTTCAAGCAATTTTGGCCCATTTGGAGAACAACAGCTACGACGTAGCTACCGGCCCTTTATTCATCAATTCTCTGAAAGTGGATTACGGCCCTGTACTGTACAAAGACAGCTATATTTTCGCGATTAAAAAATTCAAAGTCGAAGTACGCAAAATGTACATCACAGTGTTTCAAAGTACAGTTTGGCGTTGCTGGTATGCTACATTCTTAGCCGCTTGCTTCTTCTACTACTTCACCAACTTCTCGCTGGGAAATAATATCGGCTTGCATAAGTCTCTGTTGGACATTCTTCGCCTCAACTTAGGAACTGGGTTGACTACTCGTAGGTTCACTTCTTTGAAGGTATTCATGGTCAGCTACTTGCTGGCAAACCTGATAATCTGCACCGTCTACACCGGAAGAATCAGCAGCATCTTAACGGCCAGTCACTTTGAAAAAGCCACAATAAAAAAACTTTACTCAATTATGATTCGACCGGATATTCACTACTTGTACTCAGCGTACATGGACTCGTTACTAGGAGTAACTGAGGTGGGAAAGAGGCGAATGTTGCGGGATGGTTTGGAGGAACTTTTGATTAAGACCAATTGGACCGAGTGGGAGAATTTGCATCATGTAAGTCGATCAAGCTAGTTTTCATTGGTTTTGCTCTCAGAATTGGAAAATATATGCCAAAAACTGACCCATTTGACACTTTTCCCTTAACAAATTTTCCAAAAATGTCAAAGAGTAGGCAAATGTCATTGCCATATTAGGCTGTTAGACGTGTCAAAGTTTGGCATTTTTGACATCAAAAAACGGAAATGCGTCATTACTAATTGTGAAAGTCGCTAGCTTTGTTATTCACAAAAGTGTGGTTGGTGATTTCTGAAGGTTTGGACTTTTTTTCATAAACTGAAATTTTGTTGTCTGAAATTAGCTGAAACCGTGCTGGTTTTGACAAAAATTGTAAACTGAAACATGATTTTTACGACTATTTTACCTATAAGACTTTGGCATATGTCAAATTTCGCCAAAGTCAACCGTTTTTTGGCAGAAACTGTCAAAATCTGACTCACAGTTACTCGGTGTTGGGAGTGCCATCTCAGATAGGGACGCGGACGAAGAAGAAAGTAATACAAAAATACAGTCCACTTAATCATTCATCGACAACTAATTAGCAAAATTTGACAAGTTTTTGACTTTTTGAACTATCAAAAAGTGTCACTTGAAGAAATATTATTAATAAACCAGATTTACAAATTTTGAACTTTTCTTAAAAATTCATTAATTGATACTAATTACATCAGTTAAAAATAAATAAGTGATCAGTTTTCCAGTTTCGAATTAATGTTTCAAGCCATCAGTTTTCGTTTACAAAATATGTCAGAATTTGAAGTTCGAAAATGTGCGGAAATTAATAAAAAGTGCGACTGCAATTTCTGATTATTGTGACAAATTTGAATAGGGTTTGATGCCGTCATGTCTGAAAATTTGACTTTTTTTATTAATCATTTAATTTTAATTAATTATTATTTTTTATTTAGAAATAATTTGTCAGACGCGACGAATTTTCTTGAAATAATCTAATCATACAGCGACTTGGTGACAACACTGTGGTCGTGACATCTGCAAAATTTCTCACTTGAGTTCATAATCCTTACGGAAAATTTGTTTCGCAGTCAAAATGTGACATCTTTGCAAAGGAACTGTCAAAAATTTATCTTTTAATTGATAAATTATCATAAAAAAATCTAAATTGAAACGTACTCGATGAGAAAATTTGTCGCAATTTGACACCTTTGGAAAATACCTGTCAAAAATTGACTACAGCACTAAAAGCTACAGACATATTCACAAATAAGTTGCACATTTTTCCCATTTTTCTATTCATATATCAAGTTTGAACAAAGTTGTATAGCGACAATCACAAAACTTGGCCCTCTGTGCCGTCTTGAAAATGTTAAAATTGCACACTTTGCACAGCCTACTTATTGTTGCCAACTACGAAAAAAAAAATCTCAGTTCCAACCAATCGAGTAATACCTGATAAATTCAAAATTCTGAACTTTAATGAGGTGAGGCTGTGTGTTTCAAATATTCTATAAAGACGTCAAATTTGACTGACATTTAATGCTAAGATGTGTCAAAATTTTACATTTTCGGCACATTTCTGGATAAAACATTGGCTTATTTAGAGATGAAACGTTTTGCTTGAAATTATTAATAGCTTTTGAAAAAAAATGTCAAACACTTAACTCTTACCTGTAAATTCATCAAGTTTCAAATGGGATAGTTACATTTTCGAAATTCGGCACGTTTCATTCTAAAACCGAATGTTGAACTCGAAAATATGCTCAGTTCAAAAAATTGTCTGCTGAAAACTTACTATTCTTAGTTGCCAATTGAATCATGAAAATCCTCTTCACTCAAGCCGCTAAAATTAAGGTCATTTTCAGGTAATATTCAAAGAAAACGGTTACTACGCCGCAGTAACATTGAAAAGCCTCAGCTTGGTCCACCCCAGTGAATCCGAGCTCTTCGACACTTTTGTAGCTCAACAACCTTTCACGTGGCTGATGACTTTCTACATCAGCAAAAAATCGCCCCTGAGAAACTCCCTAAAATTCTGGACCAATGAGATGTTCGAAAAGGGTCTCACCAACAAATGGCTGGCCGATATTGTGGAGGAAAACAGGAAACACTCTCGTGTGCGCAAACAGCAGCCGGACGAAGGAAATGCGATTTCCTTCAAAAACTTCAAGGAGTTTTACGTGGTTCCTGGCGTGGGATACGGGTGCGGTTTGGGGGCTCTGATTCTGGAATTCGTCTGCTTTTGGATGGAGAGTAGATTTAGGGTGCAGGAGAGAGTGGTGGCGCTGCTGCTGCTGTTGAAGCCACCAGAAGATTTGTGGCGGAAATAAGTCCACGTGGTTCAACCAAAGTGGCACTCAGCAGTTTACAGGAGCAAAGGAGACCATTCCATATTTTAACCTGTATTCCTTGCCAATTATCTCAGTTGTTCACCTGGTCGACTACATTTCATATACGAGGGGAGTAGTATAAATTGCTCTTACTGCGCGTACTACACCCGAGAGACAAACTAGTGTGTCTACGTTGTTGAATTGGGCAACGCAATCAATTTTTTCCCATTTTAACACCAAATTTGGATAGGAAAAGTGAACGACTAATCAATAGTGTTTTAAATGTTCAATTTATTCACTACCTATTGATAATTAGATTTGAGTGCAGTCAATTTCTGCCTCAATAATTCCTCATTCAGTCGGTGTTTGCACAGAAATTCCCCATTAAAGAACAGCACTGGAATCTCGTAGCGATAGAGACGTAACCAGCGCAGATTCTCCTTCTTGGAGATATCTACAGTTTGGATGTCCACCAGCTCTAAATATGGAACGAGTTCGGCTTTCAGGTCGTCGCACAAAGGACACGGATCTCTGGTGTAAAGAGTCAGTTTGGGTCGCTTGTTCGCCCAACTCTGATCAAGTCTGATGGAAAATGTTGAAGATTAATGGACCAGATTAAACTCAAGCAGATTAGGATTTCAAAATTCACAGTTTATTGCGCTAGTGCTTAAAAAGTGGCCACTTTTAACTGGGACGTTTCCCAATTCCGTCTCCAAATTTTTCTTACTCATTCACCCAAAAATAGTATTTTATAAAAGTGAATTTAATGATTTAAATTTAGTATCTTCTTCATGTTTCTTGTAATTTACAGTCCCTATTTTTCATTAATAAGGAAGAACATTTTATTATAAAACATAAAAAATAAGGAGCTGAACACCAGTTTCAGCTATGAGCGGAACGAAGTGTTTTAAGAATGTTTAATAAAATTAATTAATTGATTAAATAATTAGAAAATCCACTATAATTGATAAGTGAGAATCCAGTTAAAACTTATAGATACACATTGCATCTCTCCGAAGGAAAGGAAGCAAATCAATAATTAATTTCATGTAACAATGATTTGCATATATTAAATATGTGGTTGGACCTTAACCAGTTTCAATGTATTTTGATTTTAATATAAACAATGTTCCTGGGTTATTTTTTTTTAGTTATTTTTTATAATATCACAATTTAGTCAATTTTCTTAAAAACCTTTCGGTGTTTTTTCAACATCATCAGTTTGTTCGTGTAGGCAGTTATTGCTACGCATATTAAAATTGGAAATACAGTCAGGAATACTTACATGATGAATGTATTTTACTCTTATAGGTAATAGCAAATAAATAAAAATAATAAAGAACTTTTCATACAATAGGCTGATGCAAAAACCCACCATATTAGGGAGGAAAGGAACATTAAGTAAGGAGAATTATACATTAGAAAAAAATAAGAAAAACCATTGTTTCAACTTGGAATCATTTATAATTTTCATTATTAACAGATTTTATTAGTATTCGAGGCAGCCGAGTGAGGAAAAAGGCAAATTATTGGATTCTTCCAAAAAGGACTAAGAAAGTAAGAGAAAAATGAAGACGTTGGGCACTTAAATTAGAGGGAATACAATAACGTAAACAGGAAATAGTAACTATTTTTTAAGAAAATAAAGAGAAAAATACGTTAAAAAATGCCAAAAATAGAGAACACAACAGGATGCTTCAACCATAAAGACGCAAAGATATTTTTTCAAAAATTATTTTATGTTATTCTTCATGCATTTTATTTTGCACAATCTGTCGTTTTTTTTTCAAAGGGCAAACAGTTCACAAGAGCCTTCGTGCAAACCGATTTTTTGAAAACCTCTCTTCATAAAATGTTACGAAATACTGAATTATACGCGTATAAAAAGTTGGTTTAATACTCTAATTATCCGGCCCATTTAACCTCCAAGAAACGAAAAACTCTTAAGAACCCACGGCAAAACTAAATTTTATCAAAACACAATACAAGAAAGTAAAGCAACAAATACAGAACTACATAAAAACACAAATCATTCAACCACAGATTATAACGAGATCAATTGGATTGATCGTTTGGGTTGCAAGCGTATTGAACAAGCCGAAAACATAAAAACATATTAGCAAACTAATAAAGTCAAAATTACTCTATTTCAACGAAAAATTCGTGTTGTTCGTTTGCGTTCGTTCTATTCGCGCTCGTATTGAACCTGGCGAAACATAATAGCATAGCAAAATCTGGCTGTGGATGAATCAATGAAAAACGTATTTTGGTCAGTGTTGCAAGAATACACCGAAAAACGATCAGCAAAATTATTAAACTAGCTTTAAAACGGCAGATTTTGAAACTCTTGTTCAATTCGGTTTGTTCATTATGGTTCGTTCTATTCGTACTCGTATTTGAAGCACCGTCCATCTCCGCCAAGTAATAAAAGTGACCCGGATCGTACTGTAAATCTCCTTTCTTTGATTTGAAATCTTCTAAAGTTGGTCAGAATAAACAAGCCAAGTTTCAGCATTATTTTTTGAAATGGCGCAAAATATTAGGATTCAGTACGATTTCAGTGTCAATTTCAAGGCTTTAAGACCCCAGAGCCTTCTATAGACTGTGAGAGTTTCAAGGGGCCGAATGTTCCAGATAAGCAGTTAAGATTTTTTTAAAGATGTTTGCAGTTTTGTTTTTTCAGCGCAAAACCCAGGATCGAATGGCGTAATTCGAAAAAAAATTGAACAGTTGGCCTGTGAGGGTGTTTTTCATAAATGGTAGAAACTCAAAGTTTCTGTGTGCGCCTGATTGGAAGTTGCGAATTTTACAAGAAAACGTTGAAAATGGAAAAATGTGTTTATTCATTCCGAGGGCAGCAGTAAAGACTGTAGCTTTAGGTCGATCTGAGTTAAATCTGAGTACGAATTTCCAGTGGTCCAATTGAGTCAATTTTGCCAATTCACTTCTCTTAAACGGTGTTTTTGGCAAATTAACGAAAAATGCAACTTTTCTCACCAAAACTAACCACTGTGTTCCAAAAGTGTCCTCAAAAAAACCAGAAAAAGGAATTTTAAGTCCTAAGGTTTTAGTTACTTTATTTCAACGAAAATTTCGCGTTGTTCGTTTGGGTTCGTTCTGTTCGCGCTCGCATTAGAATCATCTGTTTTATGAACAGCTACAAACGTGTAGTCAGTGGTCATGTTGAGTGAATTTCGCCGCATCTGTGGATAAATCAACGAAAAACAAAATTAGTAAAACAATGAAACTGTGGATTTTAAAACTCCTCATCCATTCGGTTTGTTTGTTCTATTGGCATCGAGAAACTCCGATTTTAATGAGCAAACTTAGCATCGCTTTCGCCACAAAACCACGAACACGAAACTAACTCTTGGTTCGAACACAATCAAGTAAACCCCGGGAGCAGTTAATTTCATTTCCTATGACTCTCCCTATTAGGCAATAATCGCAAGAAAACCCCGTAATTGCAAGAAAAAACACAAAAAACCAACTAGATCCTCGATATATTAAAAAAAACAACCTGGGCATAATAAACAAGTAAAAAAGGCTTATCTTAACAACTACTCGAACATGAACGCATAAAAAATCCACAGAAACCGGACAAACTCCCAACTTACAATCGCTCCACCATGACAGAAGAAGCGCCACCTCCGCCGTTGCAAATCGACGCCACGCCTTTTTCTCCCGGCTTTAACGCATGCACCAAATGCACCACGATTCGAGCCCCCGACATCCCAATGGGGTGACCAAGACTAACAGCCCCTCCATGCACATTGACTTTGCCTGGATCGATTTCCAGCAGCTGCTGATTGGCCAGCACCACCACACTGAAGGCTTCGTTGACCTCCCACAGAGCCACGTCGTTCTTGTTCACTCCCGTTTGCTGCAAAAGTTTCGGAATAGCGGTGGCGGGTGCGATGGGGAAATCTATGGGGTCGCAAGCCCCATCCGCAAACCCCACAATCCTCGCCAGAGGCTTGAGATTGAGTCGCTCAGCGGCCGCTCTTGTAGTTAAGATCAGCGCCGCAGCCCCGTCATTCAAAGTGGAGGCATTCGCCGCTGTTACCGTGCCATTTTCCCGCTGGAAAATCGTGGCAAGTTTGCCGAACTTTTCGAAATTCACTCGCTTGTATTCTTCGTCTTCGCTGACTACCGTGTCCTGCTGTCCCTTCTTTTGCGGCACACTGACCGGGACCAGTTCGGAGTCGAAGACCCGATTCTGCCAAGCTTGGGCGCTCCTCTTGTAGGAGCTGATGCCGAACTCGTCCTGTTGCTGTCGCGTTATTCCCAGCTTCTTTGCCGTGTTCTCTGCACAATTTCCCATGTGCACTTTGTTGTACACGTCGATCAGACCGTCCAAAACCACGCCATCCACTAGCTGAACGCCTCCATATGGAGTTTGGCCCCGCTTCATGTAGTACGGGACGTTGGACATCGACTCCATGCCTCCTGCTAGAACAACTTCTTGCGATCCCGTTTGCAGAGCTTGAGCTCCCAGCATGATTGATTTCATTCCCGAGGCACAAACCTGAAACATTTTTTTAATGTTATATTTGGTAAAAATCTGCTTTCCTCTGGTTAAGTCGAGTAAAGACCGTTTTGCGAGAAGGTTTGAAGAACCTCAGTAAAACAGACCTTATTAATGGTGGTGCAAATGGTTGAGGTGGGCAAACCAGCAAAAAGTGTCGCCTGACGAGCAGGAGCTTGTCCCACACCCCCCTGGCAAACATTCCCCAAAAAAACTTCCTTGACTTCTTCTTTGGGGATTCCGGCGCGTTCGATGGCGCCTTGAACCGCGACCGCGCCTAAACGAGTGGCGCTGAGGGGCGCCAGAGACCCCAAAAATGACCCTATTGGGGTGCGCACTGCTGATACAACCACCACTTCGTTTAGGGCGGCCTGTGATGAGTAGGTACGAGCAGTGGAGTTCACAGCCTGGAAAATAATAACTTAGTGAGAGTGTGGCATTAGACGGGAAAACTATCGGTGGTAAATAGAATCAAAGCGAGTTTTTCGGTGAAAGAGAAACTCGAAGTTTCCGGCTGGCCATTGTATGCATTTAGTACGTGCACGTCCACTAGTTCACTGTACTTATGGCGGAATTTTAATTTTCTTATAAAAATCCTTTACTTTTCACGAAGTGGGACCTGGTTTGTGTGATTGTTGGATGTTTTCTAAGGTTGTGCACCCCCAAAATATTAAACAACGCGCCGCCACTGAATTAGTTTAAGCATTTGCGTACTGATTGTTCTAAAAAGAGTGATTTTTTCACTCAGTAGCTTTGTCATTCGGAAAATAATTTCAATTATAACATCAAAGTGAGTCTTGCGGTGAAATAAAATCTCTAAGTTTCCAGTTGGCCATTGTGTACATTTAGTACGTGCACGGTCAGTAGTTCACTGTACTTATAGCGAAATTTTCATTTTCTTATAAAAACCCCTTCATTTTCACGAAGTGGGACCTGGTTAGTTCGATTTTTTATTGTTTTCTAAGATTGTGCACCCCCTAAATATTAAACCACGCATCGCCCCTGAACTAGTTTAAGCATTTGCGTACTGATTGTTCTAAAAAGGGTGATTTCTTTACTCAGTAGTTTTTTCATTCGGGAAATCATTTTAAAATTATAATATCAAAGTGAGTCTTGCGGTGAAAAAAAAATCTCGAAGTTTCCAGCTGACCATTGTGTACATTTAGTTCGTGCACGGCCAGTAGTTCGCTGTACTTATGACGGAATTTTCATTTTCTTATAAAAAACCCTTTCATTTTCACGAAGTGGGACCTGGTTAGTTCGATTTTTGATTATTTTCTAAGATTGTGCACCCCCAAAGTATTAAACCACACGCCACCACTGAATTAGTTTAAGAATTTCCGTACTGATTGTTCTAAAAAGGGCGATTTCTTTACTCAGTAAACCTATTTTGCTTGTATGGGAACACTGGTCGTAACTCTGAATTTGCTAAATCGCATTTCTGATTCTGAAGTTTGAAGCTGTCTGTTTTATTTCGAATTACTCGCTATTCCCAACACGAAGTTACCGGTTTCTAAAATTGATTTTGAACTGGTAATATGCCCGATCACTCAGCAATTATTATCTAGAATTGTTTTGTGGAAGCCCGATTTCCATGCATTATTTTATTTGACGTCTTCAAATCAATTTCTACATTTTTTTATTTCCTCCGGCTTGGAAAATATCTACCTGTTTTTACCCTTTAGTTGCTTAACTTCTTTTTGATTTGTATTTGTTTTTTACATGATTCACATGTTCGATATTTTTAACAATTTTATGCAATTAGCAAAAGCTCAGTCATTGAAACTGAAGAGCGTGGAAGCACCAAAGGCACTAAGAGCAATTTTTTTCGGTTTTAATTATTAACAAATCAATGGTTAAAACTGCAATTTTTTTCAGGATTTACTTTTGTTATTATTTGAAAGCATTCATGCATCGGAAAATAAAAAAAATTCCAGAAACTTCGCCAAAAATTCTACATTTTTCATCTAGTTACAATTTTATGTTTTGTGATTAATTACGGGTGTTTTCTTCGTAATTTGAAAAGGTGACAAATTTTCAAGTTCTGTAAATTTAATTTGCAAAAATTGCAATTGCGTTTTTTATTCGGTTTTCGCTGCCATTGCTTGAAACTGGGGAATTTTAGCTCTTTGATAGAGAATTAATCCTTTTTTGGTTTGCAGGCACGAACGTAATCTTCAAGCAGAAAATCTGTTCCACGATGGTTTAAAATCCGCGAAAAACTCACCAAATTCATTATAGACTTTTCCTGTAGTTTCGTTTCTTTTTTGCTCTGTTCGAAGCTGAATAATGTCATGCCACTTATAAAACTTTAAAATAAACATGTTCTATACAGAAAAATAGCGAAACTTGTGAAACTCTAAAACAGCAGTCAGCGTGTTAACTCTTATAGAGAAATAAATAATAAACATTCAAAATGATACAAATCGATTAAAGAGTCGTAAAACAATGTTGAAGTCAAGATGAAATTTTAGGGAAGAAACAGTCGAAATTTAGGGAAAATTGAAATGACGAAAATTAAGAGAGAATTCAAAAAAAGCAACCAACAATGTTTCACTTTTAGCGTGTATTTCATAAACAAATAGCCAAAAGGAAAATTAAAAAGTGCCATTTGTCTATTCTCAAAAACCGAGCCCAGTGCACGTTTTACTGCGCTCATTTATCCTCGATTCCTCTAGATAAAATTGGAAGTTGTATTGGCAAATGGCCGATTTCCTTGAAAGTGATCGCACTTTCAACGTAAAAACCACATGTTAAAAGCCGAAAACTTTTTTAGAGAGAGATTGGACGAATTAAAGTGAATAGTAGGTAATCGAATTTTGTATGAAGTTTTGCTTGCTGGATATAATATTTGGGACTCAGTGGTTTTGACTAGGTAGCAATTGTGTAAAAATATTGCAAGATTCATGCATTGTAAGCTAAGATCGGGGCAATCAAGTTTTATAATGTTCCAATATTCCAATGTAAAAAAATCAAAAAATTATAAAATGGAATTTTTAAGCCCTTGAAACTTGTACGTGGTAAAACCACAAATTCGCAGTTAAATGCGACTTAATTTTACATCTGTCTGTAAAAAGATCCATCAAAGAATCCTCCAATAGAATAAAGGGTTTTTTTTAAGTCTGATGCGTCGCATGATCCGAAATGTTTATCTTTGTTTTGTTTACGCGTGATCACCGTGAACAAAACAACGTCCAAACAAGTTAGAAGGTGAAATCTGGAAATATTTCCGTATAGACTAAAATTTTCTACAACATTGCCAACAATGAAAAAACTGAAATCGAACATCGAAATATATCAATCACACGTCGAAGGGACGATTATATAATCGTTTTAGTTATGTAGCTCGGTGTGTTCGGACTGTATTTTTCTATGAAAAGCTGACTAAAAATTCAGTTTGTTACCGGAGTCGAACGAAATGGGCTTGTATCTTGCTATTCGTGTTCATATTTTACGTTAACGAATGAAGCTTTCTACAGTGGACTGCATTCACATGAACCTTTAAAACTTCAATCTAAAACAAGGGTATTCGGTTATGAACACACTTAGGACCAAAATTGGGACATTGCTGGCAATCTTGGCCGATTGAAGCTCTACAAGCGGGAAAATTAGAAAATTTGTTACCATTTTATACGCATTTTTGGAACTGCTCATTAAACATTGAAATTTAGGACAGATTTTCCTCAAAAATGCATAACTCTGAAACCAAACACCCTGAAGGAAAACACTTCAGTAGAGCGATTGAGAATAACAAAACGTTAAGCGATTGAGCAAAAAATTGACACATTAGTGGCAATTTTTCCAGAATTTTATAATTAAATAGAGACTCACAGGACAAGTTTTCTTCAATAATTTGTAACTCTGAAACCAAAAACTCTATGAACTCCTTAATGAACCGATTGAAGCTCTAATAGCGGAAAAAAACAGAAAACTAGCTGTGATTTTGCCTGGACTGCGCTCAAAACAGTTTTTTTTTTCAAAAATGTATACCTCTGAAACCAAACACTTTCAATAAAGACCGTTTGACCATAACTGTGAGATCAAACACTCTCTCACACATCTTCCGGGTTCAAGGCAGGTTTCTTCAAATATTTCTAACTGAAACCAAAACTATAAAGAAAAACCCTCAAGACTCGCCAATAGAGCAATTGACCATTTTCTAAGCAAAAATTTGGGAGACTAAAAGCAATTTTGCTGGAATTTTTACGCACTTCGCATGGCAAAACAGGTTTTCTTCAATAAATTGCCACTCTAAGACCAAACAATTTGAAGCAAAATCTTGCAAATTCCTCAATAGAGCCATTGAGGCTCTATTACTATTAGAATTATGAAATTAATTGTGATTTTTCCCAAACTTTTACGAATTTTCCACTTAAACGTCGACGCTCAAGTCACGGTTTTTTCCAAAATTCACAAGTCTCATACCAAACACTTTAGATGCAAACCCTCTAAATTCTTCCATAGAGAAATTGACGCTCTACTAAGGAAAACATTAATAAAGTGATTGCGGCTGTGTCCGGATTTCTACGAATTTTAAATTAAATTTTGGAGCTCAAGACAGCTTTTCTTCAAAAATTCTCAACTCTAAACCAAAATACTTCGAAGAAAAACCTTCTGAACTGTTCAATAGGACGATTGACGGCATACCAGTAGAAAATTTACGTTGCAAATTTTCCCGAATTTTTACGAATTTTCCACTAATATTCGACGCTCAAGACAGATTTTGTTCGAGAATCCGTAACTCTAGATTTCTAGAAAAGCTCACTGAACTATTCAGTAGAGCGATTGGAAGTCTTTGCCCATAAAGTTAGGAAATTAGTGGCAATTTTCCACGAATTTTCTTATCAAATATCGACGGCCAAAACAGTTTCTTTCTCAAAAATGTATAACTCTGAAACTCCACATGAGGTTTGCATTCAAAGGAACCTTTAAAATTTCAATATGAAACAAGGGTTTTCTGTTATGAACACACTTTGGACTAAAATGGGTACAATGCTGGCAATTTTGGCCGATTGAGGCTCTAGAGGCGGAAAAATTAGAAAATGTGTTTCGATTTTGCACTCATATTTCGAACTTCTTATTAAACATTGCAATTGAGGACAGATTTTCCTCAACAATTCATAACTCTGAAACCAAACACCCTGAAGGAAAACACTTCAGTAGAGCGATTGAGAAAAACAAAACGTTAAGCGATTGAAGGTCTTCCGGAATTTTCTAATTAAACAGAGACTCATAGGACAAGTTTTCTTCAATAATTTGTAACTCTCGAACCAAAAACTCTATGAACTCTTCAATGAACTGATTGAAGCTCTAATAGCGGAAGAAAATAGAAAACTAGCTGTGATTTTTTTTTAACAGTTTTTTTTTCAAAAATGTATAACTCTGAAATCAAACACTTTCAATAAAACCGTTTGAGCTCTTCCACAGAGCCATTGACGCTTTCTTATATAAAACTTTGCAAAATTAGTGGCAATTTTACGCGAATTTTGACGAAATTTCTAATTAAACATCGACGCTTTTTTAATAAATTTGTAACTCTGATACCAAACAATCCGAAGAAAATCCTTTGAACCAGTTGCGTTTTTTACAAATGTTTACGAATTTGCCATTAAAAAATCGACGCTCAATAGGGGTTTTCTTCAGTAATTCATAACTGTGAGATCAAACACTCTCTCTCACGAAACTCTGAATAAAAAGCACTCTGCACTCTTCAATAGAGGGTATTGTACTAGAAGAACTCTTCCAATAGGGTGATTGAGGACACAAAAAGTGGAAAAATCAGCAAACTAATCGCAATTTTGTCCCAACTTTCAGGAGTGTTCCATTTGTACCTCGACGTTCAGGATAACTTTTTCAAAAATTCGTAAGTCTAAAACCAAGCAAAGTTAAAAAAAACTTCCACTTAAACTTCAACCCTCAAGACGCGGTTTTTTCAAAAATTCATAACTCTAATATCAAACACTTTAGATAAAAACCCTCTAAATTCTTCCATAGAGCGATTGAGGCTCTACTAAGGAAAACATTATTAAAGTGATTGCGGTTTTGTCCAGATTTTTACGAATTTGCAAATAAATACGAGAGCTCACGACAGCTTTTCTTCAAAAATTCTGAACTCGGAACACAAATACTGTGAAGAAAAACTCTCTGAACTATTCAATAGGACGGTTGAAGTTCTACTAGTAAAAAAATGAGAAAACTCATTGCAATTTTTCCCTAATTTTTACGAATTTTCCATTAATATTCGTCGCTCAAGACTGGTTTTGTTCGATAATTCCGAACTGAGAAAGAACTGAACCCACTGAACTCTTTAATAGAGCGATTGCCTCTTTGATCAAAAAGTTAGTAAATTAGTGGCAATTTCGTTTGAATTCACACAAATTTTCTGATTAAACTTCGACGGTCAAAACAGCTCCTCAAAAATACGCAACTCTCATACCACACATGAGGTTTTCTACAGTAGACTGCATTCAAATGAACCTTTAAAATTCCAATACAAAACAAGGGTATGCTGTTATGAATATACTTTGGATTATCTTCGAAGTAAATGTGTTTTTGCGGCTGTGAATTAAACTCTTCGCTGTAGGTGGAACTTTTTTATTGTTAAGAGTGATCAGGGTCGACTTATTTAGATTCCGATTATTTTCCCCAAACGATTTACGCTGGAAAACTATTCCAGTTTTTTTATCGTTCAACCCCCATTTGCATTAATTCCATGTGGCACAATTTATGTACAGAAGCCCAGATAACTTATGACAAAACCACCACTCTAATCATTAACTGAATTGGTTGGTCTATGATTCAATGCATTTTTATCCCAGGACATCCAACTTTTGGCTTAACTGTTTTATACCCGGTTTGTGACTATTTGTGGCACTGGAACTTCCCGAATTGCACAATGCTCAAAGTTTCATCTAGTTTGTGGCTTTAGGTTAATTTCTAGTTATCGGTATAAAAAGACCATCTGGTACAAAAATAAAACAGAGCAGCTTGCAAGACGAACTAAATTTTATAAATGTGTCCTAAAATGAAACAAACGGATTGTTTCTGAGATACGCACTAAGGCTTAGTCATAGAAGGAAGGCTTAGTGCCTTCCAGGCACTTTCCCTGCGCTGCTCTCCACAGTAAAACCGCCCTAAATCTAATACAAAACTTGGTGTTTATCCATGGGCTTACCTTAAGCAACTTGGAGAGGGACATTTTGTCACTTTTTGACCCCAATAGCTGAGTCTAAATGTTAAATTGAAGAATGAGAACTGAACTTTGATCTACCCTGATTACGATGCTAATAAACAAACTTATCGCACTATCACAGACGGTTGACAACATTAAAAACACATTGAAAACATAGCGTAAATAACACGCTGGTATAGATAAATGAACTATAAAGTAATTAAACAACCTGTAGAAATTATATTTAAAAAACAATAACAAACAATCGAGGTTATGAAGCTTGTCAATTGTTGTTGCTTCGTAGTCCTTGTCGGCTGATATTAACCAGACAAGGATGCCGGTATTGGCAACTAGTAATAGTAATATTCAGGTTTTTTTTTAAGTAAATGCTGAGTGGTGTGGATTTTAATAATTAAACGCGCAAATGTTGCGGATATTTCGTAATTTTGCGGCTTGGCGGCTACTAAATTTGAAAACTTTGTCGTATCCTGCTTTAACCGTACTTATAAAAAAGAGACAGATGGAAAGGTTTGGAGCCCGATTAACTAGTAATTTCCTAAAAAAATCTATTATAGACTCTGTTATCTGTGATTTAAATTCCGCACTTTTATGTGGTTAAATATTGAAAATCAGTAAATGCTTTTTATGCGATTTTTAATCAAATAGCAAACGCAACTTTATCCTATCCTATATCCAGTTATTTTATTTGGCATTATCACGATTTTTTTGGCGCTATTGTCAAACATTTTTGTCGAATTTGTTATTTATTTGCTTTGCATATTAAATCTTAAATTTATTAATTATTAGTGAGTGAAAGTGATGTGTAGCAGCGACAAGGGATAACTCTTATTTAACTTATTTCTTGTCTCTGATGTGTAGTGTTTATCTGGTAGTGACTGTTTACACGTCAAAATCAGCTGTGCGTCAAATGATTCCAGATACCAAACCACAAACGTCACTCAAACTAGACAATACCCAATTTTAAAGAACTTATATTTAAAAAAAAACACTAAATATCTGGATGTACTAACACTAAGTATTCAGTGCAATACTCAAAACTTGAAGTTATGACCAGTTAGTTCGAAGTGGAGAACAAAATCAAGGATGAATTTGGAACAGAATCGCTTGGAAACGTTCAACGACTGGCCTGCAGATGCCCCAGTGAGCTCCGAACGCATAGCCAGAGCAGGCTTTTTCTACACAAAACGCGATTACCAAGTCGAGTGCTTCGCATGCGGAATGAATCTATCTGAATGGAATTATGGGGACCAAGTGATGGCTCGACACAGAGCCCTCAATCCGCAGTGTCCATTTGTGTTAAGCTCTACCTCATCAGGAAATGTTCCAGCAGTGGACCAACTGCGAACCGTACCATCGACCTCCTCTCTAGACTATAGAAATGAAGAAGTTCGACTGTCTTCCTTTGTCAACTGGCCGAAGCCCGATATTGTCACCCCAGAGGATCTGGCAAGGGCCGGATTCTATTCTCTAAGAACTAGTGATAACACGAAATGTGCATTTTGTCACGGAGTGGTTCGAGCCTGGGAACCAAACGATATTCCTGATGTTGAACACAAACGCCACTTTCCAATGTGCCCCTTTGTTACATCGATAATCAATCCAAGGCTGGAAAGTAGCCGGACTCCAGGACACAGGCCTGAACAGGAGGCGACCTTTAAAAACGTGAATCTGATAGGGGACACAGTCACAGGAAGTTTAAATGAATTGGGAGTGCAAAAGCATAATGGGCCCAAACGGGCCGACTTTGGCACGATAGAGTCCAGACTCCGGTCGTTTGCGTCTTGGTCGCCCCACTTGATACAAACTCCGGATGTGCTAGCACAGGCTGGATTTTATTATGAAGGTAATTGCTGCTTTTAGTAGTTTAACCTGGATTTGAATCACCCTTTCAGCCAGGTGATTTGCAGGTGGAGATTCTGGGGGTTTGTTTTCAAATTTTCTCTATAAGTGCAGAACTGCATGTCCTTTCAGTACTTAGTATGGTCGTGGATGGTTTTCCATATCAAATACTTTAACTTCTGAAGGAAAGTTATCTGCTGCGGATGTAGAATGCACTGGCTAAACGGGAAAGATTTTCGGGCGCATTTTTCGGGTTTATTTCCTGAGGTTTACCCTGGATATACAATGAGTAATTTTCCAAGTTCTCTCTCATTCAATTTTTCAATTCAGATATTTTTTTTATTTTCCACGACGGGGTGCTGAAATTAACAATAGCAAAATGGTTTTTCGGATCTCTTAACTCTTGTAGAGAAATTTGTTTGAAATTAATGCCAGATTTATTGAAAATCTCCCGTATTTTAGTTAACTTTTAGGTCGAGAAGCGTGGCGAATATGAAAGAAATGCACGAGGCAAGAAAGTTTCTCAATTGAATAAGAATTTTGAAAAAGTGTAAAACTTGGAGTGGTAAAAGCTGATGAAATGCTCCCTTATAAAATTCACCCTGCTTATTCTTGCAACCGTTTGGCTCATTGAACGATGTAGACCCCAGAGCGAGCGTTAAACCAAAGCACCCAATTTCAGGTAAATAACTGGAAAACTGCAGCAGTTGCACAACAGGAAAGTAAAACGGAATTTCTACTCTTGACACCCTGTATCTCGAAAACTGGGCGATTTGTATGAGGAAGAAATGCTGATTTTCATGTCCTTTCCCACACCTAAAAGGTCGTGGATACATTGAAAGAACACTCTGTGTATACAAGCAGCACTTCAATTTTTCTCTGATTTTTAGCAAAAAAAAACGCTCAAACCTTTTAACTTTTGGCTTATTCAATTTGTGTTTCACCAACAAAATAACACTCAAGACTTGTTATTTTTAACGGAAACTTGTACGTTTTATATCAATTATACCAACAGTGGAACTAGTTGAGAAACTAGTCGAAATATACCAACCAAAAATTAAGCCCCAAGAATCTTCCACAAGTGATTTGGCTTTCGCGGCTTATTTAGATTTTGCATGGACGAAAATATGGCTTGTAGGTTTGGGCGATCAAGTACGCTGTTTCCATTGTGACGGTGGGCTCAGAAATTGGGATCCAGATGACGATCCTTGGACGGAACACGCCCGATGGTTCCCCAGGTGTTCGTTTGTGAATTTGGTCAAAGGACAGGAATTTGTAACGGCCTGCCAAATCGACACTGGCTTATCACCCAGCACGACGGTAAGTGCTTTGTTTAAGCCTCCAATTGAAGCGTTTTAATCGGTCAGTTTAGCTTGTTATTAATTGGCAAATCGACTCACGCTTTGAAAATCCATTAGGCCCAGTGGAAGTGTGTATTTTCTTAGAGCTGCAAGCAGAAGCACACTTTTAACTTATTGATTTTCATTGCGTTGGGTGATGCAATCAGGACGTGTATCATTCCATGGGTTAAGTGCTAAGTGTAGGCATAAACAGGTCCAGGATTATTCATCGCCTTTCCGCTCAACGGAACATTTAGTGCATTAGTTGCATTTGGAGGGTTTTTTCTCCATAAAAGTAAATGAGGGAATCTGAACCAGAGATTAACTAAGTTTATATATTAACAGTCTATTAAAAACATCCTTATTTCCTTAACGAAAGGAAATGACGGGCTGTAAATGCTCTAAAACGTCTCAAATCGGCTGAATAATACGTTTTTGAAGCCTGAACTGAACGAATGATCTGAACCAATTACAGTGTGGAGCGTATAAGAAACTCAACTTTTTGGTGGATGAGAAGGTGAAAATTGCTTACTGCTTCTTTAGGAAAGCAGCCAGACTCTGCTTTGGTTTCCGGTAAGAGGGCACAAAATTCGTCCAGCTCCGTTCGAAATAATAAACGTCAGTTAATTTGAAGTTGATTTGAACATTCGTCTAATGCATTATTCAGCTTAGGAAGAATTGGATGTAGGTTTAATTTGCTTTTAGTGTAGCTTTTATTTAAAAAACGCCCACCTTTGTATGCATGTCGAGAATGCGTTTTTTGGACGTTCGGCCTCTCAAGTCGATTGAATATTCTTGCAACTTGTTTAATTTCAATGGAGGCACCAAAGAGATTTATTATGGTGGTTTGTGTCGATGTCAGTTAATTCTGATGAATGAATGTCTTCTAGTTGAGTTGGTTACTAGTCGTACTAGTGAAAGCAATTTTTGAAGAGTATTAAATGTTTTCCTTCTTGTAATGGAACGGATTTTGCAAGGATTTTTCAAGTAGGAAGCTAGTTATTTACAGCCTTAAGGGCCATTAACTGCTTTATATTTTAGTCTTCAAATTCGGATCACAGATTACCGTTTCGTTCTTAAAGAGATTATTAAATATGTTTTTCGATATTCGTTATCGAGCGATGTTGACGATTCTTTTTGGGTTGTAGAGTGAAATCGAATTGTTTTTCATGAAAATGTTGAGTTAGTTGCACCTAGGGATGGGAGAAAAACATCGATGTAATTCGTTCGATGTTCGGTATTTTTACCATCGATGTTGGAAATTTGGGACGTCGATAAAACATCGATGTTAGATCATGAAGTGATCCTGAAAAAAAATGAAAACATGATCCTATAACATGATGGCTACCATCGATGTTATAGGATCGATGCCCCATCCCTAGTTGCACCTCAAGACTTGGTTATTTATTTAGTTAAGTTCTGCGTGCCCTCTTTCACGTTTGTCTCGAAGAAAAATACCAACCAGTTTTCATAGCATAAAGATGTGAATTTCTCCAAAAGTGGAGCTAAAGCTCTATTGCTGTACTTTTCAGGAAAACAATGCCTCAGTTGCCTGGTACATATTTTCAGACTTCATCCGTTTTTCCAGTTTCACTTTTTTAATGCAAAGTCACTTTGTCTCTCTGTGTAATTTTATTAACGAATTTTTATGTGTTTTGTTGAGTATTTCTTTGAATGTTTTATTTGCATTGTCGTGCCGCTTAAGTGCAAATTAAATCGTGCATAATTTCGACTTCAAACGTTAGAAAATGTTCAAACTCACGGACTTTTCAGCTAAAGTGCAGACTAGACAATATTTGCTTTGATGTGAATTGCTAAACTCCTAAACCATTAAAAAATATATTAAATTAAAATGTTTCCATTTATCGAGCACTTAAATGTTCTGTGGAGAAATCGACAACTTTTCCATGCACTTTTGGGTGTAAAGCTTTTAATGGTATTTTAATTTTCGTTAACCAATATTGAAATAATTTACAGGGAAATTCATTCTTCAGCAAATCAGGCAAATGACCGGCATTTTCCAGTTGTGCCTTTCTAATTTATGCTCAGTTCGCCAAAGTGTCTTTGATTCAATTTGAACAGTTTACACTTTGGCGAAGGCGACATTGATATCAGATTTTTATTTTGATGTAGGTATTTGCTGATGGAGCTTCGGTCATAGTTCCAAAGTCAAATGTGATTTAATCAGTTCCTTTTGACCATCATATTTTAGTCGATGAACTATGATTTGCTAGTCACCGTTCCTGGAAACTTTTATGTGTCTCGACTTGTTTTCGCTTTAAATAATGCTTTGTTGGTCGAACTGTTAGCATCAAATTTGAACCAATCCGAAGATCATCTAATAACGCGATTAATTTTTTTTAAATGACTGAAAATTTAAATTGCTTTTCATGCTGCACTTGGTTGCCTTGATTGATTTCTTTTGTAAGCAGTAGTTAATAAAACTAACTACCGATAATTTATTAATCAGCCGGGAGTGAAACTTGAATATTTACAGTGGTTTTTTTCTGCTATTATGGCTGGTTTCTTTGTGCCTTTCGCACCGATTATGAAATAATTCCCTCGATGGCATTGCTAAGCGTTTCCGCTCGTTTTTGCTTCTATATTAATGTAAGACACAATAATTAGCGAATTTATTCATCCTGAATCACCGGAAGAACAATTGTGTTTTGCAATTACAACAACCTGCTGCCTTTTTACGCAATTCGAATGGCTAAGTCGTATTTGGTCGTACATGAATCTGATAACAATTCAATTGGCTTTGATTTTTCACACGGCTTGATTTATTCCAATTTAGGCACAAGAAAGGAATTTTAATTTTTTTAGGATTGTTTTTCATCCTGAGTAAATCTGAATGTTTTGTGTTTTTAAGCGGATTTGCTTTGGTGTCTATTACCATTTTTGTTCAGTTGAGTTCTTGCCACTTTAATTTCACATTGATTTACCTATCAGAGCAAACGATTTTTTCGGTTGGTCCTATTTAGAGTAGGATTTTCTCAAGTCTCAATTGAGCCACAGAATCCGTTTTAGCATCGTTAGATAGAGAATTGAAAATCCGAATCAGTCATAACAACATGAGTGAGGAAATTTTGACCCAAAAAGCGAAATTTCAATATCATTCATTGAATTCAGCTGACTGTGATTAAATTAAATACATTTTTTCGATTCTAACAAAGTTTTATTTATTTTTAATCGCGTTCTTGAGTATTGAACATTTTTTTGGAAAAATCGACATTTTTCTTGGGTTTGGATGGTTGCTCTCTTGCGCCCAGACCTCCTTTTTTTCATATCGGAGCGATTATGAGTAACTGCGCAATTTTCTATGTTCTTTTAAGATCGAAATTTTGAATTTAAGGCCGCTATTACGGTATTCAAGTATATTGCAGCTGCGTTCCAAAATTTCCGGCCAAAAATGCTCCAGAAGCTGTGTTCGTTACCAAAACAACATAAAACTCAACATGAAAATCAAACTAACAATCAATTGTTATCTGATTGTAAGAAGTGAAAATTGTGTTCTTTATCTTTCTGTTGATTCAGACATAAAATTAGAATCGACTGCGTGGTTTTTAATAAATGTGCTTGATTTGAGCTTTTGCTGAGTTTGTCACACACTCTGTATACAGCCGAAGGGCGTTTCAGGAAGACAGTGGAAGGTACCTAAAGAGGTTTGCGTTAACGCTGTAGAGTCACTTGCAAAGTTCTAGAAACTCCCGGGAAAAGTTCTAGAAACTGTTCAGACTACAGTCTCCAATTGAAAAAAATTGTTAGATAGCTTTCCTTAGAATTGTCACTGCTTTAGATTTTTTGCTCTTCATTATAAAACACTGCATAAAGTCGAAGGACGATCGAAGGAAGTTGCATCTAGATGGCCAATTTATGGAGAACTTACAAAGACGGTTGAAAGAACCTGAAGGAATTATCGATAAATCTCTAGAAACTCGCTCTGGTTTCTCGAGTTTCTCGAAAACTTCTATAATAGCTTCAAGTCGGAAAGTTCACTGCTGAAAGTTTTCTTTAAAATGACGCTTTCTCAAATGATTTGCGTTTCATTGGAAAACACTAATTTTGTAGAAACTTTTACAAATCGAGAAAGCCTGTTGGAAAGTGTTCCAGAAATGTCGCTGTTAACTTATTTGTGCTTCACTATGAAACGCCCTGTATAAAGCCGAAGAAGGTTCGAAAGGAGCAGTTGCATCTGCAGTCAAGTAGCTTCCAATACATTAAAAAAGAAATCATCGATAAAGTTCTAGAAACACAAACAAAAAGTTCTAGAAACTTTCTATAAAACAGTCCCAAAATGAATAAAATTAACGCTTTCGTAAATTATTCACGCTTGAAGATAAAGCACTCTATTTGCAATCGTCCAATTTATGGAAATTTTACCAATACATTCCAAAAATGTGATCGATTCTCTCTCTCGATTACCTTCTAGAAAACATCTCAAGAAGTTTCAGAAACGGTCGCAAAACGTTCTGGAAACTTTCTAGACAACAGGTTCGAATTGAAAAAGACTGGGAACGTTTTCTTTGGAATTGAAATATCCAGCAACTTTTAGAAAACAGTATCAACTTAAAAAGACTTTTGGACAGTTTTCCGTGGAATTAAAGCTTTGTTAAATGATTGATAAAATCCAATAGATTAAATCGAAGAAAGCTCCAACAAAATGCCTAATTTATAGAAATTCTACAAAGGCAGTGGAAATAATGTGAAGAGGTTATGGATAATGTTCTAGAAAATAACTCGAAAAGTTCTAGAAAGAAGTGTCAAATTGCAAAAGACTGCCGGAGTGTTTTTTTGATACGAATGCGCAGTTAGTGGTTGCGAAAGACAGTTTAAACAATCTGCAGAGATTATGGATAATGTTCTAGAAATTCACTCGAAAAATTCTAGAAACTTTCTACATAACAGGGTCAAATTGGAAATTCCTCGAAAGCTTTAGAAACGTTCAGGAAAGTGTCTTAATAACAGTATCAACTTAAAAAATAATGTGGAATTGTTTTCCTTGGAATCAACGCTTTCTTAAATTAATTGCGCTTCATTATGAAACGCTTTGTTTTAAATCAATGAACGTCCGAAGAAAGTGGTTTCATCTACATGAAAATTATTCAGACGGTGGAAAGAGTCTGAAGAAATTCTCAATAACTTTCTGAAAATTATCTGAAAAGGTTTTAAAATCGCTCACGAACCGTTGTAGAAAACAGTCTCACATCGAAAAAGACTGTTGAAAAGTTTTTCATAGAATTAACGCTTAAATTAAACACTAAAAATTAATCAAAATTTCTTCTAAAGGTACGGCTTTTCTTCAACACATATTGGGTCTAGCGTGAGTGAAATTTGCTGGTGTGGTCGGTGTTTGCGTATGGGATTCGAATGGTAATTGTCCCAAGAAAATAAATGCGTAATAATCACAACGTTTCGATTGACAGGAATTACCAGACATTGTCAAGTGTGGTACAGCATGGTGGAGTTAATATTGGAAAGAACATTTAACATGTTTTGGCTTGTAAGCCCTACTTTCATCTGCTTTCATTTTCTGTTTCTATTCCTTCCGTCATTACTCTAGCTGAAAGTACTTTCTGCATAGAGAAGTAAATGCCTTTTTCGTTTAGACGGTTTTATTCGCTTAACTGATTGTGCTTCAGTGGGTTTTGTAAACGGGATGTAGTTCTAAGGTTCTGCCGTTTTGTGGATGGTTTTCAAAACATACCCAATGCTACTTTGCGAAAAAACTGTTACTCAAGAGCAAATCTGGATTTAAATGCATCCAACTTGATAGGGAATTTTGGGGCTGGAATTAATAATCTCCCTGGATTAGGCCTGGGTAACTCAGTGAATTTTTAGGAGTTGGCTGGCTGCGCCAAATCAACGCACCGGCGCAATAACTCAGTTCCTTTGCTGGAAAAATGTTGGTGACTTTTTTAAAATTGTTTTAGATTTATTTTAAAGCCCATTTATTAATAATGTTTTTTAAATGTCAAACTGCAGAATTTTCTAGTTTCGGCCAAGTTACTTTTTCTAAATTACTTCTAAATGATCAATTTTCTAGTTTCACTTAAAAATGCTGACTATCTTAAGGTATTTTCCGCCAAAAATTATGAAATACATTTCGAATTATTCGTCGCTTTGTAAAAAGTTTTAATTTAAATCCCTTTCCAGCTTCGAATTTCGAACAAAAATCAAATTATTTTCTATCAAAAAACGAACAGAATAAGCAAAAGTTTATAACAGATTATTTGGAAATCTCGTCACCTCCATTCCTTTGAGGACTATAGTAAAATTTGTTAAAAAATGTATTTTTTTTGTTTTACGTGCTACTCAAAAACGGTTTGTTTTGTAGTTTCACTTAAAAATACTGACGATCTGGAGGACTGTTACGGAAAATCTGGAGGACGCGGAAAATTACTTTATTATTATTATTAAATTATTAAATAAAATTATTAAAGATAAATTTATAACTTTGCAAAAATTTTACAAAAACTTTTTTGTGTCGAATTCGGGACAAAAACGAAAACACATTTCTCCCGTTTTTTTCCGAAAACCATTAAGGTTTTCTCGAAAACCGATCTCAAAACTAAGTTTTTAATCGAAAACGCAAAAAAGCATTATTTTCTGATGATTTTCTTCTTTTCTGACAATAATGGGGTCTTTTCAGCCAAAAATTACAAATTTAATTGTGCTAGAAAATTCGCCTCATTAGAAACTTTAGAAAACCGACTTTAGAAAACCCATTTCAGCGTAGAATTTGGAATTTGAATAATTTTATTCAGTTTCTTACCGAAAGGATAGGATTATCCTGAAAAAACGACCAGAGCAAAAGTTTACAGAAAATTACTTGAAAAATTGACCGTCGTCATCGCTCTGAAGAAATTTTAAGTTGCTTTAAATTTTCAGGTCATTCCAGTTTTAACCCTGTCTCTAAACATAAAAACCGCGTTTTTCCTTCGTTTTACTGCAAACTGAATGTTTTATATAATGTGGAAATTCCAGTCTCGAGTCTCATAAAGCTTTAATAAATGATTTAAATATAAATCATTAACCGATGAGTTATAACTCGTTAACTCAGAGATCGGCAACAACTCAATAGCGCAACTCAACACAGTGTTACCCAGGCCTACCCTGGATTGGGGAAAATTTGCTCTGTTTTTTAAGCCGCTGGAGTTTTCTGCGCCCAATGCAATGATTCAGTTGAAACGAAATTAAATTCAAAACAGTCCACCCAATCCCATATGGGGATCTTCGAGCTACTCCTACATATCATGGGGAATTACAACACCATTTTCGTTCAGTATGCACGTCTAATTATGGCAATCGGCGTGTGCAACTATGTGCGATGATTCATTGTTGGCAACTCCCATTTTTTTTCCTTGCATACGATTGTTGCAGTTTTGTCCTCGCCGTTGGGTTCACTGTCGCAGTAAACAATTCGCTGAACGTCGATGTTGCATATTCGAATCTGGGCAGAAAAATTGCCTGCTTTATGCGCGGGATTTTTGCAGACAATCCTCTTTGGTTCAAGTGAATCAGACATGGATGCGAGTTGCGGCGTGTTAAACTTCCCAAGAAATGGAAAACTGAGCTTGAAACGCCAGGAAAAGTGGACTGAATCTGGAATAAAAGAGACAATAGCGAGAGTAAAATGGGGGCTGTGAAACTAAGGGAAAACAGTTGTCCGCGAAAAACCAAATTCAAAATAAATGCAACAATTTCTGGGGAACCCTGAGAATCGAAGAGATTGAGCCGGGAGGAAATGGAATTTTAAATAATGCAGACAGGTCGCAAATCGGTCACAAACTGTCTTTCTGACAAAGAATCTTAAATGCTTCTCGTTCTTGAGACGAAACATTCACAGAAATGGAACAAATGAAAATTCCCAGTTGTATCTCAAGCTTGAGCTCTTTCTCCATCCCATCAAGCTATAACTAGAAACTTTTTTGTTCCGTTTTCTGTTGGTTGTTCACATTCTGAGTCAAAAACCGGCTTTGACTGTTTTGGTTGCAGTCCATTTCCATCATGATTATTTCGCAATGTGCGCCTTAAAGTGGGAATAACGAGTTTTTTTCTGTCGGCAACCAGAACCGTTTATACCTAGTTGGAATATTGGGGTTATCTGGCCATAATTGGCCAAGTGCAACTTTTAATGGGTTTCTCTTCTGACACCAGTAGCAGGCGGTTTCAGCCGCGTATGTTTAATGAAAAAATCAATTTGAACTCGATGAATTTGGCCGTTTTGGCGACAAAGTTAATTGGCAAAATGCGGTGAAACTAACGAGCGTATTAATAGCAAAGCGACACGAAATACGGAAGTGAAGTTAATTTGTGTCGTCGCTCTGCCGGAATCCAGCCATTTTGTACAGCTACATGGCAGGAAAGTCTGCAAAGATCGCCACGGTCGATGAATTAAAATCGCAGGTCATGCAACAAACAACCTTTTGATCGCAGCCCGGCGAGAAAATCGTTTTCACGATTTCAACCATTAAAATTCTGGTTGAGGAAATCGTTAACATTTGCTGAAGATGTTGAGCCCAAGGGCTCCCAACTATCTGCGGTCTTCCTGTTTCAAATCGTTATGGATTGACCTTTATGGGCAATGGAACAATCGTCCTTTTGTGCCTGGTCCAAGGTTTCCCATCATGTTTGCTCATGATTTTCTACGACCACACAAACATACTCGCTAGTTTTCTGTTCTGTGCTGCCTGCTGATGCTTAAAATTAAGTTCTTTCATGAAGCTGCTTCTTAAAATAGCAAGTTATGCGAGCCTATTCTGCGAACCCAACTGCTAACTGGACGGCGAATTGTTATTCGGTTTTTCTGGGGAACCGACCGTGAGCGAGAAAAGCGCGTTTTAGCAGGTTTTTATGAATCAGAACCCCTCTGGGTGTTCATCAACTAATTTCTATTCTTGGAGCAATTGCTGCAAGTGAGAACAGGACAAGGCCATGTGGGGATTTTAGGCGATTAGTCAAGTGTACTTGTTCTTGCTAAAATGTGTTTATTGAAGCCTCCGGCTTCAACCAAATCCCTGAAGAAACTCATCCTCATGTAGGCCTTGTTTCTTGCAATTATACTTTAACGGCTCTTTTGCGCCTTCCTGGCCATAAAACAAAGATATTAAAGAACCTTTTCGATTTTTAAACGCACTTTTCCGGTGTTTTCCTCGCGTAGCTTTGTGGTTTTTTCTTAGAAATGCTAATTCTTCAACGTCCGTTTGCTCGACTAATTTTAGCGGTTGCAATTTCGAAGCAATTACTTGGCTCATGCGACGTGCAGCCAGGAAATAGTTTCGTCGGTCCCAAATAGCCGCTTCCTGTTCACATCCTGCTGCATCAAGTAACATTCGCACTTCTTCAGTTGTATCAATAGTTGAAACAGTTTCTACACAAACAGGAAGAAAATAACAAGAACTGTGAAGATTGATTCACCTAAAAATGCGGTGCTTTTTTGGTTCTCTGTTGCGTTAATTTGGCTGTTTGTTTTTCAAATGTCTTGAGGGTCTTTACTCTTCCGTTTTCTATTCCTTTATCTGGTTTTTAAGTTTTTGTCAAGGTTTTTGTTGTATGTATAGTGAATAGTAAGGGTTTCTCTAAAGATTTTGGAATTAACCATAGAAAAATTCACGTGAATTTTGTTTATTATTTTGTCTTATTGCCGACATTTACAATTCAGGAAATGTTCTAAGATTCTTTCCAAAAACTGCAACAATTTTCCATCGTCTAACTATTTTCGTTTTACTAATCGTTCACTCTCTAACAGGATTTGCTATGAACTTTTTTGAAAATTCGAAGGTTTTGTATGCATTTTTTTCTTCTATTTATATTACTTGTCAAAAATGTTTTACGCAAACTATTGCACTTGCACTTTGCACCAATTTTTTCCGTTTCCAACTGCAGTTTCTACTAGTTTCCGGCTTGAAAGTTTTGCATTTTCTCGTTTCCATACGCGATTAGAACAGCAATAAGCAAAAACCAGCTGAAACACAAATTCTCTGATATTTTTATTTGCCTCAATTTTTGTTTTTATATGCACATTTTAATTTTTTTAGTTTCTGTCGCGTCTTCTGTTTCGTCTTTCACTTTCGGTCTACTAATCTGATTTTTATTTCATTTTTATAACTCAGATAATACTTCATGTTTGCATCTTCAAAACTCGTAAGATTTTGCTCTTCTTGAAGCTTTTACTATTGCATTTTTTTACAAATTCTTGTTGAATGGGAAATTTGCAATATTAAAATGGGATTAGGAAACTGAATCTGGGAGGTCTGCGGAAATGCTCCAACTTTTCCGAGAGCTCATTGCTTTTAATGGGCGTGTAATTACATTTGTGATTGGAACACAAGCCACTGGGACAAAATGTGGTTTTATTGCGTAAACTTTCGCATCGGTTTAATGGATTTTATGTCATACTGGGTGTTCCCGACAAGTTGTTCATCAGATCTCAGTCGTTGATTTATTTCAAGGTATTCAATCCGTCCTGGTTCGTTTCAAGGTATTCGATCCGTTCGAAATCGTTCGTTTTTAAAGGAAACCTTGCATATATACTGGGTGATTCACAACACTCGATTCTTATTTGCTCTGTTAGTTGCGTAAGTTGCCAGCAAACAAAGGGGTTTGTAAATATTTCTGTAACGTGGAAGGAAATGGAAAAAAGCCAAATTACTCCAAAGTTTTAATCTGTATTAATAGTGGCTAAACGCGTTTGAAATCTAAGATATTGGGAATGTTGCCAACTGTTGCATGAATGAAGAAAAACCATACGCAATGTGGTCTGAAAATTTCGAACTGGAGCCTTCTTCAGACATTTTTTCATGAATTTCCAAACTATAAACAACCGCCACCTGCATCCAAAATGTACTCGATATGATATGAAACTGGGGAATTGCGAACATCTTTGGGATTTTTGATGAATTTTCAAACTTATGCGATCATAAACGACATCGACTATCTACAACCGTCGAGAAAAATTAATTTTTTTTAACTGCAGACCGCGAGTTTGTTTTTGATTTTGGAATTTAATGCGCAAAATCCATTTAATATGATATGAAAGTTTCGCGTTGAGAACACCTTCAGGGCTTTTTTATGAATTTTCAAATTTATGCCATGATGAACGATATTCATCCACTTATGCGGAAAATCCTCTGGTCTTGTTTTTATGCTACAAAAAGTGAGAGCATTTTTGCTCTAGGAGTTTAATGCTCAAAACCTACTTAATATATTCTGAAAGTTTCGAATGTAGGACACCTTCAGGGATTTTTTTATGAGTTTTGAAACTTATGCGATCATAGGCGATATCCATTAACTATATGCAACCGTCGAAAAAAAAATGTTTTGAATGGGATTGGTATTTTTTTATGAATTTTCAAACTTATGCGATCATAAACGACATCCATCGATTATATGCAACCGTCGAAAAAAAAAATATTTTTCTCAAACTGCAGGCATTGAAAGCGTTTTCGTTGTGCACTTTAATGGTTGAAATCTATTTATTTGTTTTGAAAGTTTTAAGTTCGGGAAACCTTCAGGGATTTTTTTTATGAATTTCCAAACTTATGCGATTGTAAACGACATCCATCGGCTTTCTGCAAGTGTCGATAAAAATCCATTTTTTTTAACTACAAGCAGTAAGAACGTTTTCGCTTCGGAAATTTAATGCAAAATATCTACTTAATATCTGAAAGTTTCGAATTTAGGACACCTTTAGAATTTTTTTTTAATTTACAAACTTTTGCAATTATAAACGGCATTTATCGACTATCAGTAACCGCCTACGAAATTTCAGTTTTTTTGAAGACTGCAAAGAATGAGAGCGTTTGGGCATGTAGAATTCAATGCGTAAAATCTACTTAACAAGTTCTGAAAGTTTCGAATTCAGGACATCTTCAGGAAATGTTTAATGCATTTTCATACTTTTGGCATCATAAACGACATCCATATGCCACCGTTGAGAAAAAATATTTTCTTTTAAACTGCAGGCACTGAAATCGTTTTCGTATGTGGACTTTAATGTTTAAAATTTACTAAATATATTATGAGTTTCAAATTGAAAAATCCTTCAGGAATTTTTTTAATGATTTTCTAAACTTATGCGATTATAAACGACATCCATCCGCTTAATACTTAATGTGCCCAGAAAGTTTCAAATTTGGGACATCTTCAGCTATTTTTTATGAATTTCGAAGCTCATGCGATTATAATTTTGTTTGGCGAATAAACAAGTTTTCTATGGTGGATCCTTCCAGAATTCGAGGCTTACTCCATTTTGAAGCTATTCTTCTTTGCTTCGTTCACGTGTTTCTTCTATTCTCGATTCATTCAGTTTATGCATGGTTTGTATTCGCACTTCATTCATCGCATTGTATACGTTGCAGGTTTGATTCATGGTTATCTTCAGCAGTTTTGCCCCTAGTTTTAGTTGGAAAATTCCTGCTACTTTCAAGGTTCATAAAGCCAGGAAACGATAATAATTCTAATTCTCACCGACATTATTTCACTTCTTAGTTTAGGAGATGTGTGTCGTCCTTCAAAGAAAATTATTAGAGGGTGTCTCAATAAAATCCCGCTCTTCGAGTTTACTCTGGTGATCCTCACCGTTGGAAGAAAAACGGAAAAAAGTCCAGGAATAAAATTTGCCAACGTTTCCTTAATTATTACCTGGCAAAGGACCGCTCCTTTATTGAGGCACCCATTATATTGAATTTAGAAGATGGCAGTCAAAACTGTGAAACTGTGAAGCGAAACCCTAAAGTTTTATATAGGAAAATTGACCATAACTGGATCATAAGTAAAGTATCACTCGGTAGGTTCACACTTTGAAAATGAAGTGCTGCATTGCAAAGTTCAAGCTTTTTCGTGAAATCTAATAAAATACTTTTCTCGGCAATCATCATCATAATCAGATATAAAAAAAAACTGATTGTCGCCACAGGACGACATGCAGAATTATCAGTAATTCTAATTTGGTTACGTCAAGTCTTATTTTAGAACAATGGTCGGGTGTTGCTTGGTATATTGCGATGTAAACCCAGCCAGAAAATGGGGCAACTCATAAAAAAATTACATATTTGCTTCTCTTAATATTCGCTTTTGTCTTGCAGCTTCTTCAAGGTGGGCAGGCTTCAAAAAAATTGCTTCAAAATTGAGCAAAACATTGCAATAACATGTTGGTATCATCTGCATATTCAGTCCTGAGGAAACCAGGACTGTTTGCTATGCAATGTAATATGCAACCAATACAAAATAAATGATTGTTTTATGCGATACTGACCTCAATAGTGGCCATCCATTGGAATTGATTTCGATACACAGGGTGTTCCCAAAAGTCGTGGCATGGGAAACTTATTTACTAGATTGTTTTACTAATTGCTCTGATTTGGCCTTAAATGATATTGGTGATGGTCTGTTTGTTTCAGCAATGCGACAAAGTCAGACCAGTGCCAAAAAAACGGCAGGTAACGGAAGAGGAACTTCAAATGCATTTGGGTGGAGCAGTAGCTTCCGCTGCTCTTGGAATAGGCATGGATATGCAAAGGGTGAAACTAGCCCTAAAGCAACGATTAGAATTAACTGGGCGAGGCTATTCGCAACCAGACGCTTTGGTCGAAGCCGCTTTAAATCTGCAACTGGACGAAGATGACGGATTCGATTCGAATTCGTCTGGCAATAATCAATTGGGTACGATCATTGGCGCTGCGCTGAATGATATTAACAAGGCGTCCGAATCGAATGGTCAGAATCAGCTAACCGCGCAAGACACGGCACCGTGCCAACCTCATCACTCAGATACCAATGGCGAGCGAACCGCTAGGCAATCTGACCTGCCCTGCGATTTCAAGCTGAAAAAATCCATCTCTTTGGAGGAGGAAAATCGCATTTTGAAAGAGGCGAGACAATGCAAGATTTGCATGGACGCCGAAGTCGGCATTGTCTTCTTGCCCTGTGGACATTTGACTACTTGTGTGAATTGTGCCCCCAACTTGGAGGATTGTCCCATGTGCCGGTCAGCGATCAAAGCGACCGTGCGCACATTTCTATCGTAATCATCGTTTGACGAAATATAGTTTATTTATTGTTTACGATTGACGTCGTCATTTTCTCCTGTTCAGTCAATACAAATCGACTTTAGTTTACGCCTCCTACTTGGTTTATTGAATATTCATTATTGAATTAACCTTTGCTAGTTCTAAATATATTTCTGGAATAAAAGCTGTGATTTAAAACTATGCTGTGGTTCTTTTTAGTAGCATTTCCTTCACTGGAATCCCTCTACTTTGTCCAAATCGGGAATGTTGACGAGTTATGTATGACACTTTATGTCGTCTGAAAGTTTCGAATTAAAAGTGTCGAAAGACATGGATCGACTTTTTACAATTCGTTTTTGTTTGAAAATCTAGGCCAGCAATGGAATTTTCCATTTTGTTTTGTATTTAATAGCAAAATACCTACTTAATGTGCACTAAAAGTTTCGAATGTCAAACTTCTTCAAAGGTTTTTTAATGAATTTTCATGTGCTGTGAATGAAATTCAACGACATTTTGGAATCGTTCCCGAAAATGTTTTTTGTTTGACATCTCAGATATCGGGAATGTTGCCATTTTTTGCATGAAGTAAAGAAAATTATGCTTAATGTGCTCTGAAAGTTTCGAATTGTAGATTGTCTGGGATTCATATTCATTGGCTCTGCAAACCTTCCGAAAATTTTATTTTTTTTAAAGCTAATCCGGGGGTAAAATTTTGAAATTTGTTTCGCATTTGGTATCCCAATCCCTACTAAATGTACACTGAAAGTTACGAATTGCGGGCTTCTTCAGAGATCTTTTGCGAATTTTCTCATTAATGCAACTATAAATGATATTCAACGACATTTTGCAATCGTTCCAGAAACTGTTATTTGCCCAAAAAAGTAGCACAGTAGTTAATAGCACAGTTAATAGCCAAATTTATGTGTTGCCAAAAATGTCAAATGTGAGGTTCCCGCAGGTTTTCGTAAGGAAATTTATGCAACTATAAACACCATCCAACGTCCTACATTCGTTCCGAAAAATGTTATTTGCTCGAAATCAACGAGATCAAGAATGTTGCCGATTTTTGCATGAAACAAGAAAAACTTCACTTAATGTGATCTGAGAGTTTCGAAATAAGACTCTTTCAGGAACTTTTTTATGAATTTTCAAAATGCAAGCGAAGATAACAATAATCATTGACTGTGCAAATTTTTCAAAAAAAGTAATTTTTTTCAAAATCGTATTCAACCTTGATTTTGCCGGTTTTAGGGTTTACTAGCTAAATTATTACTCAATGTGTTCCGAAAGTTTCAAATTGCAGCAGAATTTTTTTCATTAATTTTTCAATTATATGCAACGGTAAAATTAAATTTGCTCGAAATCTAATGTTGCCGATTTTTTCATAAAAGAAGAAAAACGGTACTTAATGTGGTCTGAAAGTTTGAAATTGGAAGCTCCTTTGGGAATGTTTCTATGAATTTTTAAACTCGCGCGATTATAAAAGACATCCATTGACTTTTTACAAATAGTTCGTAAACGTTATTTTTTCAAAATCTAATCCCGCAATGAAGTTGCCGGACTTACTGGCCAGATAATTGCTTAAAATTGCCCGAAAATTCCTAATTTGATGCTCCCGCAGGAATGTTTTTATGAATGTTCAAACGTATTTAACTGCAAGTGAGATATAACAATGCAGAAATTGTTTCGAAGAGCATTCACTCGAAATCTAAGAGATTGAAAATGTTGCCGATTTTTGCATGAAATACGAACAACTGTGCTTATTGTGGTCTGAAAGTTTCGAAATGAGGACAACTTCAGGGATTTTTTTATTAATTTGCAAAATTTTGCGATCATAGACGATATTCATTGACTTTCTCAAAATTTGATGATTCTATTCAAAATTCTATGATTTTGCCGGTTTTCGGATTTACTAGCCAGATTATTGCTTAAGATATTCCGAAAATTTCAAATTTTACGCTCCCAGGAATATTTTTATGAATTTTCGAAATTATGCAACTGTAAGTTACATATAACGAACTTTCTGCAATCGTTCCTAGAAATGTTATTCACTCGAAATCTATCAGATTGAGAATGTTGCCGATTTTTGCATGAAATCAGAAAAACTTCACTTAATGTGGTCTGGGAGTTTTGAATTGGAGTCTCATTCAGGGATTTTTTCATAAATTTTTACACATGCCATTATAAACGAACACCATTGAGTTTCGGAAATTTTTTCAAAAACCATTCTTTTATCAAATATTAATTTAACCATGAAATTGCCGGTTTTCGAATTTAATTTATTCGCCAAATAATTGCTTAATTTGATCGGAAAATTTGAAATTTGAGGTTCCCGCAGGTGTTTTTTGATGAAAATTTCAAACTTATGCAACTATGAACGCCACCCACTTTCTTCAATCGTTCGGAAAAATGTGATTTGCTGGAAACATACGAGATGGATAATATTGCCGATTTTTGCATAAAATAAGAAAAACTCTGCTTAATATGCTGCGACAGTTTACAAATGGAGACTCCTTCGGAGATTTTTTTATGAATTTCCAAAATTAATGCGATGATAGACATCAGTAATTGAATCTGCAGTTTTCGAAACACATTATTTTTCTGAAAATCTAATGCAGCGGGGAAATTTTCCGTTTTGGGATTTAATAGCCAATTAACTGTTCAATGTTTTCCGAAAGTTTTGAGTTCGAGGCTCCTGCAAGGGCTTTTTCATAAATTTGCAAACTTTTGCAACTATGATGAAGACGTCTCCATCCAACAACTTTTGTCAGTTTTTCCGAAAAATGTTATTTATTTAAATCTAAGAGGCCGAGAATGTTGTCGTTTTTTCGTAAAATTAAGAAAAACTATACCTAGTCTGAAAAATTCGAGTTGAAGACTCCTTCAGAGATTTTTTCAGGCATTTCCAAACTCTTATTCGATAATAAACGACATCCATTGAGTATCTGCAACCATCAACAAAAACCGAATTTTCGAAATTATAAATGACATGCATCCACTATCAGCAAGGCCTCGGGAAAAATCAAACTTTTTTAAAACCACTGCAAGTGAGAGCGTTTTTTCTTTGTTAATTTGTTGTGCAGGCCTTACTTAATATGTTATGAAAGTTTCGAATAATTCAGGGATTTTTTATTAATTTGAAAACTTATGCGAACATTAACGATTTCCATCGAGTATCACCAACCATCGAAAAAATGTGCTTTTTTATAAAAACTACAGAAAAATCGATTTTTTTTTAAACTACCGAAACCGAAATAGTTGTTACTTCAGCAATTTATTGTGCAAACTCTACTTAATATGTTATGAACGTTTCGAATTGGGGACACCTTCAGGGATTTTTTTTATTAATTTGCCAAATTTTGCTATTATAAACGACTTTTATCGACTATCAGCAACCGCCAAAAATCAAATTTCTTTAAAACTACAGGACTTACTAGACCTACAGAAAATTATAGCGATTTTGCTCTAAGATTTTAAAGGCAACATGAACTTAATTTGTTTTGGAGGTTTCGAATCGAGGTCATCTTCAAGGATTTTTAATGAATTTTCTAAACGTATGCTATTATTAACATTCATCGACTGTTTGCAACCGTCAACAAAAATTCAATTAGCTCCAAAAACACAGAAAACGAGAGCCTTTTAGTATCTTGTGTTTGCTGTGCAACATTCACTTAATATGTAACGAAAGTTTCGAGCTTGCGGACACCTTCAGAAATCGATCGATCTCGAGTTCCCCTTTCACTGGTACATCGTCAACATTTCACTAAATTCGAACCGTCTCTTGAACATTTTTTACTTTGAAAATACTCAATTCTAGGGAAATTTTCTCTTAAGACGCGGAGGAATGACAAAAGTGCAGACATCGCTAAATATATCCACACTACCCAGACGTGATTTTTTGCAGACGCTGGCGCTGCTGCATTTAGAACACCCCGAATGCATTGACCTGTCCTATATATACATATAAATGGCACGTGGTCGAAAACACGTCGTTCCAATTGGATCGCTGAATGAGATTGGCCTCTTTCGCATCTAAAAATATCGAATTACTAATTCCATTGGGCGCCAATCTGATTTCTCCAGCCAGACATTAGACGCAATTCCATTTACTTTCGGAATCTACCACTAAAAATCAACAGAATTAGGAGGGAACGTAAGTTGCGTTAGCTTCTGGGACACCCTGTATGTGTAACAGTTCTATTGTTAATTATTATCAGAATCACGAATAGTGATTATTAAGGTCAGTTCCCAAGATACCACAAATGAATTATGCAAATGCGGCGTATAATTTTCAATCGAACAAAGAATGCATGTGAGTGAGAATCGAGAAATGTGTGGATTTTTTCATTCGCAAATGGACAAATAACAGCATTGAAATTATTATTGATTCAGCTACACTAATTAAAGGAAACAGACACTCTAAATAATTAGTTTAATTGAGGTTATTGAAGATTTAATTATTAATAAATTTAATGCAGTTGACGTCCTTCCTTGTTCCATTCATTTATCTGGAGATACACTATTACACACTCAAAATTATTTTCCAATTCAAATTTGATAACAGTTCAGTTTTGCGTTCTGCGGATGCTGGTTTATCTGGAAGGTGAAACTTGCCCAAAAGTATCAATCTTAAAAATATTCTGGCAGTGGAACACGGCTGAATGCCTGAGTTGGAAAGAGAAAGATGAGGGGAAGGTCCGATTAATTCCGACCAAACTCGACTGGAGTTTCCTTGGCTCTCTCTTTCTAGTGCAGGTAGTTGAGGTCCTTCCCTGTTCCATTCCTACTGGCTGAAAATAATTCAGTGCCGAAATTAATTTACTGTATTTTGCAGCTAAAGTTGGCTCTTACCCTCAAACTTCTTGGGGTCATTTCTGCTGATTCTGCTTTTCATGAGGAGGAAAAGGTTTAAAAATTGAAACCTTTCACGATTCCAACAGGAGCAATTAAAAAAAGTTGCTTGCTTTTACTGTGCTTGGATTGTGCAACAATAAAAATTAAATGCGACTTGGAATCGTATTGTCGTTTTCCCAAAGAGTCCAATTGTCGATAATCAGCTTGCATCTAAAATTGGATGAGCAGAATAAAGGAAGAAACACCTTCAAGCTGAAAAGTGCGAAGAAATTTTAAAAATTATCAGAAGAAGACTAGAACTACTGCTTATGCATCCAGTTTTTGCAGATTGTCAGTGATTTTTTCTCACATGTGAATTTTGATTCTTTGTTTCTTTTTGTTCTTTATTTTATTAAGTTTCACTTTTCGTTTCTCGAAATCCATTCATTGCGTTAGTCACCATTGGTTCAGTAGAAAAATGAAGAAAGATTTAACGTTTTGGTTGCTTTCAAGATTTAATTCTTTTCGTTATTTCGTTTCTTATTTTATTAACTGTTTTAGTGGCTGTGGCAAGTGTATGCAAGAAATGAAGGCTTTAGCTCCTTACTTTATGCAATTTCCAATCTTATTTTTATCCACTCTGTTTAATTTTTAGACCATTGAAGACCCTGATTTTTCCTTTCAGTCAATTGACTGTTTTTGTTGCATCTTGCTTTCGTTTTCTTAATTATTCTTTCATTGCTCGACAAAATAGATTTCCAACAGTTGTTTATAGCGTGAAATCCTAAGAAATCCCATTCGAACCAATAACCAATTTGAGTACACAAAATGATCTTGCGAAACCAGATTAACGATTCTCTTGCACGTATTTAAGTTCATACAAATATCGCTCTTGGAGGGTCATCTAAAGACCCTCGGAAGCAACAAAAGCAAATCGGAATCAGGCCTTCCCTAAATTGCACATCAGACTACAATAGAATTGGGCCGGGAATTAATGTGGCATTAAAATTAAACACCTGGTAAACCGATCTTTGCATGTTCTGGCAAGTTAACTGGACGGGTCCTCCCCTTGTCAGTTCTTCAAGGGAATACCATCCCCTTTTGACCCATATTCAGGCTATTATGAGGATTTAACGGCATGTCTGTCCCATGTGTGTGTGTTGGTAGAGAAAACCGAAATAGAGTCGTAAAAAGGGTCGTTATTTCTTATCTCGACAATATCGGTTAAGTGCATCAAGTTTGGAATGAAGTTTCACGTCCATAAAACTGTAATTTATAAACAGTTGGAATCGATTTGGAAAGCCGTTTTATCTATCAGAGTACTTAACTTTGAATTATGCATCCAAACAAGTCTATTGAGTCTGAAAATAACTACGTGGAGTTTTTGTCACGCCAAGTGAAGTTGCTTCCAGTCCCTTCTTCACTTATCCTGGTGTCGTTGGTATTGTTTTTTTGCTGGCTTTGAAAGTAATTTTCTCGTTCAATATAAGTTTTCACAACTTGTAAAAGTGCAAGCTATCAGAAATGTTTTCTTTAGAATTATTCCTTCAATATCACATCGTTCTTCAGCTGCTGATTCTGTTTCTCTATCGACATTTTCAGCTTTTGATTCATCTTTAGCTTCTGGCTCTATTTCGTCTTCGCTTGTTTCACATTTTCGGGCATTTCATCTGATGTAAGAAAGAAGAACTCGCCAAAAATGGGAAAAAGACCAATTTTCTGAAAGCTATTTCAATCACTTCAAGTCGGTTTTTGGGCTGAAAACCATTATTTTTTCGAAATCTAATCCAACAATGAAATTTCCGGCTTCCAGATTCAATAGCCAAATAATTGTTAAAAATGCTCAAAAAATATTCAAATTTAAGGGTTCCGCAGGGTTTCTTTCATAATTTTTTTTCGCAACTGTAAACGACATATAACGACTTTCTTCAATCGTTTTCTCAAAATGTTGTTCACTCGAGATCTAAGAGATTGAGAATGTTGCGGATTTTTGCATGAAATAAGAAAAACTTCACGTAATGTGATCGGGAAGTTTCGAAATGAGACTCCTTCAGGTACTTTTTATGAATTTTCAAAATTCAAGCGATGATGAATGATATGATGTGTAAATTTTTCAAAATCCGTAATTTTTTTCAAAATCTAATTCAGCTATGATTTTGCCGGTTTTAGGGTTTACTAGCCAAATTATTGCTCAATGTGTTCCGAAAGTTTCAAATTCGAGACTCCTGCAGGATTTTTTTTCATGAATTTTTCAATCATATGCAACTATAAACGACATGTCAAGCCTTTCAGCAATCATTCCGAAAAATTGAATTTGCTGGAAATCTATACGATTGCGAATGTTGCCGAGTTTTTCATAAAAGAAGAAACACGGTTCTTAATGTGGTCTGAACGTTTCCAATTAAAGGCTCCTTCGAGGACTTTTCTATTAATTTTTAAACCCGTGCGATTATAAAAGCATCATTGACTTATTGCAAATGTTTCGAAAACACTATTTTTTCAAAATCTAATCCAGCGATGAAATTGTCGGTTTTCTGATTTACTAGGCAGATAATTGAAAAAAATTCCATGAAATAAGAACAACTATGCTTGTTGTGGTGTGAAAGTTTCGAAATGAGGACAACTTCAGGGATGTTTTTATTAATTTGCAAAGTTTTGCGATCATACACGATATTCATTGCCTTTCTGAAAATTTGATGATTCTATTCAAAATTCTATCATTTTGCCGGTTTTCGGATTTACTAGCCTAATTGCTTAAAATATTCCGAAAATTTCAAATTTTGGGCTTCCGCAGGAATATTTTTACGGATTTTAAAACTTATGCAACTGTAAGTTACATATAACGACTTTCTGCAATCGTTCCTAAAAATGTTATTCACTCGAAATCTAAGAGATTGAGAATATTGCCGACTTTTGCATGAAATAAGAAAAACTACACTTAATGTGGTCTGGGAGCTTCGAATTGGAGTCTCGTTCAGGGATTCTTTCATAAATTTTCACACATGCCATTATAAACGAAATTCATTGAGTTTCGGAAAATTTTTCAAAAACCATTTTTTAATCAAATATTAATTTAACCATGAAATTGCCGGTTCTCGAATTTATTTTATTTGCCAAATAATTGCTTAGTATAATCGAAAAATTTGAAATTTAAGGCTACCCGCATGTGTTTTTTCATGAAAATTTCAAACTTATGCAACTATGAACGCTACACACTTTCTTAAATCGTTCGAAAACCTGTTATTTGCTCGAAACATACGAGATGGATAATGTTGCCGATTTTTGCATAAAATAAGAAAACCTCTGCTTAATATGCTGCAAAAGTTTCCAAATGGAGACTCCTTCGGAGATTTTTTTATGGATTTTCAAAATTCATGCGATGATAGACACAATTCATGAATTTGCAAAATTTTCAAAAAATATCAATTTTCGAAAATCGAAGGCAGCGATGAAATTGTCAGTTTTGGGATTTAACAGCCAAATAACTGTTCAATGTTTTCCGAAAGTTTCGAATTCGAGGCTCCTGCAGGGGCTTTTTCATAAGTTTGCAAACTTTTACAACTATGATGATGACGTGTTCATCCAACAACTTTTTTCAGATTTTCCGATAAATGTTAGTTATTTAAATCTAAGAGGCCGGGAATGTTGTCGATTTTTCGTAAAATTAAGAAAAACTATACCTAATGTGGGCTGAAAAAATTGAATTGAAGACTCCTTCAGATATTTTTTTAGGCATTTCCAAACTATTATTCGATAATAAACGACATCCATCGAGTATTTGCAACCATCAAGAATTTTCTTAAAAAACTGCGCAAAATGAGAGCAATTTTGCTTCCACTATTTTAATACACAAAAGCCACTCAATATGGGCCGAAATTTTCGAATTAATCGCACCTTCAGAGACTTTTTGGTATATTTCCAAACTTATGCGATTATAAACGACATACATCGACTATCAGCAACGCTCGGGAAAAATCGAACTTTTGTAAAACTACTGAAAGTGAGAGCGTTTTTAATTTGCTAATTTGTTGTGCAAACCTTACTTAATATGTTCTGAAAGTTTCGAATAGAGAACACCTTCGGGGATTTTTTTATTAATTTGAAAACTTATGCGAACATGAAAGATTTCCATCGAGTATCACCAACCATCGAAAAAATCTGCTTTTAAAAAAAACTACGAAAAGTGAGGTATATTTTGTTTTTGGAAATTAATGCGAAAAATTTACTTAATGTCTTTCTCTAATGAAAGTTTAAAATTGCGGCCATCTTCAGTTTTTTTATTTTTTTATTCCAAAATTTTGCGATCACGACATCCATCGACTATCGGCACTCGTCGGAAAAATATAATTTCTTTTAAAATACAGGAAGTGAGCTCTTTTTTGCTCTTGAAAGCGCAAAATCTCCTTTAAATGTTCTGAAAGTATCGAATTGATGACACCTTCAGGATTATTTTTATGATGTTCCAAACTTATACAATTTCCAAACTTATCGGCTATCCAGCAACTATCGAGAAATATCGATTTTTTTAAAAACTAACTGGAACCGAGTTAGGTTTTGCTTCAGCAATTTATTGTGCAAACTCTACTTCATATGTTATGAGAGTTTCGAATTGGGGACACCTTCAGGGATTTTTTATTAAGTTTCAAAATATTGCGATTATAAACGACTTTTATCGGCTATCAGCAACCGTAAAAAATCAAATTTCTTTAAAACTACAGGAAGCGAAAACATGTTTGCTCTTGAAATTCAAGGAGCAAAATCTACTTAAAATGTTCTGAAAATTTCAAATCGCGAACTCCTTTAAGCAATTTTTAATGAATTTTTAAACTTCCGACTTAAACGACTTCCATTGACTCGTCGAGAAAAATACATTTAAAAAAACTAAAGAAAGTAATAGCGTTTTTGCTCTAAGAAGTTAAAAGCATCATGAACTTCGGTTTCGAATCGAGGACATCTTCAGGGATTGTTTAACGAATTTTATAAATGTATGCGATTATTAACAGTCATCGACTAGTTGCAACTATGGCAAAAAGAGTTTTTGAACAACACATTGTTCTTCAGCTGCTGATTCTCTTTCATGATCAACATCTTCTGCTTTGAATGCCTCTTTGGCTTCTAGTTCTATTTCGTCTTTGCTTCATCTTATAGAAGAAAGAAGACGTACCAATGCGATGACGATGAGTTGGATGGGTGGTGCTTTCTTTCGGTTGTTTTGTTGCTAAAAATGCAAAAATACTAATTTTCCTATAGCAATTTCAATCAATTCAAGTTCGATCTTTGAGCTGAAAAAAAAATACTTAAGATCAGCATGGCATTTTCTTCAAAATAAATGCTTAAAACTTCTTTAAAACGACTTGGGCTACGCCTCGGGTCTTCCTCCTTTGTATAAAGCAGTTGCACGATTATACGAGATGTTACTTTTTTAAGGGTCATGTTTGCTATGAAATTACATTTTAATTTGGAAGCTTTTGTGCCTTTTGAATGTTTTTGTGTCTGCCGTTTTTGAGTTATCAGCACCATAATGAAAAAATGTAGTTTAGTGAGTATTGAGTGGTATGAACGATGATAAATTAACGGCGCTGTCGACGTTAATTTATGGTACGCCACTGCTTTTTCTGGAAATAAAAGTAATTTTCTGAATTCCCGTTCATTTCTGGACAAATTTTATCTCTTGAGTTTATTTCCTTTCACGCATGGATTGTTCCGAAAAAAATGAAAATGGGTGTACTGATGTAGCTTGATTAAGTCACCCCGACTTAGGGCGGTGTGATGCTGATGTAAAACGACTTTTTTATGCGAAGCCCGCTGATCGAAGCAAATAAGATCAAGAGACCAAATTTGCTCAGAAATGAATGGTAATTGGAAAAATATTTTTTGATTGGAAAAAGCAGTGGCGTGCCATCTTACATAGTCTCCCCTTAACATCTTTTGTTGGAGCGACGATTTGCTGTCTATGGATTCTAATTCGGTACATGGTTGGTTCGGTTTGGGTTCGAACTTCCAATTCGGCCCGTATAATTTAAGAGCCGTTCCAGTGCAGGTCGGCCCGAAAGGCATAAAAAATCTGTGTGGTCTTGCTGCTTAGCATTAAGGCAATTAAATTTGAATAACGACCCTAACCGGAAAGGTTTTCGGTTTCTTCCCACCGATTTTTAGGTTTTATAGTGCGAATTTGCCAGTATTTTTTCCTGTATGCAGCCAGTTTACTTCAGTTGAGTGAATTGCCAAAAACAAAGTGCGGAAATCGCCGTCACGCTCGCATTTCCTTTAACAATGATCAACAGCATAATTTCGGCAAATTGTTTTGAGTCATGCATGTAAGCAATTAAATATCAAATGCGACCTTCGATGTGCAAAATTGCGCAAAAATCACTTAAGTTTTGCAAGTTTTATCCTCTGGTTTACACGTGAACTAATAGATGATTGCATTGAATTGGTATTTCAGTAGGCGCCAGTATGCCCGTGAATTGATCTCCATCTAATCCGCTTTAAAATTCGTATTTTATCCCCATCCAGAACAAGAAGCAACTTGGAAATTTGACTATTTATGCCAGATACTTTAGTCTAAAAGCCCTGTGAATTTCATTGGAAGGGCTCTAGGTTCTGATTTTTGCCCACTGATTAACTGGGCGTTAACAGCAAAAAACTGCACAGTCTGGCTTAAAAATTCTCAAGCTCAATCAATAGACGATTTATGTGTCCAAATTTACTTAAAACCGCACTAGTTGCTGATTTTTATGAACCTTCCAAATATTAGTTTAAAAACAAACGCCGCGCTCACTTTAAAATGTTTTTATTTTTGTGCTAGGGCAAGTTGCAACTGGAAATTTATACAGGCAATAGACGACATATTACTCGCTAAACTGGGAGGATTTTGTTCAAATCTCATGATATTTGATTAAAATTTTGAAAGTTAGCGAATAGTCTACAAATACATATTATTGGCAGCTGTGCGCTCTTTTTGGAAAAATGTAACTTTCAATATAACACAAGTAGCCACTTTAGATTTGTACAGTCGATAGCAAACATCTGTAGATAAAAACCTTCAAAATTCCATTGACTCCTCGTTTTTCCTAGCTCGTAACTGCTTTGTAAATACTAGTCTAAAAATGAATGTTTTCCAAATCAAAACAGGTTTCTAGAAAAATTCGTAACATCTGATCTAAATCCGCTACCAACTTGCAATTTGGACATTCTATGGCAAACATTTCCATCTCAAAATTCGGCGAATTTAATTCGGTTTGCTCCATCTCGATTTTTGCCAACCATCTAAATGGGCGTCCTAATATGGAAGAAGTCACCCTAACTGCACGCTCTCGCTTAAAAATTCGTAACTTTCCATCAAGAGCACGTAACAGCCTGCAATTTTTCCAGTCGACTCATTTCGTCCAATTGAATCTCAATTAATTTATTTAAAATCGCAATTAATTTTATCGGAATGATTTTATGAGTTTTACAGATATTAGTTTATAAATAAACGACACGCTCACATTTATTATACACAAAAAATTATACTTTTATTGTGACGCAAGTAGCAATTTGAAAATTGTGCAATCTATAACAGATGCTTAAGTCTGAAAGCGGTGAAAAGTTCAGTCAAGTTGCATTCAAACTTTTTTAAATTTGGCAAATAATGGAAGCGAATTCTCAATTTAAACGTTAATCTCTGGAGCCTCTATTTATTTAATTAGTGAATCCTTCAAAGTTAGAAACTGTTTTCCCTATTCCAGCCAGCTTTTTTATGTAGAGGAAATCAGAAATTCAACCGCTCTAGTAATTTATTAGGATTTTACGTAAAATGTTCATAGACAACAAGCCGCATTTACAAGCAATTTTCTTGCACCTTCTTGTTTAAAAATTCCTAACTTCCAATCCAGAGCCAGTTACAACTTCAAATTTTTACGGCATATAGAAAATTGATGTGGCCGAAAGTTGAGTGAATTTCATTGAAACTGCATCAAACACATTTTTTCTTTGAAAATATTAGTCAACAAATGCCTATTTTTGCACTGCCGGTTTTAAAAAATTGTAACTTTGAGTCTGAAACAAGTAGCTACTGGAAATTTATAGTCTATAACAGATACGCGACCCTGAGAGTGGTAAATATTTTCAAACTATCGCACCAAATCCTGATTTTTCACAAATTTTCAAACATCAGTCTCAAATGGAAAGGATTTCATTCAAATCCACGTTTCTATAAATAACGCCAGTTTCACAAAATTGATCCTTAACTTTAGACCTGAAGTCGATTGCATTAAATTGGTATTTTTTAGGCGCCACTATGCCCTTGAAGGGAAATCTGATCCCTTCGAAAGCCAGACTTCCAATAAATCAGTCACAATAATCAACGTCCTCAGAGCGTAACTTAAAGCTGAGGGCTTATGACTCTGTCTGGGATAAAATTATTTTTCAACCTCCCACGGTCACTAGTTAGACCGCAGTTTATTCAAAGCGTTTTTATTCTTTATCATCAGTATTTTTCCGTTTTGTAGGTATACAGGGTGATTCAAAATTGGCGTTATTCCTCCTGGAGGTGTTGTCTGGCGCTGTTGTACAGAAAAAATAGTTAAAAAATAATCGTTATTAAAAACTGAGAATTTTTCAAAAAACTATATTAGAAAAACGGCAACAATGTTTTTCTAGGTAATCGGCCTAATTAACATTACGTAAATACCTGTTGCTTCGTAATTATTTAATACTCCGGTGACCGTGGATAAATAAAGAAAGTGACAATACGATAGACAAGGGTCAAACGGTAAATTCAACAGGAATCATTGAATGACGGAACCTATTTCGAAACTCATAACCTCGAAATATTAATTTGCTTAGAAATTACAAAAACATACATTTGAGTCTGTAACTCCAAACAAGTGCCTGTGTAATCACTTGATTATGCACTCTTCTCGAGCAGCTTCTCGCGTTCGGTTAATAAACTCCTGCTCAATGTATACCGGTGTTCAGTAATCCATTGGTTTAATGTGATTTTACATACGTGATAGGAATGTAGCCGGTATTTATTTGGTGCCTGGGAAACTGTCAGTTGTTGTGCAATGTTCTGTGTGCCCCTGAAAGGCTCTTCTGCAATTATGTCCAATACTTGTTCCTTTCATCGAAAAATTCTAGACTTTTTGTATCAAAAATTTTCGTAATTTGAAGCAAAGATCGTAATTTTTCGTTTTGAATGCTTAAGTATTCCAATATGCTTCCAATTAAACGTGGAACACTTTCAAAATAATGCTCAATAAGTTGAAATTCGATTTTTATCTGTTAATATCTTCTGGAAATTATCGAAAAAAAAATTTCAATATTTTTCTCGTACCTTCCAAGTGAGCCCCTACTACCCCTTAAAAGGAATGACGCCGATTTTGAATCACCCTGTATGTTTGCTTGGCTACAACACTTAAAAGCTAAACGAAACCGTACGCCCTAAGGATATATCCTTCCTTCAGTTAAAAAATGGTGAAGCCATTAGTACGCCCTAAGAATATTTTAATTAATTAGACGCCAGCCAATCAGAAGTAGAGCATTTCAACAATTTACGCGATCGCCCGAAGTGAGTGAGATTAGTAAATTAATTACAGTTGGCAGAACCGAGCCTTAATGTTAATTTCCGGTCGTTAGGCAACCAACTAAACACCCCCCACAATCAACTAAACATCCTACTCGACTGCGCCAGTCGAACCGTTATTTTAAATATGAGGATTATCTGCAAATCACAAGATTCAATGTAATACAAAATTCGGGATCCCATCAGGACGCTTAAAAAAATATTGATTTTTTTGCCACAAAAAATTGAATACAAAATTTGTCAAAAAACTTTATTTAATTAAAATCTGCAAGTTTTATCAACGGTCAAAATAGCAAGAAATTTTTAAAACCTGAAACTGCCCAACCTTGGGGGGGCTGGTAGCATCGGAAGAACCCTTGCGATTGGCCCAAAAAAATACGCACTTAACTGGCCGCATCCGAAAAGATTTCTCTAAATGTGTGGGCCATTGCGATTTCCGGACGCCAGTCAACTAAATTTCAGGCAAATTTATTGGTTGGGATGGTCTGCCACCGTGTCCACCCAGATTAGCAGATTTAGTCAAATTAGACTTTTTCCTGGGTTAAAGTACCGCCTACCACTAGGCATAATATGAAGGATCTTCGAGAATTTGCCAATTTTATTAAAGCCCGTTTCCTGTTCGTTTTATTTTGGTCAAAATTCAAGTAAAGTTTTTTTAGTTTTATGCTTTACTGGGTGTTTTTAGAGGCCCTGTTTGAACTCATTAGTTTGAACGTGAATATTTTCGCAATGTTTGCAAAACATTTACTGTGTAAATCATTATTTTGGAGGTTTCAGAGGTTTTTTCATTCAAAACATAAACATTAATTGAAAATTATTTTAGAGAAGGTACATTTTCTGCCAAGCTTTCAGTGAAGTAAAAAAATTGGAGTTTGTTTTGTACCCATTCAGCCTGCATTTAGAATGTCTTACACAGGGTGGTTCAAGAGAAAATGTAAATGTTCCAAAGACATGTTTTTTAAAACATTTTTTAGAAGATCGTTTGACGCATAACTTAAAATTCTCTAACTTTTGACTGTTAATATTTTCTCGACCGGTAGTCCGATGTGAACAATTTTGTTAGCGAATCAACGCTGTATTCTTGGACAATATTTTAGTTATAACACTAGTAAGCACACAAATTACATAAACAAGTTGTACCGGGCGTTTAAATACTGTTGTGGTTTCGGAGTCAATGTTTAAATCTTTCTGCGGGCACTATTGAGTAGCCCAGAGAGCAGAAAAAGTATATGATGTTATGACCTCACATCTCGCAGTAATTTGGATCTCCAGTCGTCTGTTTTTCCCGGGCCATTCGAGAAATGTTCATTTTTTAGGTCAAACTTCGCGGGAAATTTACTTAAGTTTTTAATTGCTGATACGCAGTCAGGAAAATAAATCAAAATAAAGAAGAATGCTGGGAATTGGTAGCATTGTTGGACAAATGGAATGCACCATAATGAAGGAGCACCTACATAAAGCTAAGGGTAAGCTAGCGAGAGAGAAGAACCGAAAATGTATTTTTTAACTAGATGCCAAAACTTAAAGCTTGTACCAACATTCATTGAGGTGAGGAGGAGAGATTTTATTTTTGGGAGAAAGCAGAATAATGGAAATTATTTGAAAGCACTGAATGTTTTTACATGCAAGTTTTAAATCTAGTGATGAGTGATTATTTTTCTAAAATAAACGATCTCAATAAGAAAATTATCAAAACAGAAAAATCCTTAAACAATAAATACAACCGAAACGATTTAAAACCATTCTTTGAACAACAAAAACAACAATTCGAACTTTATTTCAACAAAATCAAGGCAAAACAAATAAACAAAATTGAGAGAAACCAAATTTTAAAGCTAAAAAAGCCATCAAGTTGAAGGAGGGGAATAAAAAGATTGAAAGAAAACGTAAAAGAGAAGAGAAAGTAGCAACCAAAACTAATTTGGAAAAATAAGAAAGTGCAAATCAAACGAAAATTAAATAGATACACTTGGCTTTGCCTGTAAGAAACGCCGAACCAAAACTAAACACTGGACATGTAATGCTTGCCACAAAAAGTTTCACAATCTCTGTATTCCAAAAACACACAAGGAGCATGTTCCCGACGAAGATGATGACGAGTTATTTATGCGTAATTATTGTTACAAAGAGAAAAGTGAAGAAGATACCAGTAGTAAGGAGAATTTTGACGAAGTTGAAAATACGGAAGGTGGTTTTAGTGAAGAGGAAAAATTTAAGTACGTGGGGCCAATAAACTTTTATTCTTACTACCTACTTAAATAAATATTATTCAAAATCATACTAAGCGTATTAATTATTGACTTGTCCAACTACTGGATTGACTATGTCCAACAACCAGGAAAATTGTCCAATGACCAAAGTTCTTTGACTAAATCCCAGTTTTTTTATTATTAAAAGTTTTATTATTTCCAACTTGAAATTATAAATATTAGAATGTAATGCCTATATGTTTTCAATTAAAACAAGCCGTCAATCTTATCTCTAAGTCAAAAAATTTATATTCAGCAAAATCTCTTTTTTTTTAAATCCCCTACTAATACCCTACTACTATTATATTTAAAATATCATATATTATTATTATTGCTTTAGAGTTCAGACAATGAAGCAACGTCAGAGTTCCCAGAATCTCCTACAGTCTCTTTACCGGCCAGACCAACTTCTGCAGAATCAGCAATTCGTCAATGCGCAGCACAATCTTCTAATAAAGCATCCCGACACCTCAAGAGGAAGTGCGACGAGGTGTTAGATGTGATTGGAAAACGGTTGGCAGTACCTTTGAATAATGGAGACAAATTTTTTGACGTTGAAAAAGCATGGGCATCAAAATTGAGAGATCTCAACCCAAAGCAAGCGGTGCATGCGGAAAAATTTATAAATGATGTTTTCTACGAAGCACACTTGGGAAACTTGAATCGCAGTTGTCTCCTACAAATTCAGCAGGAAAATTCAAGAATAATTCAGCCTCCATTCGTATCTCAGCTCCCATTCAACAGTCAGCCTTCAATAAACACGCAACAGTCATCACACTCTCAACCCTGATTCACTACTCAGCACCAATTCAAAGCTCACCAACTATTGTTCCCTCAACCCTCATTTGATATTCAACCCGCATTTCACATTCCCTATATGCTACGAGAAGAAAAACCGCTAACACGCACCAAGGTAACACCCAACCATCAAGCGACTTCACAAGTTTTTAGCAACTGCAATTATTGTATGGATGAAGCAGCTTAATTGCATACAATTTTTTTTTAACCTACTGGTTAGATTTAAGATCAACATATTAAGTTCATTAATAAAAAAATATATCTTTCTACTTTTTGATTGATTTTCTTGTATTATCAATATTCGTTAAACTTACCTTTGGATATGTGTTTTCAATGCCCTGTAAATTGCGTCACGTTTCGGGAATTAAATTACTCAGAGCTGGCTTAGAAATAACGGTGGAAAATTTTAAGTCTTCGTAGCTTCTTCCTGTTGCCAAAAATCTGAGTGTAGCTGATAATCATTGGCGTCATTAAGTTTAACAAATGCAGGTATGTGGCTTCGTTCATACGTAAGTAATTTCGAAAATCGTCAGGATCATTGCGTAACTCCGCTATTAAATTCGTATGAGACAAAAAATAATTCCTATTCAGCAACCATGGTTTACACCATTTCCTTTCAGTTTTTAATTTCATCTTTTTTTTAATTACACACACTGCAGGCGTTGCAAGAATTAACTCTTCGCCCAAATATCCCATCTTGTCGGCAACAATATAAGTTGGGTGCTCCTCCTTCACATCTGATGATTACAGTTCATATGCACAGATCTGGCTTGCGCAAGCCAGATCGTTCAGATGGCTTGAGCGTGTAAATGGGCTTTAATATACGGCTTGCCTAAGCTTCATAAAAACAACATACCATTACGACCAATCGTCAACAATATAAGTCCACCAACTTACAACTTATCAAAGTTCCTCTCCACAATTCTAAGAAATGTCTTAGTACAGTCAGAATGTCATACTAAGGACTCGTGGAATTTTCGTGATTTTATTAAAAACCAAAAAATTCCGCAAAATAACTGTTTAATATCGCATGATGTAGCATCATTATATACCAATATCCCAATTGAATATACAATAGAGTGTATAAAAAATAAATGGAAGAAAATCGACCAACATTCAACAATTCCAGAAAAAGCATTCATTGAAGCGGTAGAGCTATGCCTACAATCTACATATTTCAAGTGTGAAGAAAAATGTTATTCACAAATATACGGTGTAGCAATGGGTTGGGCCATATCAGCAACAATTGCAAACTTTCTTTAAACGCTAAGTGGATGATTGGTTAATGTGTTTACCCAAAGATAAAACTCAATATACCCTAGATAAATTCACCAATTTTCACGACACTAAAAATTTACAATGGAAAAGGATAAAAATAAATCAATACATTTTTACACATAACAGTAAATTATGATAATTCAGGTGAAATAAAAACAAATTGGTATACAAAAGAGGTTTGGTCAGGAAGATATTTAAACTATAATTCATATGCGCCCCAAAAATATAAAAAAAGCGTAATAACTGCACTTACGGATAAAGCTATAAAATGATCAGACCCAAATTACAGACAAGAAAAGTTTTAAAAAATCTGAAAAATATTACTTAATAATAACTACCCAAAAACATTTTCTGAACCAATAATAAAGAGAAGAATTAACAAAATTTACAATTCAACTAAATATAACAATAATGAGAAAAAAACAACACATATACAGGGAGTCCCAAAAGTAATGGCACAAAACAAAATGGCGGATTCCTGGGGTGAAAATATGATGATTAAACACAACTTACCTTAGTCCAAAAGTTGACGGTTGCCGACATACAGGGCGTCAAACTTACATTTTAATTTCAGTTTTCCGTTATTCTACTTTGAAGGGAGCTGCATATTTTAACGAAATTTGGTATACAGGAGTTTTTGTGCATAGGAAATTCAAATGTCCCATCATATTTTGGTCAACCCGTAGAAAAAGCCACTTGCGGCGATATCTGGGCAAAAAAATGGTTTTAATTTTTTGATCACCCGGTATGCTGACTTCTAAAATGGTTGGCTCTAATGACCTATTAATTTTGAACAAAAAAAGTATTAGTCGATGTCTCAACAAGCTTCTGTTTCCGAGATTTTTGCAGTTTTGTTGTTGAAAATTTTGTTTACAGATAAAGCTACATTTAGAAGAAGAGGTGTCGTTAATTTCAGAAAAAAAAACATTTATGGGATGTTGCGAACCCTCATTCAGTAAGCGAAAGACATTTTCAACATGAGTTTAAAATTAATGTGTGCTGCGCATTAATCGGTGACCATTTTCTCCGGTCGCATATATTACCACCTACTTTGAATGGCAATTCTTATCTAGAATTTCTTCAAACTTGACTATCGGATTATTTCGATGATTTACCGCTGAATTTGCTAGAGCAGTTAGAAATTACCTAAACCAACATGTTGCCAATCGGTGGATAGGTTTTAGAAGTTCTTGGGCGATTTTCACTTAGATACCTATTGTGGCTTATTTTTTGTAAATACTGCATTTTGTGGTTTAATCGCAAATATCTCGGAAACCAAGGCTTGTTCGGACATCGACTAAGAATACCTTTTTTGCGCAAAATTAATAGGCGATTAGAGCCAACCATTTTAAAAGTCAGAATACCGGGTGACCAAAAACTTAAAACAATTTTTTTGCCCAGATATCCCCTGAAGTGGCTTTTTCTAAAAGTTGATCAAAATCTGATGGCATATTTGGATTTCTTATGCTCAAAAACCCCTGTATACCAAATTTCGTTAAAATATGCGGCTTCGGTCAAAGTAGAATAACGAAAAACTGAAATTAAAATGTAAGTTTGACGCCCTCTGTATGTCGGCAGCCGTCAACTTTTGGACTAGGTTGGTAAGTTGTGTTAAATCATCATATTTTCACCCCAGGAATCCACCATTTTGTTTTGTGCCATTACTTTTGGGACACTCTGTATATGACTACCATATATTCCAGAAATCAATAAAAAAATATCAAAAATACTAAAACAACACAACATTAAAATTGCGGAAAAAACAAAAAACAACTTATCAACTGAATGTTTTCCAAAACTAAAACCAAAAACTGACAGAATGGATGTACCAAATGTACCAAATACTGTATATAGAGTGAATTGCTTAGAATGTGATAAGTCATGTATAGGCCAAACTAAACAATATTTAAAACAGAGAATGTACGAACATAAATACAGTCTGAGAAATACTAGTGAAAATAAAACAGCATTAACACAATATGCACACCAAATGTTACATAATTTTGATTTTAACAACTCAGATATATTAGTTAGGGAAGCAAATTATCATAAAAGAAGAATCCAAGAAATGATACAAATAAAAAAACATGCAAAAGCAGTAAATTTCAGATCAGATACCGACAACCTTAGCAACATTTACCAAACCCTAATAAAGCCATAAGTATAGAACATCCAGTACACTATTGAAAAATTAAAACTATTTCTATACATGCAGATCTCAATACATACATACTTATCTCAATACATGCATACCATTCTCGCAAATCGTAGAAAATAATTCAGACAAATTTAAGGTTTCCAGAAGTTTCAACCTTAAAGAACGTAATGTTTACCAATTATGAGGTAAGTTTTTCAAATGTTTTGCGCTCCCAAAAGGAAGGATTTTTTCCCTCAAGAACTGATGAATGTTTTAATGCTTTATATATTATAATAAATAGTTTTTGTACAATATGTTTTAATCGTGAATTGGTGTTTGTAGTTTGTGCAAATTTGAAATCTGATGGTGGCGTTGTTGTCTCGCCGAAACGTAATGTAGTAAACGATATTCTAATTTTTACTTCACACTTTGACTGGGACCTTAAAGATAAAAATATGAAAATTTTTAATTGCGAAATCAATTTATTTTCATCCATTTTTGAGATGAAATAAAACTCAGAATCTTAATTTAACTTGGCGACTGCACTAAACGCATACAATACACAATTGGCTGCTATCGAACGATAGAACAATGAAAATAAAACGAAACAATCGATCGTAAAACGGAATCAAGTCCATACATAAACCGGATGCGATAAATTGGATTTGGCTCGAATGGCAAATTCAATTATTGTTAGCTAAATTGCAATAAATGTCGATTGGAATTGGCAGGCGCAAATGCATTGATCATTTTATAACAGTTGCTCAATGCAACCAACGATTTCTGCTTCGATCGGATCTGGAACATTTCCTTTCAACTTTAGGGTGACGGGGTTTTTAATTGGAGAAGCGCCGCAAGCAAATTTAGCCCGAATGGCGTTTTCCAAACAAATTCAGTTGAAATAATGCTCATAAAAACGTATGTGATTGAAAATAAATATTTGCGGTTCGTCCATGTTGAATTTTGTTAATCCCAAATGCAGATCGCAGATATATTTGCTGTTGAATGCAAATAAATCATTTGCCCGCAGACGCCTGTTTGTATAGGCTTCGCTAACCATTTGCAAACGCAGTCGTTTTCGATAAATCCCGGCCCGTTTGAGAATTAAAAGGCAGTTTTACCTGTTTTTCGAAAAACAACCAAAGCAGCCAAAAATCCCGTTTTTCCAGCCAATTCTGCCTCCACTCTGAAAGAATGGCCAAATTTGAATGACATTGTGCTCCGCCACAATTCGGCCTTATTCGAAAACAGACCAGATGATTCTAATAAATCGTTTAAAAACACTCCAGTAAATTGCTAAACATCAATCAACTGTAGGCTTGTTGCAGAGCAACTCAGAAGAGGAAGTGTGATTTTAGTACTTCTGCGAATAAAAGGGCATGTCAATATGGTCGAGTCGGAACGATTGATCCCCTTGAAGCACCACTGATAGGCCCACCAGGCACCCAATTTGTATTAACAATACTGTCTAGAGAGCAGGTCAAAATTCCAGCGGAAAGAGCCGAAAAATCCGCTCTTGTGGATGTGTGGAGCCATGCGAAGAACGCTAGAACACTGTTCCCGACCAGATCGTACGGGCTGAAGCATTGGGGCCAATAGACAAGATGACAGATTTTGAAATACCGTTGTATAATGTAGGTATACGTCTACTATATCCGAAAACATCATTATTTCCGCAAGAAATTATATGTTTGCTCAAATAATCGCTTTTTCATCTTGCCATTTCATATAAGGCGCGAAAACGCTCGTGGGTGTCATGTCGTCTGCTTGTGACGTCACGACCTTATTCAGTGTGCACGGTGCCTATGTTTAAAGAGGGAAGTTCACAAAATATTATACATGTTGAGTGTTAAAAATGACTTCCAAATTTTACAAGTGCTGTGCGGGTCCTCTATGCACAAACACTTCAATAAAAACATCGAATAAAATGTTTGTTTTCGTTCTAATCAAGAAAATAGTGAGATAAATGGCTAAAGCTCGCAAGGCAAAAACCATCAGATATAAGCAGGAATACAAAACTTAATTTTTGTAAAGACCACTTTGATGTAAGGATTTGATTTAGATTGATAGAGAGATTCAGAATGTTTTTTGAGATTAAATATCAATTATATAAACATTATATTAATAATTTTACAATTATCATTCCCTATAGACTATTTATTCTCCTTTCCGCCGTCTAATGATATGGAAAACTATATGGAGTATCATTTGATGGGTAACCTTTCTAAACCTGAAGCTAAGGAAACAAATAGTTAGCTTGAGCTTCACATTGAACAACGGGTGATCAGATCAGACGGTTACGAGAATTTAATATGTTAAAAGCACATGCTTCCCTTAACATAAGTTTGATCAAAGTTCTTGATGGTGTACCTAATTACAATAGCGTGTGGTTTAATTAATTTGCAAGATTCTCTAATTAAATAAATATACTTATTAAATATATGCCTTTTTATTTTCGACTCTATACTTTTATACAGCAAATCTGACACATATTTTCATCAAAAAATTGTATAAATTTGTGTGTCTCAAAAATAACGTATGATATAAATAAAAACAAGTGTTATAAAAGGCTTGTGTGAATTAAATTATCGTTAGCAATGAAGATAAATTAGATTGTACTTGCAAAGAAGTTTTCACATTACGAAACTCAGATGAGGAAAAGTCTTTATTGGATGCAAAGAACTGCTCCAACATTAACATATCAACTCTGGGCAAGTTAGAGCTGTTGGCCTTGATAAATCCTTGTTCCATCGTTGTTAATTCCTTTAGCAGTTGATTCCTTTAGATTATTTAGCACAAAATCACGAATAAATAATAAATAAACTGATGCGATAGGGCTATTGCCACAGCTGATACATAAGCTGTGTTATTCCTTCAAGGGTCGTGACGTCATGCGTTCGGATTGGCGTTAGCAATATGGCCGACTGCTGCATTTTATATTTTTATTATATTAAAAATCTTGTCGATCCCATCATTTTTATTAGGAATGAGTCAATTTTTAGAATCCTTTCAACATATATTTTCCTCTCAAACCATTGTTTCTTTGATCCTTTTATACTGTCGTCATGCCTATTTTATCGAAAATGGTCAACAGGGCACCCAAAATAAATAAACTAATAATTTTCTAAATTGAATTTACAAAACACATACATAAAAAGAGAAATCGGCTTGGCAAACGGTAAACTATTCTTAAAAATGACTAAGAATCATCTAAATTTGGAGGCCTCAAGTAGGAGCTTTATGGTTATCGTGGGCCGATTTGGGTTTAAAAATCCGCAAGATTACCAGAGGAAGATAGAAATCAGCAAAATAAGTGGGATTTGAGTTTTTTTTGTTTCAGTGTCACAACAGCAATGTTGCCCAAATTATCCTTTTTCCGTGAAAATTCCCAATAAAATCGTGTTAAAGTTGAATCTGATAAAAAATGAGAAAAACACGCGAAAACAGTATCTAATTTTGATTGATTAAGTAAGTAAGTAAATAGGCTAAAAAGAGGCAGAGATTAAGGTGACAATACAAGAATTTTACTAACATTTGCAAGGTTGGCAAAAATCAGATATTAGCGCAATGTGAACGACATTTTCAATGTTTCTAGGTTTAATCATCGGCTATAGACGGTAGAAATTTGAAGTTGCTACCTGTACAGGTATAAAAACTTGAATTTTTTGCTAGTGTCGATGTCTTATTCGTACTCTAATATTTGGAAGATTCAAAAATCAGCAGCTAGTGCGATTTTAAGTTAAATCATAGAGACAATTTGGACAACGAGTCGTCTATTGACTGGAAAAAATACTCTTAATTACTTACTTAAGTTGCTACTTGCCCTGAATGGGAAATTGGGAATTTTTAAGCGTGTGCACGCAGGTGTTTCATTTCTTTGATGTTTCGACCAACTTTTATACACAAAATAATAATTGGCTGCTATTTAAACAAAATTTCTAAGGGTTTTAAATTGAGGTATTTGGCATAAATTGCAGAAAAAATTTTCAAGTTGGCACCTGTTTTACTTTAGCATCAAAGAACTTTGAAACAAACGTGCATTTGGATGAAGTGCCTTCGATTTTAGACGAATATTTGAAATTTGGTTAAAAATCAGGGTTTAAAACAGCAACAGTTTGGGTGAAAATGTGAAAAGTGAAAATTGCAACTTGCTCCTTGCTCAGAGCAGTTACGAATTTTTGGGCAAGAGCGTGTAGTTGGCGATATTTTTCATTCTTAGTCGCGCATTTGGAAAGTTGACAAAAATCGAGATTTTCGTACAATTCGAATGAAATTCGCGGAAGTTAGAGCTTAGAATACTTTACCTAAACTGTGAGAATTTCAAGTGGAAACTTGCGCGAAATATTTTTCAATATTTCACACGAATATTTCCAAAGTATTTTCAAGCATTTCAGCATTCAGGACGATTTTAAGTAAATTCATGGACAAACAATTTGGACAAATAAGTCGTCTATTGACTCGAAAATTTCAAGTTCCTACTGGCTCTAGATGGGAACTTTGGGATTTTGTGCAAGCGCGAGTGTGCAGTTTTTTTGAAATTTTTACTGTTCCAGAGCGGTCAAAAATCTGGGTCTGGAGCCCTTCGAATGAAATTCACAGCGTTTTTAGATGAAAGTATCTGGCATTGATTGCAAATTTTTTCAAATTGCTCTCAACTCCGAATGGGGAGTTACGAATTTTTAACCAAGAGCGTGCAGTTTTGCCAAATTCAACCAACATACGTAGGGCGGCATTTTTTTGCCGATACCTGAGAAACGAATTAAGCGAGCGCGCTCATTTCTACACTCTTGCATAGAGAATTACATAAAATTGTGAAAATGAAACAGCACTTGGCAAATTTTGACAGCTTCCCCGCAAAAAGCGAAATTTGAATATTACACAAAAAGGTCCAGGACAAAGCCATCGTCTCAAACATCACGCCACTTTTTTGCAGATATCTCAGAAACAACGTGAGCTAGAGCACTTATTTTTACATGATTAGATAGAGAATTAAATAGCTAAAATTAAGAAAAACCTGAGTTAGATAATTGCGGTTAGGTTTTACACAAACTGAAAAATAGCCACGGGTTTTTTTTATTTTGAGCAGTTTTTACCATCGGCCCAAATTTTTGGTCATATTTCCCGCTTAATGGACATTACTTTGATGCAATTTTTCGAGAAGAAGCAACTCGAATTAAAAAAGCGAGAAGCAAAATGTGAGTTTGTCGACCTTTTTTTGAATTTTTGGTTCATAAGTCGTAAACGTTTCATATTTCTATCGTAAGCAGGAAATTGTTGACGAATTTTCAACTGAAGTCTTTTTGGAGCCAATTTTTTTGCAAAGTCTAGCTATAAAAATAGATTTCTCTGAATTGAGCGGACATAGAAAGGTGGCCGCTTTTGCAATGAATAGGACAAAGGTTCTTTCATACGTGGCAAAATTTCATCTTTCTGCCATAAGCAGGGAATTTTTGACGAATTTTCAAACAACAAAAGTTATTTTTTTCAGCTATTTTTTTAAAGACCTGGTTTAAAAAATTAATTTTTCGGAACTGGGGGAAATACAAATGTGCCGTTTTTGCATTCAATAGGAAAAACTTTGTTTCATGCGTGGTAAAACTAACCTTTTTCTGTCATAAGCAGGGAATTTTTGACGAATTTTCATGCGAGTCATTTTTTTGCGAAGACCAGCGTTAAAAAATAGCAGGAAATATAAATGTGGTCGGTCTTGCCTTAATTAGCAAAAACTCCGATTCATAAGTGTGTCCGTTTTTGCAATAAATAAGAAAAACTTTGGTTTAATTTTTCTGCCATAAGCGTCTTTTATGGAGCATTTTTTTTTCAAGGACCAGTTTTAAAAAGTTGAGATATATGAACTGGGCGCAAATACAAGTTTACGGTTTTTACAGTAAATGACAAAAGCATTGATTCTTAAGTGGCAAAAACTTAATTTTTTTGTCATTAGCAGGGCATTTTTGACGAATTATCGAAGAAAGTGTTTTTGGAGCCATTTTTATTCAAAAAAGCTTCTTGGCAGGTATTCATGCTAGTTTGTGTTTCACTGCATGCAACTGAAAGAACGAAATTTGGATCAACCCCCAAAGTACTAATCAAAGCGAGAAGAGAATAACTCGAATTAATGGCAAACGAGTCAATTAGTAGTTTGCTGATACCAAACGCACCTGCAATTCGAGATTTTTTGATTGGAAAAGAGTCGATTTTACTGCTTTGCTTGAGCGACTGTCCCAATTATCCGTAATCGAATCAGCCATGAAAAATAATATACAATTTTTTCATTAGCGATTGCAGATATAATTAATATAAAGCGAGTATTAATATTAACATTAACAGAACTAAAATAGGGTTTCATTTTGATTTAAAAAAACCATTTGGAAAACTAGTAAAAATTAATGATTCTTCCGAAAAAGACAATAATTGCCATACTCGAATAAAACCCGCTTTGTTTGCAAAAATCCTCCATTTAAACAGTGAATTAGCGATTGCACTTTGGCCGCAGTGAAAATCTAAAAAGCATTGGATTATTATTATTGGATTATTAGCAGACACTACTAATATCGCGATTATGAAGCTCTCTGAACCCGATCTGTAGTTTTGGCGGGTGAAAACTCCCTCGCTGGGGGAATGTAGAGAAAAAAAGCGACAATTAAATTCCCGTGGGTTATTTGGAAAATTCGAAACCGATGCGAACAGACAAGGAGATTAAAGCAAAGGTCAGCAAAAAGGATTTTTAATGGCTTAATGACCACGCTCGTGACACCGCCGATGCTAATTATAAAGCACCATTTTTCAATCTGGGTGAAGGTAGTTTAGAAGGACATTTATTATGTGATATGAGCTTGTAAAAGCATGAATGAATAGATAAAGGAGTTTTTGCCACGACCGATTTTATATCGGCATTTGGCCTGGCAATGGTTCTCAATGGATCAATTGCACGTCTGCATGCACGAAGGCTGCACTATACGGCGTGTGAGTGCAATAACTGCATAATTATATGCAGACATCGAGAAAAACGGGCAAAGAGAAGGGAGGACATCCGGTTGATTTTATTTCATCGACGCGAACGAGTAAAGGGAGTTCCACATGCGATTTGCATAAACGTTTACTGGACATTGGAAATAGATATGAAAGGAAGCCAAGAAAAACCTAATCAAATCAATTAAAACTGATAAAGTTTGACCAGGAAAAGAATACCATAATCCATTGCTGCATAAAGTGCATTTCTATTTCACTGCCACACAATATGAATGATGGTATTCTTAGCATTTAGGGCCCTAATGTCCTAAAATCTTTTGCGTAAGCCTCCATTGTGGTAAACCGTGGCTGTTCGGAAACCATCTTACAACTGAAAAAAATTAAAAAGTAGCTTTCATAACTTTAGGTCCTTTGAAAATGTAGTTGCATTGACTTCTATGTGCAGCAATAGAAATTATTAACTTGGGACTCAACCAGCAATGTGAATGAAAGGTTGAAACTGGGGATATTTTAGTATGCAGTTTAGTGTATTTTATAATTTTCAAAGTGATTTTCCTGAAAAATAGTTGTAATGGAAAGCTAGCAAACATTAGAACACTTGTATTGGAAAACCTGATTCAATGGCAAGCAGTTTCTTCTTCGGTTAATTAATATGTGTGTAAATATCGTATTGCATTCAACGTTTTCTTAAAGAAATCCAGAAAAATCGTCTTGTAAGCAAATTGGTACAAAAAGTAAAAACTTTTAACAGATTCTGCTTTCTGCATTATTTTTCAAGCGGCAAACTGACGAAGGTTCCAGAAGGCAAAAAATTTGACCCTACAGCTAATTCATAACAATTTTCCCAAATTACTCTGATCGTCGATTCAGTAACAACCTCAAAATTTGCAAATTTTTCAATCTGAAAACATCAACGGCTCAAACAGTTGATCTTAAATATGCAAAGTGTGAAGCGCGGCGTATTCGGGGAAAGAAACAGCAGAAAAAACACTGGAAAGAGCAAAAAATTGTGCGGCTTTTTCGAGATACTACCAATGCTGCATTTTCCGATCTAATTTTTCATTTCCAATTTCATTTTATGCAAAAGTATACATTAATTTATAGAAAAATTGCATTCATGAACGTTAATCAATCATTTAGAGGCTTTTTGAAGCGTGGGTCGGAAAAAGTGCAAGATGAGGCATCGTTTCGTTTGAAACATGCTGCCAGGTTTTTGCTCATATCGCACGAACTATTAGAGCGACAGGGCTGTTTTTTCTACCACTGGATAGAGGAGTAAAAACCTCATTTCGTCAGTGTAGCGTGAATGAGGAAATGTTGGAAGTTTTCACAGAAAAAGCGAAATTTCAGTGTTACTCAAAAGAGGCAAGCGAAAGCCATCGTCTCAAACATCACACTATCAATATTTGAGCCAAAGTGCTTATTTCTTCAGCACTGCATAGGGAATCTAATTACATATTTCACAATAAACCCCCACTTGGAAACCGATGTTGTTTCCATAAAAAGCCATAACAGTTTTTAGCTATAGACGGTTTTGACAAACATGTGCATTTGGGTCAAACAGGACGCTGCCTTTTTGGTTAAATCTCCAGAACCTTTAGAACCGGAGCGCTTGTTTTCCTACTCCTGAATTGATTGAAAATTAATTGCTCGTTCAGTCAGAAGAATCTGAATTAGGAAACAGTGGCAGTTTACACACAGAAAGCGAAACTTGAATCTTTCTGAAAAGAAGTAACAAGAAGCCATCGTCTCGAACACCACGCCACCTTTTTGCGCATATTTCAGAAACTAGTTGAGCCAAGGCGCTTATTTCTATATCCCTGGATAGGAAATTTCAGCACTTTTCACATAAGTAGCCAAATCTTTCGAGAGTTTTTAGACAACATGATGCAACAACAAACGTGATGCGATCTATAGAACCGTTAAAGCGACAGCACTCACTGCGAAATACATAGAACCTTTTGCCTAATGGAACCTTGCAGCAGCTGCTGACTTTATCAGTTTTGTCAAAATATTTTTTTAGGCACACTTGCAATACAGTTAGCAAAATCGCTTGAAAACTTTTCAAAACAACCTGAAGATGACATAAAAATAAAACTTCTACAAAAGAAAAACGCTTCATTTGGCTTTTGTATGCAATTTTCCGAAAGTTCGAAAAAAGGCTTGAGTGTAGTGAATAAACTTTGGAAAATTGTCCAAAAATCCTTTTTGAGGGCACGAAATCTGAAAGTATAGACTACAAAGAAGCGATTCGAATAATACTAATGCAACCTCTCTCTAGCTGCTAGCTTTTATGGTTTAACCAAAATTATTTTTTTACGCACAGCTGCATTCAAACGTTTTTGGCTTGAAGACTGAATTAAGTTTGACAATTTCTTCAAAAGAGCCTGAAGGCAACACAAAAATGAAACTTCTGCAATGGATAAACGCGTCATTGGGCTCCTTTATGCAATTTTTCAATAGTTTCGTCTTTCGTTTCGTCTCTGTTAATTTTCTGACGCACACTTGCAAGAAAGTTCGAAGAAAGGCTTGAGTGAAGGGAATGAACTTTGAAAAATTGTCCAAAAATCCTTTCTGATGGCACAAAATCTGAAAGTATAGAATACGAAGAAGAAGAAGAGATTCTTGTAGTGCTAATTCAATCTTCCTCTAGCTGCCGGCTTTTTTGGTTTAGCCAAAATTATTTTTTACGCACAGCTGCATTGAAGCGTTTTTGACTTAGAGACTGAATTAAGTTTGATAATTTCTTCAAAAGAGGTTGAAGATGACACAAAAATGGGACTTCTTCAATAGATAAAAACATCCTTGGTCTTCTTCGGGCAGTTTTTCATTAGCTGCTATAATTCTTTTTTGTCGAAAGCAGAATTTCGACTGAGAAATGAAAATTTCGATCTGAAAAAAAACATCGACATTAAGCATGGAAATAATGGTAATTAATTTTATCAAAATTATTTATTTGATATAAATTTTGATCAAAATCAAAAGTGGCAATTTTCCAATTAAAAATTTTTACTAAAGTGAACATTTCCAGTTCTAAGTAAAAATTGCAGCACTCACAACAAAAAGACTAATTAAATAAAATTAAAATTTCAAAATCGAGCTAAAATTTCCAATTGAAAAAGTTCATTTTCGGACATGAATCCACTTAAACCCGCTAATTCACCATAGAAATCGGGTTTCTGAAGCTGGAAAAACCCATCAACCCCTACGAAAATGTCTAAGAATCGTAAGGAATTTTTGCGGCTTTGAAGCACATTTTTATATTTTTTTGAGATTTCAAAACAGACGCCAGTATTTTCTTAATATTTATTTTTTTTGTCATTTATTTGATTTTTTGCCAATTAATACACATAATCAACCAGTTGGAGCGACTGCGCGTAATTTAATATCAAATAAAATAAACGCAGTGGCGCCACTGATGATGGCTGAAATATAGTCGAAACGTGGGCCCATACAAAATTATGATCTTCTTCCACAATCTTGCGACCGATTCCTACAAAGTAAATTTCCTGCAAAGTAAAACTCGATTAAAACTGAACAAAAATTGTTAAAAAAATTACAAGTCGACTTTGTAAAATTCTTAATTTTAATTTTATTTTTAATTGCTTAAAAACTAAGGAAAATCTTGGGTTTTTCAGCTGGAAAATGTATGCTGTAATGCAGCTTTATAAAATCACCCCGATTGACTCAAAAACCTTAATTTGGAAATTAAATTAGAATTTTTTAACTCTAAATAATAACTACTCAAAATTACGACTGGAAAATTGGAATTTCAATTTCAAGAAGGGAAACTCTTTTTGTTAGAATTTAAGAAAACAATTTTCCACTATAAATTCGAAGTTTTGACTGCAAACTGAAACTTTCTATTTCAGAATTTAAATTTTGACTTTGGACGAATTTCTTTCAGTTTTTTGACCTTCACTTAGGGGCAAAATAAAAAATGGTCGCGTCGACAGTCGAACTAGCTCCAGCTTCAAAAATATTCTTTTATTTATGCTAAAAGTCTTATAAAAGTGGGCATTTCGAGTTCTAAGTGAAAATATCTTCTTATTCCTAAACTGGTGAAATAAAATTAACTTCTAGTTCAACACTTTTCGACAGCCGAAATTTCAAAATGGAGCTGAAGTTTCCAGTGGAAAGAATTTTTCAGACATTAATCCATTTAAACTCGCTAATTCACGATAGAAATCGGGTTTCTGAGGCTGAAAAAAACCGTCAACCCCTAACAAAAGGCCGAAGAATCGAGAGGAATTTTCGGGGTTTTAAGGGACATTTTTGAATTTTTTTTTGTGTCAGCTGCCGCCCTCGGCTCTTCATAACAGACGCCAGATGGGAGATTGGATTATTTTCGTTTGATACCCGGCTTTATTGATTCTCTTTGATATTTATTTGAATTTTTTTTGTCGATAACACCCAAGATGATTAAGCAGCAGTAGCGACATGCACATAATTTAATATAAAATTAAATCAATAGAAAGTAGTGGCGCCACTGCATGATGCGGTCGCGAATAAATTAAATTACCTGAAAATAACGTTTTTCGTTCGAATTACTCATAAAGGTTGGGTGCCTTTTTACAAATGGATATTCCATTTCATTAAAGGCCGACTTTCAACCGCAAGTTCGGCTTCCAGACATTCGATTCGGCCTGTGTGGGTTGGTCAAAATATGGGTATCTTAATTAACTAGCAACATTTAAAATCGCGTATCATTTTCCAATGTAAAACGCCATCATTTCCATAACGGGAGAGATCGTGCCGTGAGAAATTTCCTCATTAGTTCCCGCAGATTCGTTACTATTCCATCATATCGTGGATGAAGACAGAGCTGCAGAGTTTTAATGTTTTCTATTGTTTTCTATTCGCAGAGAATAAGATGCGACCCTCAACTTGATTCTTTCTTTTTTGGGTTCTCTATTGAATTCCCAGAGGAATTTAGAAGGTGAAAAAATCTCTTACCAAAATAACAAGATGTCTTAAAAATGAATCGCATTCAGGGCGATAAGCCAAGAAAGAAAATCTGCAAACCAGTTTCGACAGCACCCGAAAAAACTGGCGAATCAAGACGAGGGAAACAAAATCCAGGCACATAAATTTAGCTAAGAGAAAATAGTCATGTCCGCCGGTAAAGCTCAACAATCTCCACCTACCGCAAGCAGAAAGCGTAAAAATGTCACAAAATGCGAAGCTTTTGAGGGTTTCCAAACACCGGAAAGCTGCCTGTCTGGAAGCGCCTTCTTCGTTGACTGAAAGCTTGCATAAGTAATCCAAATCAAACATGTTCAAATCGACCCTCTGAAGGAATGGGTTCCGGACAATACTAGGAGCTGTTAGGTTCAGATGGCGAGGAGCAGCTGCAATGGCACCTGCCCAGCACCATCTGCCACGGCAGATTGCTCGTCTTTAGGCGGCTGGAACGATCATCATCATCATCATCATCGGAAGGGTCGGCGATTATTTGGGTCTTTGTGTGCAGCTCGTGCCCTGTCGATTCGACGATAATTGGACGCAACAGTTGTGGTAGGTTTCAGCCAGAAAAACCAAATAAACAAGTTTCGGCATGTTTCAAAGCAGCGATTGGCGAGCGCAAACCTTAAACATGCTCGGTTGAGTTCAATTCACTCAAAAATTAGATGGTAGGTTTTTGCGCTTGCTGGGAAGTAAGAACTGGAGGCATGCATGAGTGTTTTGTCAACAGAAAACGCCTTCACGTTTACGAAAGGTTTATTTTTTTCTCGAATTTATAGAGAAAATACTCAAATAAAAATAGTACGTTGTTTTATTCTCTATCCAACGGTATCAAAATGAGTTCCGGAGCTAAAATCTTTCCTGAGATATGGCGGAAAAAGTGTTTGCGTCGATTGCAAGTGTTCAGAGTCAAAAGTCTTTTGAGTAGTTCTTAATTTGGAATTTAAAAAATACAATTTCAATTCCGACTTAATCCTTTTGAGTCCATCGGGGCGATTTTCTAAAGTTCACCGCTTAAGTTTCGATTAAAAACAAACCAATTCTGTAAGCCACTTATTCATATTCCAGCTGGAAAAACTAAGATTTTTAATTTTTCAGCAACAAAAAAATAAATTTAAGCTTAAAAATTTTACAAGTTCGAATTTGCTTGTAGCTTCTTAACCATTTTTCGCAGTTTTAATCCACCTTTTTACTTTGAAGGAAATTCGTCCCATCCTTGGATAATAAGAGGTTCTGTTAGTGTTGAGATTATCGGTCGAAAGATTGTGGAGGAAGACCATAATTTTTGATGGGCCCACGTTTCGGCAAAATTTAAGTCACCATCAGTGGCGCCACTACTTTTATTTTATTTGATGTTAAATTCGTTGTGGAAGCTTCTACTGCTTAATCCTGTGTATGAATTTCCAAAAAAAGCAAATAAATGGCAAAAGGAAAAAATATTAAGAAAATAATGCTTAGAAACAAGCTGTGTATTAAACGAAAATAATAAAATCTTCCAACCGGCGTCTGTTATGAAAAATAAAACAAAATTAAAATTGTGCTTTAAAACCCCAACAAATTCCTTCGACTTTCAGACCTTTTGTTAGTAGTTGATTGTTTTTTCTTCAACTCTAAAAGCCCGATTTTTATGGTAAATTAGCCAGTTTAAATGTATTAATATCTGAAAATTCAAGCCTTTCAAACGGAAATTAAAGCTCGACTTCGACGAATTTTTGCTTTTGGAAACCGTTCACATCGAAATAAATTTTATCTAATTAGTTTAACTAGTTTAATTTGCAATAAGAAAAAATTTTCGGTTCGTATTTCTGCTTTCGACTAATTTCTTCTAATATTAGTTAAACCGAATTTCCTGCTTAAAGTAAAAATTGCCCACTTTTGCAATCAAAGTTTTCAGTTTTAGTGTAAATTCGACCTTGCAGTTAGCAATCGGTTCCATAAATCGTAACAAAAAATTTCCATCTGAACTAAATTGTATGCAATTTAATTTAAATGCAAATTTTAAAGTCCAAAATTGATATTTTCAAAGGGGTTTTCACCGAATTTCTGTGTTGAAAATCGAAATTTCAATTTTCCAGTCGCTTTTTTTCAGTCATTTATTTCGAATTAGGAAAATACAATTTCAATTCCAAATTAAGCTTGTTGAGATGAAGAAATGTTGAGACACTTTCATATTCCAGCTGCTAAAAAAACAGATTTTAATTTGCAATTTTGAATTTTCTTGTAACTTACGAAGATACAAATAGTAGAAGAGAAGAAAAGAAAAAAATACGTTTAACTCTTTTAGGGGCAACACGATTTAAATTTAGTGGAAAATTAGTTTCATTCCAAAATTTGTCTATTTCTCCTACGACCGAAAGGGATTTTTTTTGAAAATTCGGCATTCAAATTTTGACTACAAGTAAGTCGCTAAGTTGAACCAAAACGTCTGAAAAGCTTGAAAACTGGAATCTTTAACAAAAATTCGTCTCTTTCTCATATGAACGGAGCGGGACTTTTTGCAAATTTGCCATTGAAAATTCGATTATAAGGAAATGGTCAAGTGAAACAAAAACGTCCAAAATCAGCTTCAAAAGTAGTTATTTCAAACTGGAAACTTACATACTAAAACCGGAAAGTTCTAGTTTCCTTTGGAATATGAAAAAGTTTGTAGGTTGACATCAACAGTTTTGGAGCCTTTAACTGGAATTATCGAAATTTCTAGCTTGCAGTAAAAAATACGAATTTCCAGTAGAATAGAAGTTAATGTGTACCTGGTTTAAACTCAGCATTATCTAAATTTTGAATTTTCAAGTAAAAAACTTGCTAAATTCTACAAAGCATGCAAAACCAAGTCGAGATTCACATCGAACATCCGTGTTTAAAATATAAATTTCAATTTTTTGACCGAAAAAAAATTTTCAGCTCCACATTAATCCGTTTGGTAGCAGCAAAGTTCCAAGCTTAAATTTGGACAAATCGGCTTAAAATATCAATAATTTATCTACAAAACCGAGGCTTTAACTTCAAATTTTTAATTTTCAATAAAAAGCGTTTGGAATTTTAACTTCAAACAGGAAACTTGTATGTGTATAAAAAGTTAAAATAAGATAAATAATCTCATATGTTCCAGTCAGATTTTAATTTATTTCCTTGATTAGTTGTAATTGAAGACACTCAACATTAATTGTAATGAAAGGCTAACGAAAAAAATTACCATTTTTCCTTCTGAACTTTAAACTTCAAACTTGCATATAAATTCCGACTTAGACTGAAAAGTCTCCGATTGAATTTGAAATTTCTTATTAAAAACAACTTTATTTCTAACAAAAAATATAATTTCAATTCCAAATTAAGCCTTTCGAGTTCATCGGGGCGATTTTCTAGAGTTGACAGCGACTAAAAACAGCCAATTTTTCAAGATGTTAAGGCTCTTTAATAAAATAATGTCTGTCAGTTCAGCTCGTTATCTTCCTGAAATTCCAAAATGCTGAAATCCAAAATCGATGGAAAGAGAGATTTTCCAAATTCTGCATTAAAATTTTTCCTACAGGTCAATGGCAAAGTTGAAACAAAACGTCGGAAAAGTCTGAAAAATCAGTTTCAAAGACGGTGATTTCAAACTGGAAACTTTCGTATTCAAACTGGAGAGTTGGCGTTTCCTTTGGAATATGAAAGTTTCTAAATTAATATCAACAGATTTGGAACTTCTCCGCCTCCAAATCAAAAGATAACTACTTCTTTTCGCTTTGAGCCCAAATTATTTATTCATAATCTTTTTGGACCTTAAAGACTGAACTTCAAAAGATGAAAAGAAAATGAAACACCAAAACGGGAGATTCTCGGTGTGAAAATATTATGGTTTAACACTAGTTATTTTAGTACAATAGTAGACGGTTGTCGACATACCTACTTACCTACATTTTTATTTCCTTTTTTTGTTATTCTGCCATGGTGGAAAACCAAAGTGGTTTTGTAGTAGGAATTGGCCATTTTCACTAGGCATTGGGTAGGAATGGGACATTTTCCTTAATCAGTTATCTTACAATAACGAAACGTTTTCTAACCTTTTTATAGAAATAAAAATGGGCTTGTGACACTAGTTATTTTTAGGCCACGATTTAGATGGGCTCATCTTAGTCCACTGCTGGATACTGCCTCCCTTAAATTCAGCCTCCCGTAAATTCATCCACAAAGTTGGGTCCGAGCCGTCTGCATCCAGTTTGAACTTATGCGTCTCAAATCGTCTGACCATCTGGTTGGGGGTCCTTTACCGTCTCTACTCCTTAGGGCATTAGCACTTGGTCTCCATTTCGTAATGCGTTTTGTCCATCTTTCATCCGTCATTCCAGCTATATGTCCTGCCCAATTTCATTTCATTTGTATGTATTTGTACAAATAATTGTATTATTATTTTGAGAATTTTTTGAGTTGAGTTTCAGAAATGCTCTCTTACGCACACCAAGAACTGATGATCTGACGCTCTGGGCCTTGTGGGACTCCAGCCTAGCTGCTTACCCACTATCACTACCCTTTCCTCACCTCCGAGGAGGTGTTTGGCCTAGCACCGCGATCATTTCTGCCCTATTGTGCCCTCGTATTTTACTCCCTCATTATTCCTGTGTATTCAATGAACTCCAGAAAAATCTTTGGGGTACGCAAGACCTATGCCCGGTTTATGAAACGATCTTTATAGTGCCAATAGCCTAAACGGATCTACAAGTCGGAAAAATGGGTTTCTGAAACGTTCGATAAGAGCTAGCGGTTCGTTACATTGAAGAACCGATGAACGGTCGCTCACGGACTTTTATCGGTTCTATAAGTTGTAGGAGCAGCGCACGCAAGCGTATTTGCCATTAGTGTCAAAAGTCATACAAAATCAGCTGCGAGCAGAGAACACGTTTTAGGAAAACAATAATAACATTTTTGGGAGCAAAATTTGAGTGTGAAAGGGAAGCAAAGTTTTTGAATATAATGGAAGATTCCACTTCGGACTCATCTGACGAGGAAGTTTTCGATGTTCTGAGTATTGAAATAATTCGCCATTTTCGAGCACGAAATGATCATTTTGAGAAATACGGAGAAGATGAATTCCGAGATCGTTTTCGTTTAACCAAACACGTTGTTCACTACCTAGAAGAGCTACTTCAGGAACAAATTCAGCCAGTGATACAGATAAACCACAGTTTATCTGTTTGCGAACAATTGCTAATTACTCTAGGTCTACGGTTTTAGGCAACAGGAAGAATGACAAAATACATTTACACTCGTTTTTTTTTTACCACATTTATACAAGTTTTTAGCTTGTAACAACGATCGAATCCAGAGTTGAATAAAAGTTAATATCGACCTGGTGTATATTTAAACTCAGCTTTGGGTGAATTTCAAGTTTCCAAGTAAAAAAAAACATTAAATTCTATAAAACATGCAAAACGAAATATAACTTAACACCGAATTTCCGGGCTTCAAATCGGAATTTCAAGCAGTCAAATTCGCAACCAAAATTAGAGACACAAACTACAAAGTTTCATTGTAATCTCAAAAATTTTCTTTTAAAATCGCAGGCAGCTCTGAAGGAGCGATCACAAATTTTTCATTTTAAATAAAAAGTGTCTTTTGGAATTTTAAAATGTTGACTTGAAACTACAAACCTTCATGTTTCAGAAAGAAATGATTATTTTTGCTTTTGAACTCAGTGTTCACTTCTTCCGCGGGATTGACGGGAAAGGGGTGAGTTTAAAGTGCATCTTACGATGCAGAGCGGAAATTCTGGCTAAAAATGAGAAGTTTACGTTTGCGCTTGAAACTTCTAACTGGTGATGAAAACTTTGAGCTCACAGTTGAAGACTAAATAGTGTGTTCGTGTAAAAACCTTCAAATTCTCTAGAAATCCGGATTTTTGCAAAGTGGAAATTTGAACCAAAAAAGTTCAAATGCTAAACATTTTAAATAACAAAACAACTTTATCTGGCAAAAATTCGGGATTCGACCATTCTTCGCTCGATTGACCGACTAGAAAAACACTCTGGTTCTCTCTAGTAAACTGAATGTTGGATACAAACGCGTTTTGAACACTTGAACTCACTTTAAAACTTAGTCATGCTCTCAGTGAAACAAGCTCATGTTGTATTTTTGCGACTAATTGGAAATTTGCGAATTTACAAGTAATTGCTTATTGGCTATGGAAACTAGAATAGCGAGAAAAGCTAGGAATGAATGGTTAATTGAAACAATCTAACAGTACTTGAAGGACTCGATCGATCGACGACGTGATTATTTATAACTTTAGCCATTACAACAGTCTCTCGATTAAAGTAATTGCGTCAACGCATTAATAAATCTTGATATCAGTTATGCGACGCCCACATGCATTTATTTAAATATCAATGAAAGTCTGCACGGTACTGTTATGTGCGGCCAGTCAACAAACCATTTTCCAACTCGAACCGATTGTTATCTGGGTGGTAAGAGTTAACCAAGAAGCGCAACTACTGAGTTTTACCATTCTTTGTGCAACGAATTCAATTGCTTGGCCGAATAGAAAATGACCATCTTGTGCAATGTTTCTTGGCCAATTTCAAGCTGAAAATAGACATGAAACTGGCACAGCAATTATAAAAATGCCAGAACACTGGTGGCAGTGCTCGCCTTAATTGCAGGTCTGATTTAGATTATCTCCTAATAATTGTGTTTTATCGCTGAGATCAATTTAAAATAGTGCGCGGTTGTCCTCGTTTTCTAATTGCGCTTTTCCCTCTAGGAAAGTGTCCTAATACTGCTTAACTATTTCTTTTTCAGTTTTCGCTTGCAGGTCTTGATTACATTTTGCCTAGGAATTCGTTCTTTAGTGTGAAATGAGAGTCACTTTATTCAGACCACAACAAAAATTCCCAACAAAAAGATTATGAACACACGAATCCGCCTTCTAAAAATAAACCATACATGGAAAAAAACCGACATTTAGAATCCAAATATGCAAGAATAAAAGCATTATTCTAAAAGGCTTGCGACTAATCTCCATAAATCTCCATAATCTGCATCTACTTGTAAACGACTAACAAAAATCTTTGAAAGACCAAGTAAAGCTTTCGTTACAAAAAGTATTCATTTTTTTATAAAATAAAAATCAAAAACGAAATAAATTCGAAATTGCCTTAACGGAAATGCCACTAAAGAACTATCTAATATAAAATGCAAACAATTTCTAGACATAGCAATTATAAATGTGTCTAATAAACCATTAACTCATTTTTAACTCAATTTTATAAACAATTAGAAATTTATACCAATAGTTTGGTGGCTATATATTGACGATTTATTTTCAAATTCGTCCCATCTCTGTCTGTTCTTCTATTAGTGTCTCTAAAGAAAAACTCTATTTTTCATGGGCTTACTTTTCGGATGTATTTACGCCATGATCAGGGCTCTAGAAGGGAGACAGAGTGACCTCAACTTTAAGCATAGAAAATTATGTTCGAAATGAATGTAAAAAGAGTTGAAGTGAAGAAAGAAAAAAACACTTTTTACTATTTTGGAGCAAACACGATCCAAATTTAGTGGTAAATCAGTTCATATTCGTTATGCTCGTCCTCTACTTGAAATTTCAAAATTCGTCAGTTTCCCATTTGAACGGCAGGATTTTTTGAAAATTCGGCATTGAAAGTTCGATAATAAGTAAATGGTGAAGTTAAACCAACCGTCCGAAAATTCTTAGAAAAACAGTTTCAACAAGGCGAATCAAACTGAAAACTTTCGTATTAAAACCAGAAAGTTGAAGTTTCCTGTAGAACATGAAAATGTAGATTTACAGCAAAAGTTTTGGAACACTTCCCGCTTTGAGCTCAGAATCTTGACTTCATCCTCTGCTTTGCACTGAAAAAATTTAAGAAAAATTAAGTTTCAACTTCGAAGTCGTCATTTCTAGCTAGTAATAACAATTTCCGAATCCATAGTTTGGGAACTTTTCAGACATTTTACTATAAATTCCACATTTATCCCCACGAAATCACAAGAAAACTACCACTTTTCGCTTTGATCTCAAAATATTCCCTTCACACTCTTCATCCAGCTTAAAGATCTAACTTCTAAAGATAATTTGAAATGAAATTTTGACTGAAAATCAAAATTTCTAGCTTGCAGTAAAAAAAAACTTTCAAAAGTTCTAAAAACTTCTATAAACCTTGCAAAACAAAAAACTTGCAAAGATTTCAATTTTTTGATCTAAAGTTTTAGTAGTTTTTTGTTTCGAACGACAAAAATCGGTTGAGCTCCACAAAAAACCGTCTGATGACGGTAAAAGTTCGAAGCTTAAATTTGAAAAAAGTCGATTTCAAAGTTGCATTGAAATCTCAACGATTTTGCTATAACATCGAAGCTGCAAAAACTTATTGGGTTTTTATCAGTTCTTTAGCAATAAAGAAGGAGCAGTTAATTTTATCATTCAAAAAAACAAAACAGTGAAATTAGTTTCCTCATATAGAAAAATTTTGATAATTTTTGTGTATAGAAAACCTACGCATACAAATTGATACAAAGATTTAAACTCAAATTACCCGTTAAATATGAAAAAAGACAAAGTGGACAAGTTCAAACCATTGTTGACTGTACTGTACTTAGTTTATGTTGTCGTATTTTGTTTTGTTTTTTTTTATTCGCTTTGTCCATGAAATTTGTGAATTTTTCCGTGGCAATAAAGCATATTTTGATTTGATTTGATTTGAAACCAATCGTTTGGTGGCTATATATTGACGATGTCTCGCTGTATGTTCTTCTATTAGTGTCTCAAGGTAAATTCTATTTTTCGTGGGCTTACGTCTCGGCTGTATTTACGACGGGATCAGGGTTCTAGAAGGGAGACAGAGTGATCTCAACTTAAAGCATAGAAAATTATGTTATAAAAAAACTTCACGAAAATTCACTTATTAATTTGTAATAAAATATGTGAGCAAATTTTGCCTATTATGGAAACCAAACATTTAAATTTAAGGATCCTGAAATGTCGACGGTACGCAAAATTTTGAAGCTAAAAGCTCAAAAAAAGGTTGGAAAAACATGTAGAGCTTCAACCATGTAGCGCTTATCTACTGCTCAGGTACGGATGATAATTTTCTTGAAAACTGCAAACTATTCACCCTCATCAGATACAAAGACTTGCAGCTCAGCCTCGCTATACAAGACGTAAATCTGCTATCATCAACACATTTCCCGGGTGCTTCGTTCACAATTTACCATTAGCAGATTGGAAAATTCTTTTGAAATCCTCACATAATTTCAATCTCGGTGCGTGTTTTACCGCTATTGATTCTCTATTTACCAGATGTTACCCGAATCGTTAAAAAATCCATAAACGAGATGGTAAACACGCATTACCCGCAGTTCGATCGGACCGTCCTCCGATCTCCATGGGATGTTTATCGAGTTGTTTTCGTGTTTCGGTTCTGTTAGGAACGAAACGGTCTAACATTCCTGTCATTAGCGGTCTTCGTTAATGCTAAATTGCCAATTGATAAGATGGTAACGTACCGAGAGGACGTTGCCTTCAAGTTCAACATGCTACAGGGTGGCATTCGGTTAAGTAAACCATCAAAACACTTTTTTCAATTTTTTGAGCCATTCAAAACACACAGATGATGAAAATCTGGCATTTTTTGGCGGTTGCAGAATCATTGCAGACGTAAGGAAACAAATACAAAAAAAGCCCACGGCTTCAAGCCGGGTTTTCGGGCAGGTCATCGCATTAAAAATACTGAACAAGTCATTCTTCGTCATCGAAACGTTTGAACACCAAAAGTTGTGATCACCTTTCAACAGCCATTAGCAACAGCGATAAAATTGAAACAAAACCCAATCCTTGTTTGAATAAATCAAGTCGATAAAAATGTGCGAAGAATGCAACTTGACGACGCCATCTCGTCGGTTCCTAAAAGGGTCGAACAATCATCGAGGGAACAAAAGGGTTCCTCTAACTACACATGTTTTGGTTCATTCACGTTCATAGTTAAAGCGTCGGCTCGTCCATGATCGATCATAATATGGGCGTTTTTCAGACCCATTGAACAATGTGGTCGCACCATGTGATACTACTGAAAATCCGGAATAATTCCGGCAATTCGTGTTAAAGACAAAGTCAAACAAAGTTGTACCTTGACTGCAAGCAGAGCTGAAGTATTTCCATTCAATCTCTGTAATTATTTGCAGACCAGCTAGAGCTAACATCCGGTACATTCGGTGCAAGGTTCGAACATTATACGCTTGAACATTCCACAGAAGTTCATTGTTTAGTACCATCGGGCTGTGCTGCCAGATTGTCGTGGTTCGCTCAACAGTTGCGTCCAAAGTTTCCAGCCATTAATTGAAGGCAGGCATTGGTTTAGGAGGTGACGGATTTTTCGAAGAGTTATTGGTCCAAAGTAAAAAAGCAGGTTTTATTGAAGTGAGAAAAGCGTGCTTTGCCCCGTTTTTATGAGGCAAAAGTGTGATTTCTACCTGTATGGTAATGGGGGTGTTTTTCAAATGAAAGCACCTGCTTTGTGTTTCAATTTTGAATTCTGCATATAATTTTAAGTGTGATTCGGCCACTTGCGGCTTAATGATATCGAAGGCATCAATGAAATTTTTGGGCGTTTTCTGAGTTGGGAAACGCACTGTTTTTTGAGTGTTTGGCCTGCCATCAAATGCTTCCGATTTGAGGTAACCGCACGAAAATAAATCTGTCGGAATAAATATGTCTGGCAATTTGGGAGGCCATCCAATAGGTGTTCTTCTACTCACCCATTGGGAAAGGATTAATTTAAATAAGAGTCAACTACTTAACTATGATAGTAGAGACTTCCACGCCAAAATGAGTACAGAAACTAAATCACACAGGAATGAGAGAGGAAAAGTCTTGTGAATTATTTAGAAGAAAAACAACCACAGTTCGGACTAGCTTTGCAACAGGCAGCGATTATAGGAAGAGAAGAACAAAAGTGGTAATAAACAGCAAGTTCCAAGTGAAACCACGACGAGGAATAAGCAAATAGATACGAATAAACTACTGATGTAAAATAAGAGGAGAATCAAAGAGGACCTGGACGAAAATCTAAACAAAACCAACAAGACATCAATGAAATAGATGACGGACTAGAAAGAGGACATAAAGTAGCACAAAAAATGTGATTAAGATAGAATCAGAAAAAGTGGAAGGTGGAAAAAAGGAAGAGAAACGAAAGATACAAGACGCAAAAGTGGAGGAAATCATTGCATAGAATCCGAACATGAAAGGTCTAAAGCCCTCACTGGGTGGTGTAGAAATTCAATTAGAAATTACTAAGAAATAAGAAATTATGTATACAGTTTTATACGAAACAACACTAGAACCACCGGAAGATATTCAGAATTAATTGAAAATAAACTTTCAAAATTTAAGCGAAGAAACAACCCGAAATAACAAGACTAGAGATTGAAAAAGCAGTGAAAGAAATGCAGGTAGCGACTGACAAACAGTTGCGATGTTGCCTAGTGGAGGAAAGAGAATTGTCCAAGAACTTTGTGCTGCCTGATCAAATGCTAAGAGGAAAAATAATTCCTGGTAGCTGGAACGAAGCTCTAGCCAGATTACTAAAGAAAAGAACTAAACACCGAGTCAACAAAAATAGGTCTAAATGTGAAGTTTCAAAAACCAAAATCCTGACGAATTCCGCTAAAGGAAACGCTAAGGTCAGAATAGAGGAAAAACAATAGAGTAAGAGACAGAATAGATAGAGAAGTTAGGAAATTTTAAAGAGCCAAAAATGCCTCCAACATCTGAAGAGCCGGAAGAGGAAGACCACAGACGCCATGTTCGGACGATTGGAGGAAACCGTGGAGCAGAACGTCTAGATTTACGCAAATCGTTTTCATGCTCAAACTTTTTTGTTGTGTGAGTTTAGCTTCTAATCTAGTCACCACCTTCTGTTAAACCTGAAGACGATCACGGTGGATTTCATTAAATAAATTAGCTGCTTCTATTTGGGCACACGTTCTCACCAAACCCAGCAATGCAGAAAATTTAGATTTTTCTCGGTCCATTGAGTTGACCATTTTGAAAACCGGAAAAGTTAAAATTACGTCAGCAATAAACGTAATTACGCCAAGGAATGTATCTCTTGTTAACGCATTGTTCTTGCATCTTGTTCTTGGAGTAAAATTTTTATGTCTAGTGAATTCCTCCGGCTGAAGCGTGCACTGCACTGTACTCTAACTTCTTTCACAGTTAAAACATTTGGGGTTTATGGTCGGTCCATGTAAGTCTCCTATCCAGATGGATTCCGATTTACTTCATATTTTCGGCCTGTGGTCGTTGGAGATTCTTCAGCTTTCCTGCACGACATGATTGCTTTCTCTTAGCAAACGTTTTGTGTTTGTACTTTTCCAGTTTTTGAACCAACTTTGGATGGTCTCCAAATTTTCCTGGAAATTTCTGGATGTCCTCCTCAGCCTGGTATGAGTTGACAAAATTACCGTGTCATCTGCAAATGTGGCTAACAGAACGGCCTCTAGCAGAGGCAACTTTGAGTACTCGTTATCATGTTTTACTACAAAGCGTCTCTTGGAGGCAAGATTGAAGTAAAAGTTCTTATTCTCGAATGCTTCGTTTATTTCGTTTTGTGTATAATCCTACGTTTTTGCTCTGTAGTACCAGACTTTGACGAAGAAGAATAATTTTGCTATCATTCAACCCAGTTTTTAATGTTTTTAGCCATCGAATCCATTGCCCGTGTGCAACATGACGGTTCTTCTAACTTTTTCCTGTTTTACCAACCATGATTCCCATTTCCAGCTGCTTGGGAGCATAGAATTAAACATGTAGGCAACTTTTTGCAAAAAGATCGCATCCTGATGCTCTTCTAATATTCCTTTCAGTTCGAATTCTTTTGATTTAATTTTAGGAGCGAATTGTGTAGAAATTCTTGGCATTCCAACGTGCGGTCACACAGCCGGCGGTTCTTCGGCAACACCGATCGTACCTTCCTCGGTGCTCGTGCACCCAGCAACCAACGCCGTTCCCAACAATTTCGGCCCATTTTCAGAAGGAATTCCAAAAAAGGCAGCGAATCGTTCGCCGGTTTACACGCTGGGTTGGATTCCGAGAATTGACTGGCTAATCTGCCGCTTTTCCCATCATTTTGGTCCTATCGGGCGACTGCATTTCTGACCTGTGTCATAGACGTGAGAAAATTCCATTTTTGGAGCTGGTTTGAATTTGGGGGCGCCAAAATCCTCCTAAATCTAACGAAAGTCGGTAATCTGATTCTAAAGCTTCCATCGTTGACAAGTGTGGGAGATTGCAAAATTCCCAAGCTATCAGTAACTTTTCTCAGATCTTCAGAGGCTTTGAAAAGCCATATGAAGTGCTCTTCTTCCGAATCTGCAGCAAAACTAGTAATCTGCAGCAAAACTAGTTAAATTCGTCTGCTTTTCGCATTCAATTCGGATCTAGAGACCTCAACTTTTCATTCTTCATTCCTATCTAGACATTTTTCTTTTGGTTTTTGCTACTCACTTGCGTCACTCGTTTTCTCTGAATGATTACATGCAATTATAAAATACAACCTTGATAAACCGGGTGATCAAACAATGGAAAATCTGGAGATGCTACAGGTCAAAAGTTGAAATTTGCAGAAATACTGGGTGCGAAAAGTCGCGATTTTAATACGTTTTTTGCCATTCTGAAAATATCTGGGATAGGAGCATGAAATTTTCTCATTTTGGGTTTGCTTGGCTGCACGTTTTCTACCCAGAAAACAACACACTTTGAAACTGACGAAAACTGATTTATTTTCCAAATTTTTTTATTACATTCTGCAAATTTAACCTCACTTTTGCAGATTCACTTAATTTTCAAACCATGTTTGTCGACTGCTCTTGAAAATGGCGATTTGCCAATTTCTAGACTTGAATTTTTAGTTTTTTCTTTTTTCAGTTAAAATTAACCACTTTCAGAGAAAAAATCCTGGATGACCCACCAATTAGGAAAAAAACACTTACAAACTTTTGAAAATCGCTTATTTATGCACGAAAGTGAGATTATCCGATGCTGTTTGCGGCTAAATCCTGTTTCAGGTATCAACAATCATAACTCCACATGCAAAATTGTCGCTAATATGTATAATAATTGTGTTTTTTGCAAACATCGCCCATTGATTGAGGTTATCTAGCGCGTCAGTAGACAACTGGCGGTTTATTTATCACTTTCAAACACAATGCGGTGATGTTTGACAACATCGATGTTCTGATACTTTGCAGTTGCATACAAATTTCAAATTGATTAACTTCAACTTCAATAATTTTATTTTACTATTACTATGACATTAAATAATCGACTAATTTTATTCAACTTATAGTTGGCACTTTTTCGGTCAACTGACTGCAAAAAGAGGCTTTTTTCAGGTGCAGCTGGAAATGGGTCGCTATGCCGCGGTATCGCTTGTATCGGCACTGTCAAAGAGTTCGCAGAAAATGTGTCTATCTAGTATCAACATCAAATGTCCGATGTTTTCATTTCAGGATCTAACATCGATGTTTCATCGAAGTCCCAAATTTCCAACATGGATGGTAAAACTATCGAACATCGAACGAATTACATCGATATTTGCGAAACATCGATGTTTTTCTCCCATCTCATTTCAAACCTACCAAAATTGAATGTATCGACACTCTAGTTATCCAAAGACTTTTCATGAACTTAAAACGTTTTGCGCGGTTTGGCAACGCCGCTCGAAATTTAGCCTAAAAATGGTGATTTTCCTTAAACTTTTGTGAGTGTTTGTGGTTTAATTTATGGAGGATCCAGGTTTTGTTTTTGCTGAAACTGCTTTATTTGAAGTGTTCTATAAAGGAAAACAAGAAAAACGCAGACTTAAAGAACGACCACCGCGAATTAATAACGAAACTGTAGAAACTGATTTATTTTCAAAATTTGTTACATTCTGCAAAATTAACATCACTTTTGCAGCTTTAAATTATTTACAAGCCATGTTGTCGACTGCGCCTGAAAAAGTCGATTTGGTATTTTATGGAGTTCAATAAAATGTCTACACTTACATCAAGCAATACTAATGACGAATGTTTAATATTCGCCTTTCAAGTCACCGGGAACAAACAAATAAGCTGGCAACCACGCCATATGAAGCAAATATTTTGCACCAAGCAAATAAAACATCGATGTTAGATCCTGAAATGAAAACATCGAACATTTGATGTTGATACTAGATAGAAACATTTTCTGCGGACTCTTTGATAGTGCCGATACATACGATATAGCCGCTTAACGGCCCATTTCCAGCTGTACCCGAAAAAAGCTTCTTTTTGCAGTCAGGTGACCGAAAAATGTGGCATCTATAAATTTAATAAATTTAGTCGATTATTTAGTGTTATAGTAGTAGTAAAATAACATTAGTTAAGTATAAGTTAATCAATTTGAAATTTGTATGCAACGGCAAACTATCAGAACATCGATATTGTTCGATCGATGTTCTGCCTTCGATGTTTCCCTAACATCGATACTACTTTTCGACGTCAACATCGATGTCTACCATCGATGTTATAGGATCCCATCCCTAGACTGACTTAAAAAAGCTAGCGACTTATTGAATTGTCAAAAAATACAACGGTGAGCTTCGGAAAGTCGCCACTATGGGACTGTGGAGTGCCGATGTCTAAGTAGAAAATGTTTCGTACATTTTGACCTTTTTTTCATATATCTCATGTGAAGAAACAAGTTTGGGCCAACATCCAAATTTGATCGTGGTGAGTTTCATAGAAAATCAGAGGCAAAATTCAATTACTTTGATATAAGGAGCCTACCTACTCGATTTATCACTAGATCACTTGTTTGTTAATTTTATCAATGATTTGTATCGCAATTCTCAATAAACAAATTGCAACTTCTTCTTCATTTTCTTCCCTCTAGTGTTTTCCCCAACATTTTGGCTGTTTGTCTTCAACCATTCTGTTTGCAGTGTGCATATCTAAAGTATCTCCAATGAAGTTTTGAGGAGCACAATTTGGAAACTAACCACACATGTTCTGAAACCCTTATATTTGAACAGTGAAAAAAAATTAAACTGAACATTCCATCTTCAATACCATATAGTTCCCAAGCTCTCGAAGTAAAGCAAGTTGTAACCGCCCTGTGGATAATGCAAAAAATTAGAAAACGCCCTCAAATATGTAAACTTTGCCCAGTTCCAAGCTTCTTGTTGAAGATGGATTACGAATAACACTAAAGTGGGGCTTAAGATAATCGGGCGGCTCAATATCACTCTCAAAGTCAGAGATATATTCTACCAAGTGAGTGACTGACTACTACCTTCCATCGTCCAGCAGATGATTCCATCTACTTCAGACCTCCTACCGATATCCCGGAAGTGCGAGTTTAAAAGCGACATCTGGATAACACCCAAGTCGATAATGTAAAGACATGTGCACGGAATGTTTTCGCAACTTCCATTGTAACACCGGCAAGTTTTGAACTACCACTTGGGTGCAGATAACGATTAGAAACACTTCCGAATCGGAATGTGCATTATTCAAGGATTAAAGATCCTTTCCGGAGAGATTGTATTGAAATAATCGTGCTTTGTAATAACTGATATTTTTTTTATACACAAGGTGTGACAATCACAATAGGGCCCTGACAGAGTGTTTTCATTTTGATGTGCAAAAATCAGTTTTTCTTTTATAATTTCAAAATTCTTGTCAAAAACTGTGGATTTAAACATTTAATCAACAGTGATTTAAACCCGTAATCGTGCCCGATTTAAACGCGAACTCGAGAACGATTTAAACCCAAACTCGCGCTCGATTTGCAATTTGCGAACTGAACTCACCCGCGAATAAAACCCAAACTTCTGTGCGAATTTAATCCAAATGCACGCTTGATATATACCTAGAATCCTGTGCGATTTAAGCCCGTGCTTGAGCGCAATTTTAACTCCAACTAGTGCGCGATTTAAACGCTAAGTCGATGGCGATTTAAACTCAACTTTCTGCGCGTTTTCAACCCAATCTAGCCCCCGATTAGAACCTGGACTCGCGCGCGATTGAAATCCGAATTCAAGCACGATTTAAATCCAAACTGGTGTGCGTTTTAAAACGGAACTCGGGAGCAACTTAAACTTTTCAGCCAAAATTTGTGAGCGATTTCAATCTAAGCGCAACCGTGATTGATACCAATAATTGCCGGCGAATTAAACCCATACTTACCTACTACAAACCCAGCAGTCTGAAACCGAACTCGCAAGCCGATTTAAACTCAATCTTGCGCGTATCTTAAAACCAAAGCACACGATTAGAACATGGACTCGACTGAGATTTAAATCCGAGCTCGAGCACGATTTAAATCTGAATTTGCACGCAATTTAAACTTGGAATTGCGGGTGTTTTTCAAGCAATTTAAATCTAAATGCACGCGTAATTTAAACCTAGTATTGCATGCGACTAAAACCCCTTCTTGTGCTCAATTAAAACCCCTACTTGCGCTCAATTTAAAGCCGAACACTTGCGCGATTTAAACTGGAACGCAAGAGTAATTTAAACTCAACCTTGCGAGCGTCTTAAAACTTATCAAGCACACGATTAGAATCTGCACCGGCGCGGTTTAAATCCGAGCTCGAGCACAATTTAAACCCAAATTTGCCTGCGTTTTAAAACAGAACTCCGGTGCGATTTAAACTGAAAAATGCACACGTTTTGAGCCCAACCTCAATCGAGACAGATACCAAGAATCGCCCAATTTAAACTCGAACTTAAGAGTAGTTTAAATCCGAACTAGCAAGCGATTTAAACCCAATCTTGCTTTCGATTACTTTAGCTACTTGCGATTAGAATATGAAAATGTAAATCAGAATTTGCGATCATTTTAAAACAGAACTCGCGCAGTTAAAACGCACCCGAACCCGAATTTAAACCCAAACTTGTGCATGATTTAACACCGAACCGAGCAATTTATATCTAAATGCAGGCGTCTTTTACACCTGGTATAGCGTACGACTAAAACCCGTACTGGCGCGCGATTTAAACTCGAACCCAAGAGTAGTTTAAACCCGAACTCGCAAGCGATTTAAACTCAACCATGCGAGCGTCTTAAAACCAATCTACCACACGATTAGCATCTGGACTCGATCCGATCCGATATCAAGCACGACTTAAATCCGAATTTGCGCGCGTTTCAAAACAGAACTCGCGCTTGGTTACAACCCGAAGTTGGGCCCAGTTAAATCTAATTTTGAGCTCCAATTACAACCTGAACTTGCGCACGATGTAAACGCGAAATTGCGCGAGGTTTCAACCCAAATTTGCGACCGATTTAAATCTAAACTCATTGGAATCCGAATTGAAACCCGAACGCGTGCTAGACTTGATCCCGAACTCGAGAATGGTCTAAAACCTAACTCGTTACCGATTTAGACTTAAGTTTGCACGCATTTTAAAGCTGGCACAGAGATAGAACCTCGATTCGCGTGCAATTTAAATTCGATCTCGAGCACGATTTAAATCTGAATTTAGTCGCGATTTATACTTGAAATTGCGGGTGTTTTGAACCCTAATTTGCGAACAATTTAAATCTAAATGCACGCGTGATTTGTACCTGGTATTGCATGCGAGTAAAACCCGTACTCGCGCGCAACTTAAACCCAAACTCGTTAGCGTTTTAAACTCGAAATCTAGAATAGTTTAAACTCAACCATGTGAGCATCTTAAAACCAATCTAGCACACGATCTCGCGCGCGGTTTAAATCCGATCTCAAGCACGATTTAAATCCGAATTTACGCGTGTTTTAAAACAGAACTCGCGCTCGGTTACAACCCGAAGTAGGGCCCAGTTTAAATCCAATTTTGAGCTCCATTTAAAACTGAACTTGCGCACGATTTAAACTCGAAATTGCGCGCGGTTTCAACCCAAATTTGCGACCGATTTAAATCTAAACGCATCCCAATCTGAATTTCAACCCGAACGCGTAGTAGACTTAAATCCCAACTCGAGAATAGTCTAAAACCGAACTGGTTATCGATTTAGACTTAAGTTTGCACGCATTTTAAAGCTGGCACACGATTACAAACTGAACTCGCGCGCGATTTAAATCCAAGCTCGAGCACGATTTAAATCTGAATTTGCACGAGATTTAAAACAAAACTCGCACGCGATTTAATCTTGAAATTGCGGGTGTTTTGAACCCCAATTGACGAGCAAATCTAAATGCACGCGTGATTTATACTTGGATTCGCGTACGATTAAAACTCGTACTTACGCGCAATTTAAACCCGAACTCGTGCGCAATTTAAACTCAATTTTGCACGCGTCTTAAAGCCATTCCAACATACGATTAGAACCTGGATTCGTTCGTGACTTAAATCCGAGTTCAAGCTCGGTTTAAATTCTTCTCATTCAAATTCTCTACATACAACCTACTATAATAAATGAGGAATCGGGAGACGCTAACTTGGCAGATGATTTAAACCTGAACTCGCGCACAATTTAAACCTGAACTCGTGGACCGTTTAATTCCGAACTCGTGTACGAGTTGCGAAGTGGAACCTTGAAAATAATATAAATATATAAATATTTACACTTTGTCTAAAACAATCGACGTGCTTGCATTGAAACTGCGACTTTACATTATTTTAACTATCAGGATATAATAAACACGAACTTCTGTGCGATTAAAACCTGAATTTGAGCACGATTTAAACCTAGACTCGCGGGAGATTTAAACCCAAACTTTCAGCCAATTGTTTTTGAAATAACTTCAAATTCAAGCAGGAGAAAAATCTAATAACAACTTACTAACAAAATTAACAATTGTTTCCACTACGCTGGCATATTTGCACTTGTCTGACTAAAACAATCGCCTTGTTTGCGTTGCAAATACGACTTTACATTATTACGAATGAAAAAAGTGATAATAATTTGGGACAGTAATAGAAAAAAGTGGCAAGTTTAAGTGAAAAATTGCTAAGCTACTAGAAGAAGTATTGAAAACCGCATAATTTGCCGATAAATTCCACAGTCATCAAACACTTGTTGAGTGCCTGAAAGAAGTGGTTTTTTCTATGCATTTTCCTCCTACGCCATTGGTACCATCGCTTATGAAATACGATAACGTGGCTGCTCCTTCAGGCCCGTTTACTGTTCGAGACTTCGAGTACATTCCCACACTAAGGAGTGAGATCGTGCTGCGCCCGAGGGGAATTCCTTCGTTTCGAGATTTCAATTATGAATCAAACTCGAGTTTTTTTCTTTTTTGGTCGGTTAGACCGCCGCATACCGGAAGGCTCGGATTAAATAAAAATCCAGCTATTCTTAGATTCTGCACCGGCTCCGAAAAATGACCGTGCGACCTTTTGGATTAGTCGGAAAAAATCCATCAATTTGACGAGCGTTTTTCTGGAATGGGGTAGAGATTTAAGAGATTTAAGGAACACCCAAAAGTTGAACTGTTCTTGAGTTAATAACCAATAGTGATTACTTAACGAAATCCCCATTAAAGGGTGTAGACAATACAGCCGGACATTTTATGAAACGGCCTCTGGACGAGTCAATACCGAGATATTTGCAGTTTTTTGGAAACCATATTTTCTCGAAAACTATGAAAGCTGGAAAGTTGAAAAAATACCGGTGGACAGTGCTCGACCGGCCCGAGATTTTATAAGAAATAGCTTTTTCCGACAGAATCTTCGTTTTCTAGAAAAAAAATAGATTGTAAAATTTCGAAAAAATCGCAGGTTTTACCACTAAAATTTGTGGCGAAAAAATTTTTATTTTTTTTTCGAACTGTTTCCTGTCAGGTGGATATACAAAAGTTACAAGACGAATCAAATTTGGTTGGCTCAAAAAAAATCCTCTGTGAGCTACAGGGGGAAGACGAAAAAGCTTGTACAGTTCCTTATGGAAGGGAAATTTTAAAAATTGAACAAAATTGTCAAATGACACTAAAATTGGTGGAAATTGACACAAATATGAATCAACTCCATGTCAAAACTTGACCGAAATTTTACGTAACAAAATTGGGTAAAATTTTGCATGATTTTAGATAATCGTAGCGAACACGTGAATACCAACTTTTTTATGGAGCAACAGACGGCCGATTGACTGGACTGATTAGATTCACTTCAGCTGTTTTGGTTGCCGAGATATTTACAGTGTTTTGAAAACCATATTTTCTCAAATTTCTCGAAAACTATGAAAGCTGGAAAGTAAAAAAATAACCGCCGAGATTTTATAATAAATAACTTTTTCCGACAGGAAGATTTGTTTTCGAAAAAAAAAATGTAAAATTTCGAAAAAATCGCAAAGGCGTTTCACCCATTTTGGCAAAATTTTTTTAATTTTTTTGCCGAACTGTTCCCGGACAGGTGGTTATATATGGAAAAGTTACACGACACCGGTTGGTTCAAGAAAAATTTCTCTGTGAGCTACAGGGGGAAGACGAAAACGCTTGTACAGGTCCTTATGATAGAGAAATTTTCAAAATTGGAAAAATTCCCCAAAAAATTTTCGAAATTTTTCCCCAAAATTTTGCATTATTTTAGAAAATCGTCAATTGCTCTCTTATAATCGGTCGCAGCGAAAACGTGAATACCACCTTTTTTATGAAGCTTCAGACGGCAGATGGACTGGACTGATCAAATTCAGTTCCGCTCTTTTGGTTGCCGAGATATTTTCAGTTTTTTGAAAACTATATTTGCTCAAATTTCTCGAAAACTGTGAAAGTTGGAAAGTTGACAAAATACCAGTGGACAGTCCTCGATGGGTCCGAGATTTTATAAAGAACAGCTTTTTCCGACAGGAAGCTTCGTTTTCTATAAAAAAAATAAAAAGTAAAATTTCGAAAAAATTGAGTTGAAAAAATTTTTGGCGAAAATTTTTTTTTTTTTTTAAGTGTTCCTTGACATGTAGTTAGATATGGAAAACTTACATGCCAAATCAACTTTGGTGGGTTTAAAAAAAAATCCTCTGCGAGCTACAGAGGGAAGACGAAGAAGTTTGTACAGTCCAGTGCAGAATAAAATTGTCAAATTGCATTAGAATTGGTTGAAATTGATACCAATTAGTATTGAAACAAATACAAATCCATCTCAAATTGATTTGATAAATTAGAAGAAAAAAATTCCATTTAACTCCATGTAATCGGTAAATTGTGGTACCGATCAACTCAAATGATTCCTAAATATCCGAAAATGACGATAAATGGATTCTTGTCAGACCAAAAAATAGCTAATAGATGTGGTTAATGATTTTTGAATGTCATAATGAGAAACTGTAAGTTTCCGATTTTTATCAGACCAATCAATCGAAAAAATGTTGGGAAACTTTCGATTTGTCCATTTGAAAAAAGTTAAGTTTGGTCTGTCGCTTGAATTTGAAATACCCTGTATCAATTACTTCTATCTTTAAATAAACTAGACGTTAATATCTACAACTTTTGTATTTAACCTTTTTCCCTAAATTTCAAATTAGAGGTTAAAATAGGGTGGCCAAGGTCCAATCAATAACCCTGTACATAACGTACACGACGACACTATTTTATCAAATAATTCGTTATAAGTCTGCCAAGCCACTTTAAATCATTTAGGATTTGAATTGTTGAAATATTTAAAATTTGTGCAAAATCAGCTTCGTTCTGTTCCGGCAATTTTTCTCGATTTTTGCCTAGCAAAATAGACAAATCCTCTACTTTGTTCTGAAGCAAAATATTGGGAGCGCCAGAAAGCAAAAATTTCTTTAGTATTGTGATTTTCGTTAGTTTTCCTGATAGATTAACATCGACAACCATGCATCCTCAGGCACATGTTTCTTGGCCCATATGTATTTGAGGTTAGCTTTTTGATTGCGTTGTTCAAAACTTAAAAAGTTTACCTTTCTTCAGGAGACTCCACTGCGCGACGTGTCTACTGTTTGGTCAACTGTTTCTGTTGCAATTTGGATTTATTTTCTAATCTTTCTCTACTGCTTACTTCTTCCTCTTAAGCTACAGTTGGAGAACGTAGCTCTTTCTTGACATCTTTTTTTCTAATCGGTTTCTTCAGTTGAAGTTCGTTTCCTCATACTCCCATACGAGCTTGTTATTGAATCGTCAGAATCAAGAAAGAGAAGAGAGAACACTAGAGTACGAACCAAACATGCACGCAATAAGAGAAGGTAATAACAGACGAAACGGACAACAGAAAATGTTGAAGGAAAATTTTCTACACTCAGCTAACTTTTCCACGTCAATTTCTTTCTGAAAATGTAAAGATCAACAAAAGAATATAGCAAAAGTTCGCCTGAATCCATTCATGTTTCCAACCAAATTCCTCTTGATCTGGTTTCTTATCCCATTGAAATGTAATGAAAAAATTGCCACAGAAACCTCAAAAAAAATAGTAAAATACGCATTAAATGTAAAAGCAGTTTCGCACAAGGAAGGAAACTTCTCAAAAAATCTCGGATAAATAAGCACAAAAGGCCAATAAAGGTAATAAAATTATTCTGTGTAAATATAAAACACCATGAACGCCGCATAAGTTTAACAAACTGAAAACGTACAAAGCAAAGTACCGAAAAATAAAATTGAAGAGGTAAATTAAATAGAGCGCACTGATATAGTGGCCTCCAGTATCGCCAGATTTAACCCCAATGGACTTTAATCGTTCCACGCAACCGAACAATAATGAAGTATTTGACTCGGCTAGCCAGCTTTTGGATGCTGATTGAATAGAGCAAAGTTCAATAAATTAAGTGCCTGGACAGTTTTATGGTTCTCTGAGGTCTCGAATTAATATCGTTGAGGGAGTGAAATTGAAACCCCACAGAAAATGTGAACTTTCAGATGTTACGTTGGCCGCCTCGTTAGTTTGATTTGAACCCTGCTGCTTTAGCAAGAAAAAAATGAACAGAAAAACAGTTTTATTGAGGTACTTGTATAGATTCCTGTTATCATTTTTCCCGATAAACTATATGTATCGCAATTATCTCGGTGCTTAAAAGTTTAAGCTCATAACAAATTTGCTGACAAGTTAAATTAATTTTAATCCAGATCAATTTGTTTACCACTATTCGTATAGATAATCTGCAGACAACAAACGAATATTTCGGTGCGTTTTATCAAGCGTTTTTGTTTTGGGAGGAGCTTCTATAGTGCGCCGCTGATTGCGTGCGGAAATTGTGATTTTGGCTGATTTTAAACGAAAAACGCCTCTTCTCAATGCGCCAAGTGGACGCTAAAAATTCCCTTTTCTTGGAAGACCAATTTTGTTGGTAGAAACTTTGAAAGCCAGCCCAACTGCGGCCTCAGCATATTTTGATGCCCGGCTCAAGAGCTCGAAATTGAGATTATGGTTTATTATCGGAATCAGCAGCAGATTAGTAGATATCTATTTTAATCTTCGTCTAAAGTACGTTGTGCATAGAAACCCGATCATCGAAGTAGATTTTGAGATTTTGTACGAGCATGTTTTTCAGATATCTGCAACTATTTATAGAGTGCAAATAAGAACTAGATAAATTAGCTAAAAATATAGCTCAAAAGCCTGTTTGAAGTCGATCTGATGTATCCGATTAGTTGCAGTTTGGTATCATTACATTGTTTGCGTTGATTGATTTAAAAATGAACGAATCCAATCACCGAGTGAAAAATCTCAAGTTTTTAGATGAAGCTCCTTCGACTTTCGACTCGACCATTTTTTATTTTGCCCCTAAGTGAAGGTCAAAAATTGAAAGAAATTCGTGCTTAAAGTCAAAATTTCAATTCTGAAATAGAAGTTTTCAGTTTACAGGCAAAATTTCGAACGTACAGTGGAAAATTGTTCTAACAAAAGTTGATATTCAACAGACAATTAAATTTTGGAGTTTATTGGTTCAATCAATCTACTTCAATATGCGAATTTCCAGGTCCAAAGGGGAGATTCTGAAAACTATTTCACCGAGTTTCCATTTTTGAAACAGAAATTCCAATTTTCCCGTCGTTATTAGTTAGAGTAAAAAATATATAATTTAATTTCCAAGTAAAGGCTTTTGAGTCCTTCGGAGTGATTTTATAAAGCTACATTACAGCATACATTTTCTAGAGAAAAACTAAGATTTTGTCTTAAATTTTAAGCACCTAAAAAATTAAATTAAGATTGAGAATGTTACAAATTCGAATTGTAACTTTTTCACAATTTTTGTTCAGATTTAATCGACTTTTACTTTGATGGAAATTATCGGTCGCAAGATTGTGGAGGAAGATCATAATTTTGCATGGGCCCACGTTTCGGCTATATTTCAGCCATCATCAGTGGCGCCAGTGCGTTTATTGTATTTGATATTAAAATACGCGTAGTCGGTCCTACTGCTTAATTATGTGTATTAATTGACAAAGAAATCAAATAAATGACTAAAAAAAATTAGTATTTAGAAAATAATGCTTAGAAACAAGCTGTATATAAACGAAAATAATAAAATCTCCCAACTGGCTTGAAAATGAGTCAGCTTGAAAATCTCAAAAAAAATATAAAAATGTGCTTCAAAGCCGCAAGAACTCCTTACGACTTTCAGGCCTTTTGTTAGGAGTTGATTGTTTTTCTTTAACTCAAAAAGCTCGATTTTTAAGGTAAATTATCGAGTTTAAATATATTAATATTTGAAAATGCAAGCCTTTCAAAATAAAGCTCGACTTCGACAAATTTTGGCTTTAGGAAGCTGTTGAAATCGAAGATAATTTTATCTAATTAGTTTAAGTAGTTTAATTACCAATAAGGAAAAATTTCCTGAGGGCTGAAATTTTTCGGTGCGTATTTCTTCTATCGACTAATTTGGTTTAATACTACTTAAGGTCAAAAACCGAATAAGCTGATTGAAGTAAAAATTTCCCACTTTTGCAATCGAAGTTTTCAGTTTTAGTGTAAATTCGGTCTTGCAGTTAGCAATTGTTTCCATAAATCGTAACAAAAAATTTCCATCGGAACTAAATTGCGTGAAAAAGATTTTTTTCGGGTTCACAGTTGATTCACTGAATCTAATTTAAATGCAAATTTTCCAAAGTCCAAAATTGAGATTTTCAAAGGGGTTTTCATCGAATTTCCGTGTTGAAAATCGAAATTTCAATTTTCCAGTCATTTATTTCAAATTATGAAAATATAATTTCAATTCCAAATTAAGCCTTGTCGAGGTGAAGAAATGTTGACACACTCATATTCCAGACGCTGGAAAAACAGATTTTAATTTGAAATTTTGAATTTTCTTGTAACTTTTTAACGTTAAATTTGTTTTAGTTTTATTCAAATTTTTCAGTTTGGATGGAATTCGTTCTCTCTGTGTATACGATGTTCTATTAGTGTCTCACGAAAAACTCTATATTTCATGGATCTGTGTTTTACGGCTGTACTTAAGTCATTATCAGGGCTAGAGAAGAGAAACAGAGTGATCTCCACTTAAAGCATAATAAATGATGTTTGAATGAATATAAAAATAGTAGAAGAGAATAATGGAAAACATAAATTTTAACTCTTTTGGGGGCAACACGATTTAAATTTATTGAAAAATCAGTTTCATTCCAAAATTTGTTTATTTCTCATAAGAATGAAAAGTATTTTTTTTTAATTCGACATTCAAATTTTGACTACAAGTAAGTTGAACCAAAACGTGCGGAGTTTGAAAAAATCAGTTTCAAAATTGGAACTTTCGTTAAAATTGTCTCTTTCTCATATTCGGATATTCGGATATTCGGAGCGGATTTTTTTGCAATTTGCCATTGAAATTTTGATTATAAGTAAATGGTGAAGTAAAACAAAAACGTCCAAAATTCCTAGAAAATCTGTTTC
>NW_026017110.1:29204559-29243184 GCF_020466585.1 Dendroctonus ponderosae
CAGTTGTGGACGAAACGTCAGGAATAAATTCCCATGGACCACGGCTTCAAAGCCCGGAAAACATTTCTAAATGTGAATATAATTAATTTCCAAGTTAAGGCTTTTGAGTCCATCGGGGTGATTTTATAAAGCTAGATTACAGCTTACATTTTCCAGCTGAAAAAACTAAGGTTTTTTCTTAATTTCTAAGCAACTAAAAAATTTAATTAAGATTGGGAATTTTACAAATTCAAATTGTAACTTTTTCACAATTTTTGTTCAGTTTTAATCGACTTATACTTTGAAGGAAATTATCGGTCGCGAGATCTTGGAGAAAGATCATAATTGTTGTGGGCCCACGTTTCGGCTATATTTCAGCCATCATCAGTGGCGCCACTGCGTTTATTTTATTTGATATTAAATTACGCGTAGTCGCTCCTACTTCTTAATTATGTGTATTAACTGCAAAAAAAAATCAAATAAATGACAAAAAAATTAATATTAAGAAAATAATGCTTAGAACCAAGCTGTGTATAAGTAAACGAAAATAATCAAATCTCCCAACTTGCGTCTGTTTAAATCTTTGTATTGTGAGTGCTGAAATTTTTACTTATAACTGGAAATGTCCCCTTTGGTAATATTTTTTAAATCGAAAACTGCCACTTAAATGTTTTCTTAAGATCGAAATTTTCCTTTCACAGTCGAAATTCTGCTTTCGACTAATACATTTTTTTTATAGCAGCTAATGAAAAACTGCCTGAAGAAGACCAATGATGTTTTTATCTATTAAAGAAGTTTCATTTTTGTGTCATCTTCAACCTCTTTTGAAAAAATTATCAAACTTAATCAGTATTAATGCCAAAAACGATTGAATGCAGCTGTGCGTAAAAAAATAATTTTTGATAAATCAACAAAGCTACCAGTTAGAGAAAGCATTATGACTACTAGAATCGTTTCTATGATTTCTATACTTTTTTTCTGCCATCGAAAAGAATTTTTGGACAATTTTTCAAAGTCCATACACTACCTTCAAGCTTTTCTTCAAACTTGCTTGCAAGTGTACCCCCTAAAATTAACTCAATGGAACCCAAAGACAATTGCAACTATTGAAAAATTGCATAAAGAAAGAAAGGCTAAAAAATGGATTGTAGCAAAAGCGAAAAAAATAACAGCCAATGCAAATGGCCTAAATAATTAAATAATAAATAACCAATAAACCTAATTGTCATTCTTGTATTCGATAAGTTTCGATTTGGTGCCATTGTTTTTCCCGGTTTTCCCCGAAAACCATTAAGGTTTTCTCAAAAACGATCACAAAACTGAAAGCTTTTAATCGAAAACGCAAAAAAGCATTATTTTCTGATGATTTTCTTTATGATTCAAAAAATTACACAATTAATTTTACTAGAAAATTCGTCTCATCGCATTCATTCATCGGTTTGTAGGGAACTTTAGAAAACCCATTGCAGCTTCGAACTTGGCACAAAAACCAAATAATTTTATTCAGTTTTTTACCGAAAGTAATTAAGATTACCTTGAAAAAATGACCAGAGAGCAAAAGTTTACAAAAAATTATTTGGAAAGTTCGGTGCCTTCATAGCTCTGAAGATTTTAAAAGTTCGTTTAAATTTTCATGTCATTCCAGTTTTAACAAAGTTTGTATTAAACAATTCCTTCTACGCAAAAATCGCATTATTTTTTAGTTTTACTTAAAATACTGACAATCTTCAGGCATTTTCTGTGAAAAATTATAAGATACATTTTATTGGAACACTCGCCTCCTTAACCACTTTGCATAAATGTTTAGAATCATTTTTGCAGCTTCGAAATATGGACAAAACCCTAATTATTTGTGGGATTTATTCCAAAAATAGCTCCTTGAACAGAAAAACGAAAGTTTTTAATCATTAATACTCATCAACTGGAGTTTCTCCAATTTTAGGTCAATATTTCTAAATAACTCTGTCTCTAAACAGAAAAACCATTTTTCCTAACGAATTTCATGGACAACAAAAGACCGAATTTCTACTACTTGACTCGAAAGCTGGATCGAAAGCTGGATCCGCCCCTGCTCGTAACTCAACACAGTGTTACCCAAGCCTAGAATCAACTGCATTGTTTTGGGAGTTAAATTGAGTAAACCAAGCTTCAAGAAATTGAATTCGTCAGACTAATACAAGAGATTATTTGATAGTCTCATAAGTGAAAAGGATTAGTGAGGTGTGAACTGGTGACTTATGCTTAGGAAAAGATGACTTATGTGAATCCACGACATTGTTGCCCAATTTATGGTACAGTTATTTGCAAATATATCCGGTTTTTAGTGAGAATGTTTTTTTCTGTTTTTGTGACCTGCTTTTTAAACACTCTTCTGCAACACCTCCAGATGAATGATCATTTTTGTCACTAAATAAAAAACTGAACGCAAATCTTTGGTTTTCTTAACTTCAATAGAATCATTGATCAAAATTATGCACTCATTTTTTTCTATTCTTGCGTCAAACAAACTTGGATTTGTTTCTAGGAAAACAACCTTCATGGACGTTTATTTTTGGTGAATTCATCAGGCAAATAGGCAATTTTCTTAATTAGACCGCCGTACCTCGCATGAGTAATCCAACACTTAATTTGGCTTATTTCCTTCCCATATCTTAAATTACCAGCAATCAAATGCTAATCTTTTACCACCCACCGAATATACATAATCTCGTCCCACTCTGGGGATTACATGAGTACCACGCATCAACAATAACAGATCGCTTAGCGTTTTGATGAATTCGTGAGCCAAACACCAATTTACCAGTCAGAACCTTATGGGAGAGTGTTTAAAAAAAATGCAAACCATTCCGGAATCTTTTGGCCCTATGTATATGAAAAAAGCCGATAAAGAACAGATACAGCTTCAAAACTGAAGTTAAGGATATCGATTGAAACCCCATATGTTTAGTAGGGCTGTTAATGTTAACTTTGTCGGTTTCTGGCGATTTATAATTTTTCATGTCCTTCAAGATGTAGTTCATTTGGTCTCTGCTACTGTTGTTTTGTACCGGGTCAAATAAAATGTTCTCACAATTTTCAAGACTCCTTGCTTTCGGTGGCATATTTATTTCGTATCATCGCATATTTTTTTCCTCAATAGTTTCATACCTTTATTCTCTTCTATTACCTTAATTGCTTCACTCTTAGGGGGTGTGTAGGGCATGAATTGAAGACATTTGAGTTGAAGAGCCCATGCCCCGAAAAATATACTTGAGGCGCTTATAACGCTTGAAGACAGAAGCTTGTATTGTACAAAATCATGTTTTATCGAGTTTCAGATATTCACTCGCATTAATAATCAATACCACTTTTGGAGGTCAACTTGCAATCTTTGGCCAGCATCAGTTGAAAGTTTGGGGATTTTTGCAAAAATCAGCCTGCACGCCAATGGCATTTAGACCCACCAGTCTGGTAGAGTAAAGTGTTGTGCATCAATGTGCCTGAAGACACATTTGCATCATGCTCCAGGCTGGACTTAAACGATTTTTGAAATTGGCTCAGCGTGAAAGTTTTAGTCAGGAAAATTTGTCTTTTGCTCGAGAATTAGTTCGTAGTCCGTTTGGATTGAAGTTTTCCCCATCTGTAGCAGCTGATCCTGGTTAGAATGGACGAAAGTCCAAGTGTCCAGTTGCTCCACTTTGGACGTGAGCAATTTTTGAAGACAACCCATGTGAAAGTTTTGTTCAGGCTCGACTGTAGGTTTCTTAATTTCTGCAAAATAATTCTGCAGGCCGTTCATGTCGAAACTTGGGACACGTACAGCCGCCTTTCATGTTTGTATTTGGACAAAATTTCAAGTGTCCAGTCGCTCCACTTTGGACGCAGCAATTTTTGAAGACGACCCATTTGGAAAGTTTTGGACAGGCTCGACTGTAGGTTTGTTCATTTCTGCAAAATCATTGCGAATACCGATTAGGCCAAAACTTGGGAAACGTACAGCCACCTTTCGTGTTTTCACCAGGACAAAATTTCAAGTGTCCAGTCGCTCTACTTTGGACGCAAGCAATTTTTGAAGACGACCCATCTGGAAATTTTTGGTCAGGCTCGACTGTAGGTTTGTTCATTCCTGCAAAATCATTTGCAGGCCGTTTAGTCCGAAACTTGGGAAAGGTACAGCCGCCTTTCGTGTTTATACCTGGACAAAATTTGAAGTGTCTTTTTCTGTCAATTTTGTCAAATTTTCAAGTCCCTCCAGTTTAGATGTGAAGAATTCTTTCAAAGGGCTCAACTTGAAAATGTTGGGTAGGCTCAACTGCAAGTTTCTCAATTCCTGCAAAATAATTATGCTGTCCGGTTCGCTCAAAGTTTGGACCACTTGAAACGGTCATTTGTTTTTATAATTGGACAAAATTTCAAGTGTCTAGGAGCTCCAATTTGGACGCAAATAATTTTTGAAAAAAGCTCAATTTGAAAGTTCCGGTGAGGCTCAACATGGGTTCTTCTATTCAAATGTCTTCTTGCACTCAACACCGTAAATGTGTTTTTTTCTAGAAGAGGAATTTTAGCAGAAAAAATAGAAATGTTTTCGACAATTCGAAGATTCCTGTCAAATTTTAACATTTCGACAAGAAGTTGGACACTATGAAGCAATGAAGACAGTAGAATTAGTTCTTTATTTTCAAGAATTTTAATAAATGCTCGAAATGATTGCTTCAATTTAAAGATTCTACCTAAATTGTCGACATTTTTTGTTTTCAATCTGAACAAATTGAAAAAGAAACTCAACTTTTTGCCAATAAATTACCTAAATTGTCCTCAATTCCGACGTTTTACCTGGTTTTCCGTTACCGTTACTTAGAATTTTGAAAACAATTCTACTACTAGGTAGGTATTCGAATATTTCGCCAGCATTACTAAAAATTTCTCGCTTCTGAAGAGGCCAATTGGACAAGAAATCGGATATTTTCACTGCAATTGGCAGTTTTTTTTCAATATTTTTTTCAATCCGGATTCTACCTAAAATCAAGTCCCGAAATTTAATTTTCTAAATTGAACTTTTTCGCCAACAAATTTCATAATATGTCTTCAATTCCAAACTTTTGTCTGGTCTTTTTAAATATCTTGACTAAATTCCAAAATCTCGCTAGAAAGTCGAAAACGTTCGAATATTTCGTTTCGATTTACAAAGTTTCTCGTTTCTAAAGGGAAAGATTTGGCAAGAAAGTAGGCATTTTTCCCAAAAACTATAAATGTTTGTTTCACTTTGATGACTTTAACCGAATTACTTCAATTTCTGGCTGTTAAAATGTGTGTTTTCTTTCTAGAAGAGAAACTTCCATCAAGAAATAGATTAAACTTCTACTGAATCACATACAATACAATTTGAAGACTGTTTATGATTACGTATATTTTCTTTCTAAAGTTCTTAGCATATTTTTTATTTGTTATTTTTTCTTCATTTCAAGCAATTTATTAGCAAGCAATTAACTGAAAATCGAAATGATTTATTCAATCTGGCGATTCTACCTAAAATGCCGATTTTGTTTTTAAATTGATTTTTTTTTAATGAACTACATAAATTTATCAAAAGAGATAGACTTTCATTCATCAAAAGAAGAAATTCTACCGAACGACGGCCTAAAAACCCGAAAAAGCCATTAGCTACATAACTTCAATTCCTCCTCCAATGTTACCTGGTTTTCTTAAATTTCTTGACTAAATTTCAAATTTTCACTAGAAGTTTGAACACTTTCCTTTTGCATTTGTAATTTATATATTTCGCCTCAATTTCCAAAATTTATCGTTTCGAGCAAAATTTGGCAAAAAATTGAAGAATTTGTCTTCAATTGTAATCAAAATTTTTGCACGAAAATATATGTAGATGGTTTTTTCAAATCGATGATTTTAATTGATTTAACTCAATTTCTAGTTGTCAAAATGCGTGTAATTTTTCTAGAGGATAAACTTTAAGAAAAAAATATTAATGTCTTCTTTCTTTCGAAGATTTTTTTCAATTGCGTAAAAATTTCGTCTATATTTATTTTTTCTTCGGTGTATTTTTATTTCAAGCAATTTTATCTGAAATATCAAAATCTTAAATTTACCATTTTGATGCACGTATGAAATCACAAAAATTGTCTTCAATTCGAACCTTTGGCCTGGTCTCTGTCTCATTTCTTGGACCAATTTCACCGGAAGTTTTAATCGCTTCAATTCGAATATTTCCTTCTTCTAAAGAGCACAATGAGGCAAAAAATTAAAGAACTTCTCTTAAATTGCAATCGTTCACCCACATTGCGTAAATTTGTTATTCGTACCATAGGAATATGTTTTCTAGATAAAATTATATTCGATGGCTTAAGCTGAGGCTAAATTACCGCATTTTTTGGTTGTTAAAATGGAAATTTTGAACTGGAAAGCTTGAAGCACAAACAACAGCTAAAAACACTTTTAAAGGGTTCCAAGCTTTGCTTTTAAAGCGGCTGAAATAAAACTAGTCGTGGCAAAAACCCAACAAATCACACCAAAGTTTTTTGTAAAAATCGAGTCAAAGTCTCCAGATAGCGCTATCAGTCTTCATGCAGATATCTAAAAAATTGCATCTTTCATGATTTACGCGTTGAAGTAATGAATCTTAGTAAATTACTCTTATTTAAACGTACGGCTTAATGTATTCACATTTATGAGTAGAGAGATTCACGCAAAGATACTAAACACATTTACTTCATCACATAGCTATTAATAAAAACAATGACTAAGAATAATTTCCCAGTTGACAAAGCTTAGATAACGATAGAAAATGCGAAGAAGCTCAGAAGAACATCGTGAGTGAGAAGGATGAAGCTAGTATGGGCCAGCTATCGTAGCAGAAGAAGTTCTTCAGATGTGCAAATTATAAAAGTGGTCCATAATTGTTTACAGTACACTTTGTTTTGCGACAAGTGCTCATGCCGATCATGCCGGATGGTTTTGAGAGAGAACCAGTCCCCATTATTGCCCTGGGTGAATGAGTTGGCCGTCAAAAGCGCTAGATTTGAACTCTTTAGATTTTGCGCTTCTGGAAACATTCGCTGATGAAAACCATAGAAAACTTCTGTCGTTTTCCGGCCATTAACCGTTTAAAAGGTGATCGCATGTTGTTTTAGTCGATGTTTTCGAACAATAGGTCATAAACATGTGGGTGCACGATATTAAAGTAATTATTATCGGCTATCGAGCACAAAACAACGTAAACGCCCACCGAAGGTGCGCTCGTTTGATAATTCGGTCGTTTGGTTTTTTACACCTACAACCTACATAAAGGAAATTGCGCATAATTTCGCTGGTTACCTGGCGTTTCGGTTCAAATTTACTTTGTTTTCAGAAAAAGTGCAATAATGCATTGAACTGTGGGGAAACATCATAAAATGCCAACACAAAAAACTGCAAATGAAACGCAATATTTCCTCAAGTTGTAAATCTCATGCTTAATCTTTTAATTTGTTCGGATAAACTTATTCACATCATCGTTGTTGACGTGTAGCATTGTTGCTTCTTACTTTGTCATCACGAGTACGCACATTTTAACGCAAAAACTTCTTTCATTTACTTAAATTATTCGCTCAAGTAGTGGGAAGTGTGAATTTCTCGGAAAAATGCTTGATTTTTTGAATCAGCACCACCGGTTTGAAGTAAAATGGTTAAAAAGTGATAAAAAAATGTAATTTACACAACGACAAATTCTCTGAAAGAGTGCCAAAAGCGGTTAATTTATTCAGTTCCAATTTTGCAAATTGTTTTGTTTTGTCGACAGGTGTCAAAAATGACTTTCACTGTCACACTGCTTGACTTTTTCAATTATCACAAACTGTTCAAAAAGTCAGATATTAAAAACAATGCAAAATTCTAGTTACTAACCGAAATTTTGCAACTATTGAAACTGACAAAATGTGAAATTTTATTGTAAACGTAATTTTTCTAGACTTTTGCAATGAGTGCCAACTGTATGAAGACAAATATTAAAACAGTTCATTTTGACTACGAAAATAGTACCGGATTAAAAAACAAATAAAATCTATTTGGAAAGCAGTATAAATAAAACATTTGAAAATCATGCATATAATGTTTTTTTTTATACAAATTTGAAATGGATTTTCAAAAATGTTAAAACTGTTATAACCACGCCACAGTTTATTTTTAAATTCTTTTGTGTGGTGATCCTGAGGACGAGGAAGAGTTCTGCCACAAATGTTTAAAGTTTTTTAGTCCTTCATTTTTGAGTAGTTGCCAACAGTATCAAATGATGAGAACAAAGTGTGTTCAAAATTTTAGGTGTAAAATCAGTTTTAAATCAAATATTGCAAATAAAACACTCAGTACATTTATTTCAGTGTGGCAAACATAGAATTTGACAGATGTTTTCCAAATGTCAAAGTAGATTTTGGCTGTCAAAATATTTGACATTTTGACCATTTTAAATATTTGCATTCTCGCCCATTGAATGATGGCGACTTGAATAGTCGCAGATAGTATTTTGAGGGCAAAAAATCGCATTTTGCCCTTTGAACCACACCATAAAGTGCGGTAGTAAAATAAAATTGCTGATATCGAAGTGAAATTCGAGACTCAATTGTTATTCAAATAGGTTTCGGAGCAGAACAAAGCACAAAAGACCATTTACATAGTTTTGGAAGGCATTGTTTTCCGAAAATAATCAGCATAAACACGAATATTTTACGGTCAACGTGCCGGGTACATAATATACCAGGACGTGTAGGTGTCGGACGCGTTGTCGGACCTCCCAACCTCAATCACACTGAAACCAAACAACAAATTCTTAATTTTTAGGGAATTTCCAGAACATTTGATTTACTCTTGATCTGAACCAGAGGTCGACGACATTTTAAACTAGTTCTTCGCTGTTCTGGATCTGGTCACTTGGATATGGTTCTAATTTTAAAAATTGCCTTTGTACGCGTATTTTGCGCGTTTTAATTCGAGATCTTTGTTCTTTGTTCTTTGTTGCTGTTGCGTGTTTATTCTGGTGATCAATCGCATACTTGTACGGTCAACACATTTAATAAGATAAGCTCTTTAAAAATCATTCTGGAAATAAAATAATATTTATGTTTCTAACAAACAACGGGAAGAATGAAAAACAAATGTTGTGTTTACATATATCAAAGCTTTTGTAATGGGCCTTATCAACTAGAAGTAAAGGAGGAAAGCAGGGCAAGTCGAGCGTTCACATCCTGCATGCAGAAGTCTCTTTTAGTCCAGTTTAAAATCAATCAAAAAGATTTAAATAACCCGAAAAATGCCCCGGAAAATTGTAATTGAGTTAAAGCAACACCTAAAAAGGCACTAAATAATTAACACTGTAAATAAACAAAAAGTGAAACAAAAGACAAATAAAATGAAATTATTGAAAACGGTGCTGTAATAAATTTGATTTTGAAACCAAATGTGGCGAGAAAAAAAGAAAATCAGGCACAATTGCATTAGAAAATGGTAAAGCCTAGATGCCCCAAAAACATGTTTTTAAAGAAACCACTGAAATTTGACTAATTTTGCCTTTTCCTGACATTCTTATATTTCATACCCTTAGTGTGATTTTGCTAATTTTTCTTCCGAAATTTGAAACTTTTATAGGGAAATATCGAAATGACTGTAAATCCATAAGCAGATTGCCAAGCCTGTTAGATAAACTTCCATAAAAAATACAAAATTAAAACCTACAGTACTAGTTACTTAGTAGTAATAAGTACAGACAGTAAACTACAAATAATTTTTTTCTTACAAAACATTAATTAGAACATTTTTTCCAGCTTAACCCGATTGTTAAATAATAACCCAAATCGTTCATTTTTCAGTTTCTTTCGCTATTAATCTGACGAATCTGACGACAAAAAATGAAAATCAAGCAAAAGGTGTAATAGAAAACAATAACGATTACTCGCAGAAAAGCCCGAATTAAAAAAATATAATAATTATTATTTCATATCATCAAATCTTAAAATTTGACAAATATTGTTTGTAACTACTATTATAGTTTAGATTCTTGTGTATGTGGTCATCCTGTTTATTTTTCGTAGAAATTTGATAGTTTTATTCACAAATTTCCAATTGCAAAAAAATTATTGCGTCATATTACCTATAAGATAAACGTTAATAAAAGGCGCTACAAAAATTTATATAATTATATAAACAATACAAATAAAAAGTCGAGTAAAATACAAATAAAATTTGTCTTACAAAACGTGAATTATAACATTTTGTTCAGCTCAGCTCGATTGTCAAATAATATCCCAAATCGTTAATTTTTCAGTTTCTTCGGCTCTTTTCATTTCTCTGACAAATCTGACCACAAAACATGAAAATCAAGCGAAAGCTGTAATAGAAAACGCTAACGATTACGCGCAGAAAAGCCCGAATTAAAAAATATAATGAGGTTTGACAAATATTGTTTGTATCTATTATTATATTTGATATTCTTAATGTGGTGAATTTGTTGATTTTTCGTAGAAATTTGATAATTTTATTCACAAATTTTAAAATGTAAAAAAATATTTCAACGGATTACTTTTAAGATAAACGTTAACAAAAAACGATACAAACATTGAAGAACGAAACGCTAAATATATAAACAATTCAAATAAAAAGTAGAGAAAAATATAAATAATTTTTTTCTTACAAAATATTAATTATAACATTTTTTCCAGCTGAGACCGATTGTTAAATAATAACCCAAATCGTTCATTTTTCAGTATCTGCGACTATTAATCTGACGACAAAAAATTAAAATAAAGCAAAATCTTTAATAGAAAACAATAACGATTACTTGCAGAAAAGCCCGAATAAAGAAAATATAAAGAGATTTGATAAATAGTGTTTCTATCTACATATTATTATATTTTATATTCTTAATGTGGTGATCCTGTCGATTTTTCGTAGAAGTTTGTTATTTTTATTCACAAATTTCAAAATGCAAAGACATATTGCAACGAATTAATTATAAAATAAAAGTTAATAAAAGGCGATATGAAAATTAATGAAAGAAACGCTACATGTATAAAAGTCGAGTAAAATACAAATAAAATTTGTCTTACAAAACATGAAATATAATAGTTTTTTCAGCTGAGCTCGACTGTTAAATTATAACACAAATCGTTAATTTTTCAGTTTCTTCGACTATTAATCTGACGAATCTGACCACAAAACATGAAAATCAAGCGAAAGGTATAATAGAAAACGCTAACGATTCCTTACAGAAAAGCCCGAATTAAAAAAATATAATGAGATTTGACCAATATAGTTTTCATCTATTATTATATTTCATATCCTTAATGTGGTGATTCTGTTGATTTTCCGAAGGAATTTGATAGTTTTATTCATAAATTTCGAAATGCTAAAAAATTGCAACGGATTAGCTATAAAATAAACGTTAATAAGAGCGATATAAAAATTTAACAACGAAACGCTAAATATATAAACAATACAAATAAATAGTAGAGTAAAATACAAATAAAATTTTTCTTATAAAGCATGAATTATAACAATTTTTCCAGCTGAACCCGAATGTCCATTTTTTAATTTCTGCGACTTTTAATCCGACGAATCCACACAAAAAATTAAAATCAAGCAAAAGATGCATTAGAAAACGATAAAGATTCCTTGCAGAAAATCCCGAAAATAAACTTCAATAAACGAAAATAAAAAGTCAAAAAACAAAGCATATGCTTGAGAAGTAGTGGCAGAATCAGAAGCCAGTTGTACAAATCTCATTAAAACCAAGCAAAATTGTAAAGGAACAACTGAGAGAGGGAACAAAAAACAATTCAAAAAGAAACGCTTTTTTTAGTTTTTCCATTTGCAAAATGCTTGGGGCGTTTAAGGAGTATAAAGAAGGGAATCAGCCTGAAGAAAAGCAAACATCTAGTCGATGACCTCAAAATGCTCCAATGCAGCGCACTGTTTTGGACACTAAACAGAGTAAACGTTGCCCAAAAGATGCACCGTATCAATCTGAAGAAAACCATATTTTGAATGAATCAATTATTATCTAACAGTTTTCACTAATTGCCCTCCTGATGCATGAATGATTATGAGTCTATTTTTAAACGTCCCACGATGGGATAAATCATCCCATGGGCATGATGTTGTTCAAAATAGCTCAGTGTCACACTGATAAAAGCAGAACGACCTCTGACTTTAAACCGCATTCCTCGAAGTCTAATTATAATTGCAGTTGTCGTTTATATGCGCCTGAATAAGGCATTGGATACTGGCTATTGTTCTGCACATCAACATCATGTGCTTAATGAGTCACCGTTCAAAACGGCTGATATCTTTGGGACTTTACCATACTGTGCACCATGCACCACTAATGTTAGCAGGCAAAAACAATAAATAATGAAGGCCGAAAAATCAGATCCTATGAATTTAAACAGATTACAAAGAAACGAATCTTTGTAAACTGTACTCGTTATCGGAAGCCCGGAAGTTACTAATAGTCGAGACATTTACTACAATCTGTCCATTCATAAATATGGGAATTTTTATGTTTAAGCGCCTTAGTCACGAGTCCGGTAATTGATCAATGCACTTTATTTGTCCGTGATGCTTTCAAGTAATAATTGCTGATTTATTTCCGCAGAAACAGTTTGCAATTTAAAGTGAAGGGAATTATTCATGAGTGCTGTTTCTCATTCGTTCACATTAGCTATAATAAAATAACACGTATTTAAATTAATTCAATTCGTCGGCCTCTTTGTGCCAAATGGACCCAAGTAAAGTCCCGTGGGACTCCGAGATGACCCGATCTAGACCTCTTCGATCCTTTTTCGAAAACGCTCGACAAATGGTTTATCGGGGCGCCGTTCATGTTTATATCAAAGTGGACGCATTTCTCTAGTGAACATTCACAAAGGACTCTTAGTTTGTTTATGCACCATAAAATACCGGATATGTCGGGTGGGTTTCACCGTAAAAATAAAGAGAAACACACTTCCGCTCGGGTTTTATATCGACAAGGCGAAACGGTTAGGGTGTTGTTGTTTCTAGATAGAGCCCGCACGATACGGCCTTCATTATCTGCCCGCAAGATTTTTTTCATTTGCTATTTATAGTTTCAGTTTTCGGATTCAAAACTCGGCTATTTACAGAAATATGTGAGTGTCGGCTAAAAATAGCGAGGGACATAAAAAGTCAAATAGACTGTATAAAAATAACAAGCAGTTTAAAAATGAGGACAACGACCAAAATGTACACGTTTTCTTCTATTCAGCATAAAGAAATGGATCTAGGAAAGCATGAATACCTATTGCAATTTGGTTTTTTTAGCTTAAGCTCAATCGGAAAGCTAAAAAATCCTACATGATCTATGGCTTGAAGAAAAACCATTGAAATTGCAATGATTAAAACTACTGAAACGTCTAAATCTCTTATTAAATATTAACAAATTTCAGTTGGTTTACAGGAGAAACTCAGGAGCTTCTAATATTGCTAAACGTTTAAACGCTCAAAAACCTTAATGATTTTAAACATAATTAGTTTCTCAGTTCAGCCCTGAACAAGATGTAAAATAGCAATTTTTCACTGAATTATTGTTTTCTTACTCTTAGCTCTTTTAGCTTTCAATAGTCATTTGCATTTTTGAATTTTTGCACGGATATTTTTTTACTATCGAAACTTTTCTAATGGAGGAAAACGAAACAACAGCAAGCTGATAAACATCAAAAACATGTAAAGAAAACAATTCAAAACTGTATAATTGTAAACTAATTATATGTAAAAAATTTCTTCAAATGGTTGAAAATAATGATCAAAGTGGAAAACCGTTCCAATACAGTTTTAGTAACAAACCAATTTAAATCTAATTTATAAAATTAGTTTTATTAATAAATAAGTTTTAATTTATTAATAATTAATAATTAATAATTAAGTAAATTAATTAATTAAAACAAATATAGTCAATATAATAAAGCAAAAAATATAAATTAAAACATTTCCTAGAATGTGCAAGTTTCACTTTTTGCACTACTTTTAACCGCGTTTTATTATCTTATATTTATATACGATAAACCAATGTTATTGCGTTGATTCACCGTCATAAACTTAAATTCACAACTTTTGAAACAATACAAGAAATTCTAAAACACTAAAAAACAAGGAAATACAAAATTACGAACTGTGATTTCTGGAAAATTCAATGATAAATTATTTGATGGGTACGGGAAGCTAAAAAAGTCAAACTTGCAAACTACAAAGTCTAATTTATAAATAAAAAATGTCAAAGTGTTCAATTAAATAGCATTTTTTACTGTACTATAATTTTAATTAATTTCACTGTCTTCTTTATTACTCCCTGCCGTTACTGTGCAGTTTTTTATGTACTTTATTATTGTAGTTCTGTTGTAATGTCTTAACAAATATAAAAATATTTCAGTTGCTTTTGGCGAGAAAAAATAATGGCTTGGTAGTCGGAGTGACATGAGTTTCTTTTAAATTATTGGAACACTTCTAAAGGAACAAAAAAGCAAGCTGATAAACATGCAAAAAGCTGTAAAGAAAACAGTTCAAAAATTGTATACACCCAAACCCAAACTAACCCAAACTACAACAGTTAATTCTTGCTCTGTTACAATATCCCCAAATGGTTAAAAAAAAATTGAAAAACTTCATTCAAATACACTTCCAGTAATAAACCGATTCCAAACTGGACTAAGGTAGGGAATTAATAAAAAAAAACAACTACGATAAAAATCCTACATTAAAAAAGCACAATCAAGCAAATAGTCAATATAAATATTTTTTGTATTGTAGAAAATGTCGTTTAATTAAACACTCTGGAACAATGAAAAGCTTTCGGCATCAGCAGAACCGTCATGAGCTTTTGCAATAGGCAAGTCCAGATTTCGATGTGCGTCAACCTCAGGCACCCCCAGGGCCGGTTAAGAGCCTGTTAGCTCTCATCAGCTGGGTTTGATTGTTGAACTAGTTTCCTCGCCGATGTAAATACATTCTCAAGATAAAGTGCTGGTTTCGGAATCGCTAATTTCAGGCTAAATTCAGCTGATGAGAGCGAATAGGCTGGAAACCGGTCCTGGGGGTGCCTGCGGTTGGCGCACCTCAAAATCTGAACTTGCCTATTTCAAACACCCTAGGTTCACTTTTTCCGCTACTTTTCTTGAAATCACTGTATTTAATTTTATATTTCCTTGCTCGTTTATAAAAAATGCTAGTTTATCAACATAAATTCATGTTATTGCATGGATTTACGGAGATTTTGTAACTTCTAGAACCATGAGCGAATTGTAAAACGCTAAAAAATAAAGAAATACATACTGAAATATAGCAGTTTCTGGAAAAGTCGAAAAAAGCGAACCTTGCAAACCCTACAGTCTAATCTATAAAAAGTGTCGAAATTTTCAAATAAATGGCGATTTTTCCTTTACTGTATTGACTATGTTTGTTTGAGGTGTTTTTGAATTATACTCTGTCATCATTGTCCGTTTTGTAATGCGCTTTATTATTGTAGTTTTTGATTGATTATTTATCCATTTGAATCGAGTTTTAAATTGCTTTATTACTAAAATATTTTGACTAAAAGCGAATTTTTTGAAGCTTAAATACATACTTTCTTTCCTTATTATTAAATACTATTTTTGTGATTTCAAGTGAGTTTAATATCGTTCTGGCGTCATTAGGGATTCACGTTATTATCTTCAACAAATGATTCATGACGCAGGAGAGGGATTTCAAAATTAATCTATAAAGGTAAGGAAAAATTTGATAGTCGTTCGTTAGTTTTATACAATACCTTTTAATAAAAATGATCTTTAATGCTAACAAGATTATGATATTAACAAGAGAATGAAACAACCTGAGTGAAAAATTGGACGCATTTAAAATAGATGTATACCACGTGCTTTACGTCCAAAGATATGAAAAAAAGTCAATACACATAAGTACGCAAGCTTTTCATTTTAAAAATCGTATATTTTTCTGATACTTTCGACAACAACTCGCAAACTATGTCAGATACAAAATAAATTTAAAGTTTCTAAATTGAAGGCAATTTGAATTTGAAGGAAAATCTGTCCGATTTCAGTGCTGTATAGGCCTGGGTAACACTGTGTCGATTTGCGCTTCTGAGTGTGCCACACTCTGAGTTCATGAGTTATAACTCATTAACAGATGAGTTATAACTAATTTTTGAAAGTGGATCAAAGCTTTACGAGACCAGAGACTGGAATTTTATCATTTAAAAAAAGGTTAACAACATTTTCCCAGCAACGAAACTGAGTTACTGTGCCGGTGCGTTGCGTTGGCGCACCAAGCCATTTGCGCAGCAGTGCGCCAGCTCCTTAAAATTTACTGAGTTACCTAGTATCCTACCAAATAAAACACCCTTTAGACTTGTAGTGTAACTCTAACGTGTTACGAAATATACACAAAAGTGCATACTCCTATTATTAATTTAGGCTGAGATCAATTTACGAATATTATAAGCATTGAACATATTGGTTAATAGTTAATTAATATTTGCTGACATGTTAACCCCATTAAGTACCATTAATGCAAGCAAGCATAATGTAATGTGGTGCACCGCGGATCCAAAAAGGATCAGAGTAAGAATAAACGTAGATGAGACAACTACAAGTGTGTTCCTTTAAGTGTGTTCCTTTACAGACTGTAACAGTGAGTTGGCATCTTCAATAATGTATGAATAAAATATGTGATTAATTCTAGGAAAAAGGGTTTTTCTTTTTTTTCAAACTTGGCACCCGGCATTTTGAAAACGAAGCGTTTCTAACATTATGTTTATATGAACTTCTTTTCTTATTTTCAGACGTAAAACACGGTGATAGACTAAAACCAAACATAAATAAACTAGATTTAAAAGCACTGCAATTTCAACTTGAGGCGATTATTTCACGATTATTTTATTATAATTATATTATCAATTCTCCACGTCAATCCATATCGAGAATCGCAAATAATCCATACGTTTTCGAATTTTTCTGCTGATTTTATCAGAGCCACATCTGAGAAGTTTTTTGACAAATGTGGCATTCAAAAATAATTCTAGGATGTTCCCATAGGTACAAAAGTCTGGAAATTATCTGGCACCCTAAGTAGAAAAACATTAAGGATAAAAAAGTACACGTTTTCTAACTAGAATCCGACGCTTTTGTTGATCAAATGGACATTATCAATGGCACATCACATCGAGGTTAAGAAGATAAGATCTACAGAAAAATGTGAATTTGCGGGTCTTTGTTCAGGCAGTTGATATCAATTCACTCCAGACAATAAAGTGATGTGCAAATAGTAAACCTTCATCAGCTTTTCGTTTGCATCAGATTTACGATATTCTGTATCATTTCAGCATGGGGCCTATTGTTGTAAATTTCGCAAGTTTCATTTAACAAGTGTTGGGAAACATATTTTCAATGTGCAACTTGAGAAACAAAACAGATCATTCAGAATCATTTCTGTAACACTGAACCATTTTTTAGAATAAAAACCAACTGCATGCACTTGAGAAACGTCCCGTCAGCGCTCGGCCACCTCAACTCAACAACATTATATTGAAGGATTTTGATCAAAGACTTTCCAAACTCTTCTTTCAAAAACCTCGAAGACTTGTGACTTGCTTGAATTAGGAGTGAGGATTCAGATCCACATTATGCAAAGCACTGCGAGGCCAGACTCTGTTCAGTGGCCACCACGAATCCCCGACTTAACGCCACTTGATTTTTTCCTCCCAGACCCAGAACTTGGGGTTTTTAGAACTCACCCTGGCTAAATTGAGCAATTATCCAAGGAAACGGTATTGCTCGACAGAAATTTCCATTTGAAGACTATCTTTGATAGTTTCTCAGATATAATAATTAGGAATTTTCAAATTGTCATTCTGTATGGTTACGCACAAATCCTCAATTACATATAGAGGACTAGCAACTAGAAACACGCAGCTGTAAATATCAAACTTTGTGGCGCCGAGATAAGGTGCTTTATTGATAAAAACAAAATCGAAACCAGTACGCGCGATTGTGTCCATTCGTGAATTATTGGAACTTAATTGTTAATAATGTACATCGCACGACACTGGTTAAAGCACCTAAAATAAAGCGGTTTTTCGATACAATCCATTTTTCAGAGGGGGGCTGGGAGGCTGCGGGGGGAAGGACAGGGTCAACCAGATTCGGTCCAACGATTGTTCTTTAAATTCGCAAACAAGGTTGCCGCATGGTTACGTCATTTTTTATTATTATTAAACACCAATTCTAAATTTAAAAAAAAACATTACGACGCAGACTTGTTTGTAGTGACCAAATACATATTGTGTTGTACTTGAGATACTAGACTACGGAAAGTTCTACTGGTATGAAGAAAAAAGCCTTTTGGAAAATCAAGGTATCGCAACTAGAACAAATAAACTCCTAAAAACTCCCTATTTACTTTACTTCCCAGTACTCTTGCACACCAATCACAGATTTTTGGCCGTTTTAACAGCCAGCAGCGGATCCTCCATTAGATCATCTGGTCAAAAAACCTTCTCCAATTTATTTCAAAACACACGCGAAATATTTTCAAAAATTTCACTGTCGTTTAAATGTGAAATTTATCCTTAATTTTCGAATGTTTTAAACTCATTGACCGGGCTAGTAACCATCGATGACCGCATGTATAAACTGAACCGAATTTCGTCGACTTCTTGTCGCGAATCCAAGTGCCAATTTAAAATGTACCCCGACTTGCTCATTAGTTAATGTTAATCAATTTTTGATAATCCTTATCAATTTTTTACGTTTTGCTTTATAAATATTTTCCTCTCTTTAATCAGTCAATTAGGTTTCAACGGTCGTTGGGACGTGCTTCAACAGGGCAGAAAAGATAAAGAAAAGTGCGCGAATTGTGAAATTGCAGAGCGCGAAAACTGGAATAGACTACAGGAAATTGCACATTTAGAGAGTGAGGATTTTCTTCTTCGCTAAGGAAGAGAATTAATCAAGAACTACATTAAAAGTAAGAATTTTCAAATTAAATTATACCTATTACTTATATCATTAAGTGTGTCTTCGACAAGCTTCTTAAGCTGTTTTTATTTACAAAACATTCACTTTCAACTGACTTGTTCATTGAGTAATTTGCGACTTAATCAAATTGATAATTACCAAAGCATATGGAAGAACACAAATAGAGGATTAATTTTTAATTCATCTGTTGGAAATGCGAAAATGGAAAAGTTGTTTTTGAGTCAAGTTTTGTTGTTGATTTTTGATTTAGAAAACAATTAATCTCTAAAGAGTAGCGATAAATCTAATCTAATCGACTGATAAACCAATCCAAAGGGATTAAAATGTCGAATTGCGGCAACAATTAAAATTCCTCTGCAGTATTAATTTGTATCGAGGACAAGAAAGCAAATTAAACCGTGAAAAGTGACAAAATGACATGTAAAGTATCTTTGCCGAGCTTCCTGTAAATGTTGCTCAGAATGATTGATCGAAAAATCACATTGGATCACAAAGGAAAAAATCCATCGGGTTTAAATCTGGTGAATTCGGAGTATACTTCTTATCCAGCAATCCTGAAATGTTTTGTTTAAATATCCAAAACTAATTTGCTACTATTTTGGGAATTTAAAAATTCTCCAAAAATGGTCACAACTTTGCAAATTAATTTGAATTGTGCGATATTTTCCCTAATAATTTATGTGGATATCAATTCCTTGTCTCCAAATAAAATTTGCTGGTTTCTGGCCTAAACCAACGTGACGTTTGGTGCAGTTTGTTTTGAGATCAAAACTTGCATTTAAAAAATCACAACAAATTTATCAAAAGTGCATCAAATTTGCCAAGTATCCCACAAATAGAGCAACACTTCTATGAAATAACGTTAACATCAACGTCTCATGTTCATCCCAAATTTGCGGATATTTTTTGAAAAAATCTTGATGCTTAATTTGCCGTTAGAGAATGGTATAAAATTTTCAAAAAATATGTCGATTTTTCAAAATTTTATTCGATTAGAGCCACGTTTTGTCTGTTTACTAAACGGTAATAGGTATCAACTTTATTTAGAATATCTATCTATATCTATATATCTATATATCTATCTATATATCAACTATCTTCACCCCAAATTTGGATTTTTTTTAAGTCGTTTCACAATTTGCTTAGTATAGAAGTTTCGCAACAAAAAAACAGCTGAAAATTTACAAAAAATTGTCAGTTTTACTGCCAATCGATTGTTGTAGTGACAAAACGACATTTTGTATGAAAATTGAGTTAATATTGGGTGGGACATCGATCCTATAACATCAATGGTAGCCATCGATGTTGACATCGAAAGGTAAACTCGATCTTAGGGACACATCGAAGGCAGAACATCGATGTTTGACAACATCGATGTTCTGATAGTTTGCCGTTGCATACAAATTTCAAATTGATTAATTTATTACTACTACTATTATTACTACTACTATGACATTAAATAATCGACTTAATTTATTCAACATATAGTTGCCACATTTTTCGATCAACTGACTGCAAAAAGAGGCTTTTTTCGGTTGCAACTATCAAAGACTTCGCAGAAAATGTTTCTATCTAGTAGCAACATCAAATGTCCGATGTTTTCATTTCCGAATCTAACATCGATGTTTTATCGATGTCTCAAATTTCCATCATCGATGGTAAAAATATCGAACATCGAACGAATTACATCGATGTTTGCAAAGCATCGATGTTTTTCTCCCATCTCTAGTTAATATCAACGTTTCATCCCCATCATTAGAAAAAATTATGCAGAACAAGTCTCGTGTTAAAAAAATCACCAAAAATTTAGAAAAATTATCAGAATTTTGCAAATTAATGCACAAATAGAGTAACATTTCCTTGATCAAAAGGCGTTAATATCAACCCTCCATCTCCTTCTCAAATTTGCCAACAATTTTTTGAAAAAATCTTTACAGTCGGTTTGAGAGAACAAGTTTTGCATTAAAAAATCGCCAGAAACTTGCAAAAAATAGGACGATTTTTAGAATTATTATTCGATTAGAGTGACATCTTCTCTATTAAACGGCGTTATATTCAACTATCCATCGGCATCCCAAAATTAAAATAATTTGTTTTGAAAAAATCGTGACACAATTTGCTTACTACAGAACAAGTTTCTTATTGAAAAATTCCCAAACATGTACAAATGATTGCATGAATAGAGACTTTATCAGAATGCCAACTCTTCATTTCGATCCCAAATTTGCAAGCAATTTGTTGAAAAAATAGTAATACGCAATCCACAGAGCAATTTTTTCACACAGAGCAACAATTTTCGCATGAAAAATTGACAAAAATTTACAAAAAGTATATCGATTTTGCAAATTATTGCGCGAATAGAGCAACCTTTCCTCTATGAAAAAACGTTAACATCGACTTTGCTTTTCAATCCGAAATTTGCAAACAATTTTTTTAAAACATCGTGACACAGTTTGCTTTTAGAGAACAAGTTTTCTATTAAAAAAATGCCCAAAAATTCAGAAAAAATATTTTGACTGCAAGTTATTGCGCAATTATTGCCAAATTTCCTCTATGAAATTGAGCTAATGTCAACTCTCTATCTTTGTCTCAAATTTGAAAACATTTTTTTTAAAAACCGTGACACAGAATGCCGACTGGAAATTATTGTGCGAATAGAATCACATTTCCTCTTTGAAATGGCTTTAATTTGAATGTTGCATCTCCTTCCCAAAATTGAAAAAAAAATTGTAATCGCTACCCAATTTGCTTATAACAGAACAATTCTTATTGAAAAAATTCACAAAAATATAAGAAATTTTCAAATTATTGCACGAATAGAACAACACTTTCTCAATGAAATCGCATCGATGTTACCTCTGCATCTCCATCCCAAATTTGCCAACAATTTCAAAAAAATGGAAAACACAATTAGCCCTAAGCGAACAATTTTCGCATTAAAAATCGGCAAGAACTAAAAAATAAATATTGCCGACTTCGCAAATTATTGTGCGAATAGAGCGAGACTTTCTCTATGAAAAAACATTAAGATCGACTTTCGATCTCAACCCCAAATGTGTTAACAATGGTTGGAAAAAATTGTAAACCACAATTTAGTTTGTGGAGAGCAAGTTGTGCTTTGAAAAAACTGTCAATAATAGACCAAAAATATGTCGACCTTACAAATTATTGTGCGAATAGAGCCACATTTCCTTAATAAAATAACGTTAATGTTAAATGTCCATTTCCACCTCAAATTTAGAAACCATTTTTTAGTTACATCATGACAAAATTTGCTTCGTACAGAACAAGATTCGTATTTAAAAACTTGTCAAAACCTGAGAAAAAATATATCGACTTTGCGATTTATTGTGCGACTAGAGCCACATTCCCTTTAAAAAGGGCCATAACAACAATTTTCCATTTCCATCTGAAATTTGGAAACCATTTTTTTAATCGTGAGAAAATCTGCTTCGAACAGAAGGCTTCCTACTTAAAAAATCGACAACAAATCTGACAAACTTTCAAATTATTTGCACAAATAGGGCAACAGTTCCTCTATGAAAATGCGTTAATATCAACTGTTCATCTCCATTCAAAATTGCCAACAATTATTTGAAAAAATTGTCAAAAATAGAAGAAGAAACACGCCTACTGCAAATTATTGTGCAATTTAAGCCACATCTCCTCCATCAATTTTTGGCTGCTTCAACTGGGCTTAATCAATTTTTAAATGTTTAAAAAAAAACACACAATTTGCTTTACACAGGATGATTCAAAATTGGCGTCATTCGTTTTTCCTTATTAAGTATTATTTTGAAATGGTCCCATATTTGATTGGTAGCTAATTGAAATACTTAAGCATTCGAAAAGAAAAATTGCCCTTTTTACTTCAAATTTTGAAAATTTTTCATAATTACAAAGTATTCTAAGTCAAAGCGGAGATAACTTGAAACTGACAAATGGAAAACCAATGAAGTCAAAGAGCAAATTTCCTATTAAAAATGACAAATTTGGAAATTATTCCACGTAAATAGCAACACTATGAAATAAGAAAATATTCGATTACGAAAAATTATGACAAGTTTTAAACAAATCGTGACAAATTGAACAATTGAAACAACACTTTATTAAACACACACTAAATGAGGTGAAATTGTGCCGCCAAAAACTGCTAATTACAAATAAAATTGCAAAAGAAAAGAACATGCAGAAGAAATTTGACATTATTTTATGGAACTATACTCGATAATAATATATTTTTTCCAGTGAATCCATTAACGAATACTGTACATTTCCAGTGCATTGTTTACGTTCTAAATACGTACACACACTCATACACAGCATGTTAACACATACAGGGTGGCCCAGTGACAACTTTCAACTGGAGGTTGAAGAGATTTTTGTTTAATTAAATTGGTATTAAACATGATGTAGAACTGAAGGAAGTTTACCCTGATTAACTATCAATTACAATTTTTGCTGAACTTTTCTAGTGGGCGAAAACTTTAGATTTTTGATTTGTTTCTTCAAGGCGAAAAAAACTGCCTTCTACTGGACAAAAGTTTTTAGGCAAGCTGAAGATCCTGATTTCTAAATTTTTATAATTGGATAATTCACTTGGTCAAAATCCGGTAGTACTGGTATGTTCGCGGGTTTTTCTTGTATCTTTGCAAGAATTGAACGAAACATTTCATTGACTCACACTGTAGAGGTGGTAGAGCTAAAAGAGTCGAATGCGTCCAGTTCGTGCGCTTACGCGAACTGAAAAGAGAGAGCCAAAGGATCACTAACCAATTCAAATTCAGTTTTCGCTCCTATGCATTGGAGCGTCCTGTGACATGTCGAACTTCGTTCAGTTTCTCACGCTCATTCGACGGTATTGCATCTGATTGGTGTTTTTCTGTTTACTTTCCGTTTGTGAACCGACATTATCCCACGGCGTTTCGTCCATCCGGACCTCAGCGTCGCCATCATCAGGCTTTGGGTTGCTTCAATGCGCAAAGTAAGTTGGCTGGAAAATTTTTTATCGATTTTCCGTGTTCAGCGAATGACATTGAATGGAAAACATTCGTTTGTTGAGTGTTTTTACGCCGGAACGCTTTTCGAATAGGTGACGCATCTGATCATTATTTATCAAAAGCGCCGACTAGTTTTCCTCTCATTCATTTATTCATACAGCAAATGTTGCTTAAGTGCGCCACGGAAAAAATCAATACGCTTTCGTCCATGTTGGTTTTCTGTTGTAACTCCGTTTAGTGTGTAGCTTGCAAAATGTAAGTATCTGTGTTCAGTTTCTTGGTCTCATTCGGAGCTTCCACAGTTTTTTTTACGAGGAATTGCAGCCAAAATGCTTTTCGCTCGGGGATTCGGCACTATCGATTTTTCACCCCCTTTTAAACTAATTTGCCCTTTGAACGTCTGCATCTAATTCCACCAGCTTAATGAATGTTTCCAGCTTAACTACTAGGAATGACGAAAAATTCGCAAATGTACTAACTATTGTTAGGCTTCTGAACCACATAAACAGACCTGAGGAGATGGGATTTTCCATCTTTTACCGAATTAAGTAGTTCAGAAATATATGTATGCATAGAATTATGATTCAACCCAATGTTAATATTATCGTTTCAAGTGAAACAATTGTGAGGATTTTCCGTTTAGTATTCGTATTTTTCCTCCATTAGATGTTATCTTAAATTGGTAAGTTTCAAGGCCTAAAAATCTGATACGACCGAAAAACGTTTCTCATCTAATGACGCTTCCAATGACTGTTTTAGCTCGTTTTTTTACAATTCTCTACGTTTAGCGATCGTTCCGATTTCGTTCGTTCGTTCGTTCCCCATAATCCGTGTCGTTGCCCGATAGATTTGATTTAATTCTTTGAAAAATGCACATTTTGATGGCAAAAGACGGATTTTCGGTTTAGGCAAAATTAAACCGGAGGAACGCCACTGATCTCTTCACAAGACAGCCTTGCCACGAAACCAAACGTTTGAACGGCCAACGAGCTTCGAACCGCATTCCACCTATTTATTTACCGTTCAGCATTCTCAACATACCTGCCGGCCTATCTTTTCACGAAAATACCTTAAACTGATTAAATGATCATCACGGGGCTGAGTTACGTGTTCCACATTGCTAAAGTTCTAGGCAAATTCCAGGGTGGGCCTCTGATACTACAAAAATATTTCTTTTCGAAAAAGCGATGAAAAATATTTCGAAATTGTTTTATTTAATTTTATTATAATTCCACTTGCAACCCATCAGGTTTCTTTTCTTGTATGTAGAAAAAGAAACTACGTTCTAACACAAATTAATTCAAAAAGTGATTTGTGCAAGTGATCCAAGCACAGATTTTTGTCACCATCAAACCAGGGCCTGACAAGGCTGATGGAACTAATAGGTCCGAAACCCCCTTCTACAAGTGCGTGCTTGCCACATATCCAAAAAAGTCATCAACATCAAAACTCCACTTTGTCAAGGGATGAGCAAACGATTTACCAAATTCGACAGAAACATCCACTTTTCCCTTAGAATCAACTCGAAATTGATAAATTTTTTGGATGCTCTTGGAAATGGAAAGTTTGGTGTTTATCGCCCTGAAACGTTCTCAATTTCTTGCAATTAACCAGTGGAACTTTCTAATTAAGTGTTTGGCGCACCGGGTACAACGATTTCACTAACATTGTTAGCTAAGATTTTATGAAATTTGGCCTGAATCAAGACTGTTATAATATGTACAGGGTGTTTGAGAATGATTCTGCCTGTTGACTTTGTTAACAGGTTTGTCTATTGTTGTTTGTCACTCGCGTCATTTGATTCGAGTCTCAAGCCGGGGAAAAATCATTCATGTTTTGCTGGGAAAATCGTGTTTTGATTAACCTTATCAATCAGCTGAACGTTTTAAATGGTAATTCTCCAGAAATTTCCAGGGTCTGTTCTTTCAAAAGAAGCTTCTAATTGCGATTGTTGCACTTGATCTTTTGGCACTTTTCCAATTATTTCTTATAATTCTCCAAATCTTGGGTACAGAATGTTCAAATGGTGGTCGTAACTAAATATTTTTGCAAAAAAGTTTGCAACTAGATTTTTGCAACTTTTTTCATTTCGTTTCGGATTAAGCAACTTCCAAATACGCCTTTTCTGTCTCTTGACGTTTTTTGCTGCATCGCCCCAAAAAATTGGGAATGAGGCTCAAAAGTAAAGAAACTTTCATAACAGAAGAGAATCACTAAAATATGCAGTTGGCATCGATCTAAGGTGAAAAATAAGGTTTTATATTATTTCCTTAAAAAGTGTCAAAATTTCCCCATTGTAAAGAAATTTTAAGTCCATAAATTTGGCGCGAAAAAGATTCTGACCAAAAATCCTACGGATGAACTTTCGCGCTTTAGATCATTTTTTTATAAAAATTTACTGTTTTTTAAACTGAGTGAAAAAATCCCCATTACTTCAACTGATGATGGTATTAAAGGGTGTTTCCAAAATTCCAAATTCATCCAAAAGTGGCTTTCAAGGCATGGAAGGTTTCGGAAGACATTCATCCACTTGCTCGGGTTTATGTGCATTCGATTCCATTGTGTGTGTACTTCAGGGTTGAGCGAATAAAGCCAAGCTAAAGCTGGAAAAGTTACTCTTCTAGTTCTGGGCAATAGCCGTTCCAAAGTTTCCTCTGTGAAGCTCAGCATATCTGGATGATTTTGTGTGCAGGTTGTTTGCTGATTTTCTTAGGGCGTTAACTCTGCTTCCAGTAAGTTGCTGCTTAAATCTGTGGATTGTTTGAACTTTAACTGTTAACATTCTTCTAGTATCTTCCCCAAGTCCTCAATATGAAGAGTATTTTTTATATTAGTGAGTTTTCTCATGCAATTGAGTTAAAGGTACTTCTGATGACCCTCAGTACGACCAGGTCTTGATGTTGGAAGAGAATTTCTGGGATGTTAAGAAAGTTACAGAAATTGCATCAAGGCTCATGTTGTTTCATTTGTTTCTGCTTAAGCCCTGATTAAACGCTCATAAACCGGCGTAAACATTGGCATAATCTGATTAAGATACGCGCTGCGCAATCTAAATTTTCTATAATTGGTTAGGAAAGTTCACCTAAAGTTCAGTATTCTGTGCGAGCGTAAGAGCGACAGTTACAATAAAAAAGTTTAATTCATTGCGTATTGCAGATTTAAAAAATACGAGTTCCTGTGCAACCCCAACTACGTAAGTACCCTGCACCTTGTACCAATTTCAATCACACGACCCATTAAACAAAAACCTTCATCATATCAGTACTATGCTATTTCAAGTATCTGTGACAAATCCATTCACTTGGCTGTTTTTAAACCCTCCCCTTTCGTTTCTTTGTCGGATTATTGGTATATCCGACTGATCCTCCCGAGTACCACCTTGGTACCATTCAAGGCACGGTTCGTATTGATTTTATTCATTCATAGAGTGCGGTCCCTTTAACACCCCAATTCCCGCCAGAATCCAAAAACCCATCGTCGGAAATTTAGCGCCACTACCGAAGCGCCAATAGTAAATTTAAAGAACCATTTTTTGCAACGTTGCCGGACACTAGGGCGCCAAAAAAATGATCTAGCTCAGGGGGATTAGGGACATTTTTTTTGGAATTTTCGATGTTTTGCTTCTCAGTTCAAGCGGTTACGTGAAGGATTCAGGTATTTGAAGGTGCATCTGGGAATTTTTTCGTGTGAATATTGGCTCTTAGAGGCTAGTTTTTCAGGATGTGTGTTTTTGGGGAGTTTTTCGAACGTGCTTACTTGGGAAGATGGGGCACAAGGTGGCTTTGCTTCAATTAGCACATAATCCGTTTTAATTCAGCCATTTTGCTAACGGTTTTTCCACTGACAGATGTCACCTGGATTTTTTGAATTCTTGTCCAATTTGCTGTTTTTAATAGAGGCTGTTGCGGGCATTGCTTGAAACCAGCTCTGAGGATGCAGGCCACTCGCGCTTGGGAAACGCCTGGACAAAATTGTTTTCGCTACAGCCTGAAAGCCGGAAAAATTCACCAGTTTCCCATTGCTGTTCATTGCAGGAAAATGGCGTGTTTGTAGCATAAATTGTGTGGTCTCCAAATGTATGTTCTCGAAGAGAAAATTGGTCGGGGAAACGAGTTTGCGGCCTATCCTTCGGCGAGTTGGCAACGTTGCCCGCGTACTCGACTGGCTGGCAGACTGGCGCTGATCGTTGTGCTGTTTGTGTCGTCTGGTAACGCTGTGCAGTGTCACTCAAAATTTCAAATTTCCATCAATTCGGAATGATTTTTTAGTGCAAAAACCCAATTTGGAGTCTTGTTTAAGGTCAGTAGTCATTTGCTTGTAGAATAGCGAATAGATTCGGCTAGGAAACGATGGAAATCGAAGTAGGTTGGCTCATTAGGAGCACCCATTATCAACCATATGTCGTAGCCTTGTTTTCTATTCGGCCCGTCTAATGATCAGAGTATCTATTAAACAAATACCTGAATCCCGGGCATATTTGAAATTCGTGAATGCCATAAGGTCGATTTCAGATTGCCAGTCTGTGGTAGGTAGGAATACCGGCTTTTCTAAGAAACCGTCTGGAGGGCCCTCGGTGTGGGTCTCCGTCTCTGTCTTTTGGCTCTTGCTTTTTTCAGTTTCCGCTGCTCGGTCATTGATGTGATCTCTGTGGAATGTGGTAGGGCTGGTAGTTTGGAGTCTTGCGGGTCTCGCGGGGCCCGGGACGTTGGAATGTTGAAACTCGTGAATGGTCTCTGAATTCCTCTGTTGTCGCCGTCCTTTTTCACCATCGGGTACCACCGTGCCGGCCTGGTACTGGCTGGAACCATTATTGCCGACATGTACGCTCGTTATTCGTTTTGTATAAAGAAAGTCGGCCCCGCTATACGGTTATTGTATTTTGCCCCGCATATTTTACCATTATTCTTCATTGGGCAATGTTCACTTCTAATTGCACAGTCAGTCAGTTATTGATTATTCGGAATTGGCTTTTTCCATTCATTTAATCGCTATCTGCTGCTGTTATTGCAACGGGCAGATTATTTGACACATGTTTGTGTTATCAGTTTCCGGTTGTCATGGCGACGTGTTCAAAATGCCACACATGAAGGCTGCCACTCTCTCACGCTCACTTCACAGTTGACAGATTTCGGCACTTCGTCACACCTCGCCAATATTGGAGGGATCCATTTCGCTAATTAAATTATTTTTTTTTGCAAATTTCCAACCGGTTCTTTGCGTTAAAAATAATTAATTAATTGCCAAAGCGTCAAAGAATAAATGAACTGAACCGACAACGTGGCAGGATCAGCTGAGTGTTCAGCTTATTCATCAGCTGAGCTGTTTGGCGTATTTTCCAATAGGAAACCGAGAATTGATTGCCGCCCGCATGCGTACTAAAGCGCTGTAATCGATTTCCGCCAGTTCCCACAGCGAAAAGTTCATCAGCTCTAGTTAAATCACTGGAAAATCAGGAAAAAATTAACATTTTAGTATTCTTTTTGTACGGCAGCCATTTTGTAGGATATTTAAATTAATACTATTACTTGAATGAAAGCCCGGAAGTGAAATGTCAATAATCCCTTTTTATAAATAAAACTCCTGGACATATATTTTTTAAACAATTAACATTCAAAGCGTCCTCTAGGGAAAACGGCTGGAAGTTGATTAACAATGATGATTATAACGCATTAAATTGGCTCGATATTTGATTGTTATGTCCTACTCTCTCTCCTGTCTCCAACTTTGGTAATACAATTTATTTTTGAATTTTTTACGGTTTTGAAAAGCCTCCCTACACCTATGAAAAATTATGAAATGCCGCCTTTGAAAAAACTTCACCAATTTCAGGTTTCCATTTAATTATCCGCCATTTCGCCGTCAATGCAGTGACGTTAACAGTGCTTAACGTAAAAAGCTGCGGCTTGTCCATAAATCTAAAAAACAAACAAAATTAAACATTAAGCGCCCTGAATGATTACGGTTGTGTTCCATACGTCTTCTTCTTGTTTTGGGCGCCCTTGCCTGACTTCCTTTCTTTAAAACTTGTCAAGGTTTCCTGGAAAAATTTAAAATATGAATTTATACTATTCCATTTAACATATTCATTCAACATATAATTGATTAAACATTCATTCATTTAGCATATAACTTTTTATGCAACCTGGCAACGCTGCACAAAGTTTAGCATAATTATGAAAATATTCTAAAAGTTTGGTGGCACGATTCTATGGACGATCAGCATTTTTTTGCTGAAAGTATTTGTTTGGAGTTTGTGGCAAGCAGAGTTTTACCGTAGTTTTTTTTGCTGCAGGTTTGCTGGCCATCGGCAGAGACTAAGCTGGAATTATGAGTAGTACAGTTGTAAAACAAGTAATTTTGGCAAAGAGCAAAAACTTTCCCAAAAGAAACCTGTTAACAGCCAATGGGCTGGAGTACCTAAGCGAGACAGACAACAGCAATAAAGCTCCATTGGCCTTATTGGAGGCATCTTCCTCACAGCCCGACTACAAGTCCTATCCGGGTAGATTGCGGACATTCGCAAATTGGCCAAACCGAGAGATCGCCAAGGAGGTGCTGGCAAAGGCTGGATTCTATTACAAAAATGAAAGTGATATTGTCCAGTGTGCGTACTGCTATATAGAGGGGTACCATTGGGTGGCAGGAGACGATCCTCTGAAAGATCATCGGACTTGGAGCCCAGCTTGTCCCTTTGTAATGAATTCGGTTGAGCCCAGTTCGAGTAGTAGTAGTAGTAGTAGTAGTAGTAGTAGTAGTACTACTAATAGTCGTTCGCGTGCTGCTGACACCTGTGGCTTGTACGGGGTAGAAATCCTGCCAAATTCAGTGCCCGAAGACGAAATCCATTTAGAAAGATTAGGCATTCACAAAAACAAAGGTCCCGCTCATCCAGATAAATTTTCGTTTGAAGCCCGACGGGCTACATTTGGCACATGGCCAAAGAGCATGAAACAGACCCCCCAAGAGTTGGCCGACGCTGGATTTTACTATCTCGGCACTGGGGATCAAACGATTTGCTTTCACTGTGGTGGCGGCTTGAAAGACTGGGAACAGAACGACAGCCCTTGGGAGCAGCACGCCCTTTGGTTCCCCAAGTGTTCCTACGTGTATCTGATGAAAGGGCCCGAATACATTCAGGAAGTTAAGGATAAGCGAAACCCACGACCTTCGGCCAGTTCTTCGGAGTCCGAAACCAAAGAAAGTGCGAAAGAGGCAAAAGCCGAAGAAGCTGTTGCTGCTTCTAGTCATGTTTTGTCTTTCTCTTCATCGACAGAGAAAGACAAAACATGCGAAGAGAAGACCCTTTGTAAAATCTGTTACAAGAATGAAGTGGGTGTAGTTTTTTTGCCTTGTGGACACGTTGTTGCCTGTGTAGAGTGTTCTTCCGCTCTAAAAAATTGCGCAATTTGTCGGAAACCCTTAGAAGCCACGGTCCGAGCGTTCCTATCATAGACAATAGTGTAAGCAATATGGATTTTAACTATTGTTTAAACCAGCTTTTTGTTGGAAATAAAGTCAACATGAACTTTTCTCCCCAGAAAATTTGGACGTCTAGTCATTTCTTTGTAGTTTGCAAATATAAAACTTGTCAAAAGTGTAATTTAGCATTAAATAGATCTATTTTTATTAACTTGACTTTCACCACTCGGACGCAAGTACAAACTTTCTTTAGCTTTAGGTTCGAAAAACTACGCTTTCATATGTTTATTAGTTCCGAGACGCTTATAGAACTTTCACTTAGTTTAGTTAACACGACTACAACTATCCATATCCTGAATAGACCTATTTCCATATTTCCAACTAAAACTGCTAAAACTAAATATGTAGATACTTGTAAATGTACAAATGTAAAATGTCTTATACATATATTTATAAAAAATTTAAAAAATGTTTTTGTTTTTCCTATTTCATTTTTCACGTTCGAATTGTGCCTTTGATCAGAATCAAAATTGCAGGAAGCAATCTAACTGTTCATTGCTTTGCCATCTCGGATTTTCGGGCTCGATGCCTTGTGCTTCGTATAAAGAACGAAACTTTTAAGGGGGCGGGTGTTTGTGCATTTAACAATGCTAATGAGTGGTTTGATGTCGCAAGCGTACCGGAGGTTCCAAAAAAGCTGCATATTGATGAGTTACCAGATAAGGAGCGAGCAGGTAAACGTATTTTTTCCAGCTGTATGTATAGTCTGTCTCAAGCTGTTTGGCAGGGGCGGATTCAGGGGGGGTCATGACCTTCCCCCCCCCTTGTGTTGTGTTTTTAACGACTAACGAGAATTTTTCTAATTTCGTGGACAACAAAAGACTGAATTTCTACTACTTGACTTGGATCCGCTCCTCAGTGACGGCATTATTTAAGACTGTTTGTACCAGTAACGAATACATTCAGTTTTTTGTTATTTCTACAGTAGTAGCATTCCCAGATAAGGCAATTTATTCTTTAAATATTTTCTAAATTCCATAAGAGCATTCATAGAATATTCTATAGGAACGTCCAGTTTCTATAAACTAATTATACATTTATTGGATTTTATTATTGACATTGATTGACATATACGGGGCGTCCGTATGAAAAAAGTGTCATTGCGTCTAAACGCTTCGAAACAGGTACAACAGAAAAATACCTTGTGGTCCTAATTTTGCAACCTGCATAAGCCTAAATAATTTTTGAGTAACAGCCATGCACTACCGGCATTAACGAATTCGGTAAAAATAAAGCGTTCTTTTTTCTTATGTAACCGACTTGGTGTCTCGTACGGTTTCTTAGATCCCATGCATCATTATCTTGGAGACATTTATGCACACCTTTTAATGCAGCTACTTTGAGGCCAAATTAGTCCGAACTCAAAATACTTGTTTCTACAATCCAGGAGTGAATGCATATGGAAAGCAGCGCTTCTGAAGAGCGGAAAACTTTGATCAAACAATATTGAAGGTTTTTTTTGCAAATGGGAGCATTTGACCACATACTCTTTGAACTTGGCGCGGCTTAGGCGCGACTCGCGAATTTTTACGAATGTAGACACACATTTTAATGCAGTTACTTTTAGGCCAAATTAGTCCGAACTGAAAAAGTTGTTTCCATAAGCCAGGAGCGAAGGCATATGTAAAGCAGCGCTTCTGAAGAGCGCAGAACGTTGACCAAACAATGTTGAAGAGTTTTTTTTCAAATGGGCGCATGTGACCTCACACTCTTTGAACTTGGCGCGGCTTGGGCGCGACACGCGAGTTTTTACGAATGTATACACACATTTTAATGCAGCTACTTTTAGGCCAAATTAGTCCGAACTCAAAAAGTTGTTTCCATAAGCCAGGAGCAAACGCATATGTAAAACAGCGCTTCTGAAGAGCGCAAAACGTTGATCAAACAATGTTGAAGAGTTTTTTTTTTCAATTGGGCGCATGTGACCTCACACTCTTTGAACTTGGCGCGGCTTAGGCGCGACTCGCGAATTTTTACGAATGTATACACACATTTTAATGCAGTTACTTTTAGGCCAAATTAGTCCGAACTCAAAAAGTTGTTTCCATAAGCCAGGAGCAAACGCATATGTAAAGCAGCGCTTCTGAACAGCGCAAAACGTTGATCAAACAATGTTGAAGAGTTTTTTTTCAAATGGGCGCATTTGATCTCACACTCTTTGAACTTGGCGCGGCTTAGGCGCGACTCGCGAGTTTTTGCGAATGTATACACACATTTTAATGCAGTTCCTTTTAGGCCAAATTAATCCGAATTCAAAAATTTGTTTCCATAAGCCAGGAGCGAAAGCATATGTAAAGCAGCGCTTCCGAAGAGCGCAAAACATTGACCAAACAATGTTGAGTTTTTTTTCAAATGGGCGCATTTGACCTCACACTCTTTGAACTTCGCAAGGCTTCTGCGCGTTTTTACTCATTTAAACACACCTTTTAATGCAGCTCCTTTGAGGCCAAATAAGTCCGAACTCAAAAATACTTGTTTCAACAAGCCAGGGGCGAACGCATATGTAAAGCAGCGCTTCTGAAGAGCGCAAAACGTTGACCAAACAATGTTGAGGTTTATTTCAAATGGGCGCATTTGACCTCACACTCTTTGAACTTGGCGCGGCATGGGCGCGACTTTTCCGGGTTTTTACTCATTTATACACACCTTTTAATGCAGCTCCTTTGAGGCCAAATTAGTCCAAACTCAAAAATGCTTGTATCAACAAGCCAGGAGCGAACGCATATGGAAGCAGCGCTTCTGAAGAGCGCAAAATGTTGACCAAACTATGTTGAAGAGTTTTTTTTCAAATGGGCGCATGTGATCTCACACTCTTCGAACTTGGCGCGGCTTAGGCGCGCCTCGCGAGTTTTTACGAATGTATACACACATTTTAATGCAACTACTTTGAGGCCAAATTAGTCCGAATTCAGAAATACTTGCTTCAAGAAGCAGAAGCGAACATTACAAAGTGCTTCAGAAGAGCGTAAAACTTTGAACAAACAAGATTGCAATGGATTTGTTTGTAAATGGGGAAATTTGACCATCACACACTTTTGTGGTGCGGGATTTTCAATTCCTTTGAACAACCATAGTCCGGATTAAATAAAAGCAGACATGTCTGGTACTTACAAGGACTAAACATCTTGGCTGGTGTTGATCGGGCTGTTCTGATCCCAAAAGAGGATCTCATGCAGCGATTCGTGGCACTATCTTCCACTGGACTTGTACAACTGGATTTGCAACTCAATTTTGTTTCATTCCCATTGTTTCAAACCTTCTTTAATGGTTTAAATTAATTCATATCTTATTTATTGTGCCTTATCATCTTATTTTCACTAATTTTTATCTCTTTTAATTATTGTCAACTTAAAACTGAAACGCACAAGATTTTTTATTACTGTCAATTTGCATTTGATTAACGCCAATTTGAAATTGATGTTCCCAGTTTGGTTTTGATTGATTTGTATATAGAAACACCCTAAAAATATGCGAAAATTAGATTTTGTTCCCTAAAATTTTGCCGAATCAGAATGGTCGTGAATCGACTGCATAATTCACACATTTTAATCTACTTTTTTTTAAACTAGATTCTTACCGCACCCTGTTTTTATGTAAACATTAATTCGTTGAAAATACAGGGTTTGCTGGCTTTTATTAAATAAAAAAATATCTAGCCACAGTCAACATCAACATCTTGTGTGTATTTATAGGAGCGTTCGTATTATTCAATGAAAACATGTGGTTTATGCAAACGTTTGGTAAATGATCAGATACCGTTCTTCCGCATCCTCAGTTTAACCCTGACGGAGCGGAAGCGCGGCTTGGCCACCCAGAAATCCTGATTTTAGTCTCCTTGACTTGCCATTTAAAAAAAAGTACTTTTATCAATCAACTTTCAGGAATGAAATGACTTAAAAAAAATTGATGCAGTTTTGCAACAGAAAGTTATTAAACAGCACGAACAAGGAACACAAATTTGCCGCTTTATTATTTAAAAAAACACCGTCCAATATACAACCAGCGTTGTCAGTTTGCTTTCCTCAACACAGCGGATGAGAAAACGAGAGGACCCAACGACACCTAACCAATAAATTGCCAGCTTTGTTTACAGTATTTTACAATTTTCCCCGAATTTACTGCAATGGAAGTGCTGCAATTCATTGACACGAAAACTGTGCCGGATATTGTCCATACCTACTCACCAGAGCTGAAAAAAAACGCAGTTCCAATCATCATAGACAATGGTAAGTGCGCGAAGCCCCCGGGCAGTTTTAGGTGTTTAAAAGGGCTTTCGTAGGTTCTTACACATGCAGAGTGGGCTGGGCCACTTCCAGTGAGCCCCTGATTCAATTCCGCAATCTAATAGCCAAACCGCGCAGAGAACGGCTGAAAAAAGATACAATCGAAATACCGCAGACTCCCCAACTACAAGTTGGCAACGATATTGTTAACATTGAAGCGGTGCGGTTTCAGTTGAAGACTCAATTTGATCGAAATGTGGTAACGCATTTCGAGGCGCAAGAGCATCTTCTGGACTACGCTTTCAGTCATTTGGGCATAAATACTGAAGACTGTGTGCCGCATCCCATTCTGTGCACTGAAGCCGTTCTGAATCCCAATACATCCAGACAATGTAAGATTTTTCGTTATTTTATGGAAACGCTCAAGAAATACGGGGTTTTGCTGAGATTTGGCGAAGATTTTCTCCAAAAAAGCGCATATAACCCGTCTTCCAAAAATACTTTCACCTTCATTTCAGTGATGTCTGAGCTGCTCTTTGAATGTTACAACGTACCGGGAATATGCTACGGAATCGACTCGATATTTGGCTACCACAATTATCATAAGCCAATGGAAAGTGCTTTGATTGTGAATCTGGGCTACCAATGCTGTCACATCATTCCCGTTTTGAATAACCAAACGAACTTTGAAAATACCCGAAGACTTAACACGGGTAAAAATTTCCCGATAATGGATTCAAAAGAGTCGTTTCTATGCCATTTTTAGGAGGCTTCCATATAGTCAACTTTTTACATCGACTGTTGCAGCTAAAGTACCCAGTGCATGCCACCGCAATCACGGTGAGCCGAGCTGAAGAACTGCTGCACAATGTGTGTAGAGTGGCAGTTGATTATCGCGAGGAACTGAAGAAATGGGCCAATGCAGAGTTCTATGAGAACAATGTGAAGAAAATCCAGCTTCCTTTTACTGTAAATACCATCACTTCTGCAGTTACGTGTAAGTGAGGATGTTGGATCTTTAAACTGGCTTATTGTTTTGGCGATTCTTCTGTGTTCGCAGTGGAACAACAAAAGGAAAGGAAGAGAGAACTAGCAAGACGATTAATCGAAATAAACGCCAGAAAACGCGAAGAACGTCTAGCGGAAGATGAAGAAAAAATCGGACAACTGTTGGATATCAAGGAAATGATCGAGCTGGGAGCAGACCGGGAAACAGTGAGTGCTTTTCGACTGCCTTCTTCTTTCACTGAAAATCGCTTAAACAGATCGAGCGAACTTTAACGGAGTTTCAAATAAAAAACGTGCTGGACTTGGAAAAAACCATCTTCACTTTGAATACCAAAATAGAGAAAACCAAGCAGAAAATACTCGCGGCATCAAGCAACATTGACGAAATGGAGGAGCCGCAAGCCAAACAATCAAAATTCTCCAAAATGGCTTTCGAAAGCGATAAAGAAATGTATGTGTTTGTGCAAAACGTCAGGAAACTGGTAATTAAATTCAGCGGAAAGCTCAACAGGCAACTGGTTCTCCTATTGCAGAAGCAGGAAATTTTGACGAAGAAAATGGTCAGGAAGCAACGCAAGCAGGATATGGCCAAACGGCGAACGGCCGCAGGACAGGAAAGAATGCGGATCATCTCACAGCTAGCGAGAAAAGAGAAAGGAAACGACGATTTTGGGATGAGAGACGAAGACTGGGATATTTACAAAACAATCAGCAAAGACGGTAAGTTTCCAAGAAATCTCCCGGAAAAATTTCTACGTGGATCCTTGCAGGCGGCGACTCGGACAGTGAAGCGGAAAATGAGAAACTGCTGGAATTCGACGAAATCCTTCGAACTCACGAACCATCGGAACTGGGAGACTGCTCGCAACCGGGAGAAGCACATCAGCTCCATATTGGCGTGGAAATGTTCCGGGGGCCGGAGCTGATTTTCAAGCCATACATGATCGGCAGTCAAGAAGCCGGCCTTTCAGAAGTTATTGGTAAGTCGAGAGACTTTTTCATCTAAACGAGCTCTAATGATGAAAACTTTCAGCATACGTGCTGTCGTTGTTCAACCCTGATGATCAACTGAAGCTGGCTTCAAAAGTGGTGGTAACCGGAGGACTGGCCGATCTTCCCGGTCTGAGAGACCGACTGCTGACCGATTTGATCTCGGTGAGACCATTCAAATCAACGGTCAATATCACCATCATAAATAACGCCAGTCTCTCGTCCTGGTATGGAGCCAGAAACTTCGCACAATCCGCAGAGTTTATGGACACTTTAGTCACCAAAAAAATGTATCAGGTGAGTCGCTTTTCAAAGCGTTTTAGCTATACAGGGTGCTTCAAACAAGTGCTTTTTCCTTTGATGGAAATCGCGGATTCAGAACAACTTGTTAAGATGTGTCCACCCCAGTACATATATATAAATAATCTTTATTTCCTACAGAAAAAGGCTATCGACCCAATCGGTCTTTCTGCCCTTGTTTAGTATATATGTGCCGTGCCTTAGCCTAGCTTATTCTAAAATTAATTCCTATTCCTAACGTTCGTATAAATTAATCAGCTATACAAAGAAAATAAAAAAAAAGTAAAAATTCCTGGCTTACAAAACAAACAGATATTAGTCCTTAGTTCAGTTGCGTTTGTAGGTGTTCTAGTAAAGTATCTGTTGGGGAACGAAAACGGGAGTGTTTTGTCGGTCTTGTGAGGCAAAGGGGATTCAGTATGGTCCAATTGTGGGGGTTGTTTGTCCATTTTGTCTGTAAGTGTATTAGTCTTTCCGAAATTTTTGTAATGTTTGTGCGTTCGTATAGTAGTTGGTTGGAAGGGTTGTGCAGTGGGTTTTGGGGGTATTCGTGTTATTAGTCTTAGTGCAATTTGTTCTGTTGTTTGTACGTATCGTTTTGTCCTTTCTGTTCCGTTGGCCATGAGTATATGTCCGTAGTCC
>NW_026017110.1:29243234-29258391 GCF_020466585.1 Dendroctonus ponderosae
TGTTGTTTGTACGTATCGTTTTGTCCTTTCTGTTCCGTTGGCCATGAGTATATGTCCGTAGTCCAAGAGGGGTCTGCAGATCGCTTTATATATTTTTGTCGCGGTATTTGTACTAATTCCTTTGTCCTTGTATGTTAGTGATCGAACGCGTTTTGTTCTTTTTATCATTTCTGTTCTGATGTTTCGTGTGTGTTTAGTGAATTTCAGTTTGTGGTCGATTGTAATCCCAAGGTACCTTACGTCGTTTTTCGGTTGTGTTATTTTTCCGTCTGCAGTTATTGTGGGGGAGTCAGCGTTGAYTCTGTGGTTCGTGAGCAGAAGTTGATTTTTTGTCGCGTTTGGCGTTAGTCTCCATTTATAAAACCATGTCATTGTGTTGTTTGTTAGTGTTTGGAGTCTTTCAGTCAACTTCAACTTCTTTCAACAACTTGTTAAGATGTGTCCACCCCAGTACATTTGGGCGTCGAATGTTGAATGCGACGAAATTATTTACGGTGAAAATTTACGTTCTTAACTTTTGTTTTGGCCTAAATGCATGCGGAGTGCTTGTGTATGGTTACGGTAAATTTTCGTCGAAATCATGTGTCGAAATCATATATGGCGAGCTTGGAAGAGCAAACCGTTGCTGCATCGCGAAAAAATCAGAAACCCGTGGGAAAAATTAAATTATGGCTGTTTTTGGTACGTGGCCGCAGACGGAACTACTGTGCGCGGTCTCATCGAGTTTCAAGGTCTTTGATAGTTTCGTTATCTAGAACCGACTACATTTATTATTTCCTCTTCTTCGATTCGCTTTTTTTGGTTAAGTTAGGAAGACATGATGTCTACACCGCACGCAAATTAACTACCAATCACTTTACCCGCACATAATTTATATTTTACAGGTATTTGTGATTTTTAGCCGAGAGAACACTATAAGATCGAGAAATTGTTCGCAAAGAGATGCGTTTAGACTCAACTTTCGGATTTTTTTCGGTATTGATGCCGCACCACAAATATACACGGTTGAACATTAAAAACTCCAGTTTTTCAAGTTTCTGATGATGTTTAGTAGATTTTCTAGCAGATTGATAATATCAGGCACATATATTTTGCGTGCTTTTTTCTGCAGGAAATGGGTGCAGAGTATTTCAAAGTTCACAAGTACTCCAACCCGTTCAACGCCAGTCCAACCAGCATCGCCGTTGAAGGCGATCTCTGTGTTTAAAGGTAGAGATTTTATCGAACACATTTAGACTGCCTAAGGCTAAACCATCTCCCGTTAATTGCGATAAGATTCACTTTAGGTCGAACATTCAGCGAAATAAAACGCATTTTAAGAGAAGTGTTTTTTATTTTTTAGTGTTTCAGGCAACTTTCCACGATTGGTTAAGTCATTCTTTAAACGACAACAATTAGGATTCACTTCAAAGATCTGAAATCCGGTAAATTTCTCCTAATAGTTCGTACTCTGTCGCATTTACAAAATATGTTACAAGTTACAACAATCTGCACTACACCATAAATAACTAGGCCCTTAAAACTAACAACAATACTATTTACAGCCGATGAACGATTTTTATGCATTTAAATAAACCACTGCCCATTGACTAAATTCATACTTTATAATCTTAACGCTAATTATTACACTAGGGATTTTACGCGTATGTAATGGTCATTTACACATCGGAGACGAGTATTAGATAAAAGTGTTTCGAGGACTTTTGCGTCCAACCGGTGAAATGAGCAACACAGAAACAACGAAAAAAATGTAAAGAATGTCGTTGAAACACTTTGGTGCACAAAAATCCATTCCACGTACAGTTTAGGAACACCCATGTTCTAATCAAATAGACGATTCTTCTATTCAGTTCAGCACGCCCAATTGCGATTTCAGTGGCTGCTCCTTTCGCTTACATTAATCAGTCTTCACAGAAGAATAGAGCAGTGACAAGATCAAGAGATTTTTCCAAAGCAGATGAAAAAGGGAATCGGATGGACTCGTTTAGAAAAATAATATTTTTACAGGCGTATTTGTGGTTGATTTTATTTCAACCACCGTCAGACCAGTTGGTACAATCACACGAAATCTCAATTTAGTAACAAAAAACTCAACAATTATCTACTGGGAATAATTTCGTAATAAAGCGCGGCTATGTACATCGTAAAAATTTGCTAAAAAAATGCACGGGCACAAAGAGTTAAAAATTAAGTCACTATACACGTAAAAAGGTCGTTGGCTGGCTGGGGGGTGATTTTGGATCTACAATTTACTATCTACAATTAAACAGTAAATAAATACATTTTCATAGAAAACAATTACCTCCCTGAATCTATATACAATGTGCCGATTTCATTCCTTCGGGATTGATCTTGCCCTAGTCACATTTGAAGGCATTGACGATATTCCTAGAGAGCTTCTAGTGTATCGCATCACTCCTCTTTGGCTCCAGCTGCTCAACACAGAGCTAGACGAACTGTACAGGGTCAGACAGCCGGAAAATTACGCTGGCCTTGTATCAGTGTGCGAAAATAAACAAATAAACTGATTTTGAATCGATGCGTTGTTTTGATTTGTTCCCTGGCCGTTGATTTTTAGTAGCTCTCATTGGCATCGATCCGCGAGATCCTGGATGAACTAGCGATGCCCGCACGTTAAGCCGCTGGTTCTCGGTAGAAAGGGTTGACGCCCTTGATGGGCAACGGATGGGCTTCCGTGTTGTACACCCATTGGTCCAGCGAGTAGAAATCCTCGTCGGAAAATAGCAGGTACAGGTACTAGTGGGAAAAGTTTAATGTTTTAACACGGTTTTTGGTAGAACAGCAGCAAGAACATGATATTTAGTCAGACAGAAGTGAGGAATTTATTCATGCTGGGTGTTGATTCATAGCTGCCAGCCCAAGTTAAATACTACTCGCGGCTAAATAGGGGATCGAAACATGTAAGAAACTTTAAAAACCCCAACCAAAACATCAGAAATTCAACCCAATTTAACGCACGTGAACCACAATAATGAAACAAAAAGCAAAAAACAGCCACAGATAAATTGGACTGTTGAGAGAAAGACATAACAATTTAACAACAGTTCTAAAGGAGAAAAACGGCAAAGAAATCGTCAGAATTAAGCATAAAAATGGTAAACAGAATCTCAAAGAATCATGGACAAATAGGATATACGGTTTCAAGGGCCAGATAGTTTAAACTCTAAGTCGTAAGGTTCAGACAATACAACCACGGAAAAACCTAAAGTTCCTGAATGCATCCCATAACATCACTCGAAAGAGATAATCGGCTGCTTAAAGTGAGGGAAAACTCACTTAAATAGGACATTTTTGGTGTTTCCAAGATTTCCAGTTACTAAGGGGAAGCGATTGGCCGTTGGCAAAGACGGATTTAAAAAAAATTCAAGGAAAAACCAAACCAGGGTTTTTTCAGAAGCTAAATCGAAGCGATTGGTCGTTGGACAACACGGATTTTTCAAAATTTCGCCAACGAAAAAGCAAAAACTGAATCCCGCCCATAAGACCACTCGAAAGAGAAAATCGCCTGCTTAAAATGAGGAAAAACTCACTTTATTAGGAAATTTCTGGGAGTTTCCTAATAATCCGTCTGGTACGGACAGACATATCTTCAAAAAAATTGTCAAGGAAAAACCAAAAATCTCTCAAGCCTGCCCAGAATATTAGAAGATTAATAAATCTTCAAACTAGTCGTTGAATATGAATAAATGAACGCAAGCGTAACAATCAAAATAGAAGTTGAATAAAATGGGAAAAAAATTTAGCTTGCAAAACTTCGTAGGAACCTCAGCTGGAATAATTCTAAACAAACTTACCTTCAACGTTTCCGCCAAGAAGAAACTCTGCTGCACATCGTCCTGCTGGGGATCTTCAGAGTACACGTTCTTGATTCCCGTGTAGCCGCCAGGGACTCTGCAATGTTTCTCCAGCGCCTGCAATTAATGCAATTCCTTAAAGAAAGCCCCGAAGGAAATATCAACGAATCGAACCTGGACGGCTTCCCAGCCCCAATCTCTGTACTTTTCATCTTTGGTCAGCCGGTACAGGTAGAAGTACGACTCTATCGTTTCCGGTCTGAGAATGTAGTATTTTTCTGAGCTTTTGAGCGCTCTGGCCTCGGCGCCCTCGGAGAATCTGGAAATAAATAATTTGCTCTGGAAATACGCTCTGGGAATGGTGTCAAGGAGAATTTGCAATAAAGAAAACTCGTACCTGAAAGCCTCTGGACCCAATTTTGTATGCGTCTTGACATACGATTCATGGCAAGTATTCGTAATCTTCTTAGCCACGTCCATGTATTTCGAAGCGCGGTCGTTCTTCAAGGTTCTGGACGCCAAAGCTAGCATTCCGCCTAAAAATCACCCGACAGCTTTTAGTACAGACCACTTTTCTAACCAAACGTCGAATCTTACCCGAGAAACACGCTAAATGATCCATCTTGTGTTCGAGTCGCTCGAACTTAAGATCCGCAAAATAAGTCAATCCAGCCGGGGATTCGTGCAGCATGTATCTGAATGCTGCGTCCATCGATTCGTCGAACATTTGCCGAGCTTCGTTGTCCTGTTTGCCACTTTGCAGCCACGCTTTCAGCAGATATTCGTAGAAACTGTCCCCTAAGGCTCCCATTGACATGTGATCTGGAATAAATGGGAAAAAATAGTTGATTTGGGGCTTTTTTAAATTCAAAATCGACATTTTCGAGCGATTTCGATGTTTTAGGCTGACGCATAGAGCGAGTTGCAAATGGAGAACAGGAACGAAAACAGTACAAATATAACAAATTATGATAAGAAAAACACTGAAAAAAAAGCTGCAATTGCAAAGCTAAGAAGACTGAAAGTGAAAGTTGCTGAAGACAGCAAAAGTGGTCACTGCGACAGAAACAGGCCATGAAACAGTACAAACTATAACAAATGATGACAAGAAAAGAACTCAAGAAAAAATTGAATTGCAAAGTTAAGACGATCGAAAATGAAAGCCACTATTTGTGGCTTTTTACAAAAAAATCGACATTTTTGCGTGCTTTCGATTCTTTAGACTGACGGACAGAGCGATTCGCAAATGCAGAACAGGAAAGAAAACAGTACAAAATATAACAACTGATGACCAGAAATGGACTAAAGAAAAACTGAAAATTGCAAAGATAAAAAGACTGAAAGGGAAAATTTTGATGAAAGCAAAGTGGCCAGTGCGGGAGGAACAGGAAATAAAACAGCACAAAACAAACAAATTATGACTAGAAAAGAACTAAAGAAGAAACTGAAATTGCAAAGTTCAGAAGGTTGAAAATTAATAAACTTCCATCTTGTACTCATTTCAATGGTGCCGTTAATAACATACATAAACGTGAAATGACGACGCTGTAAGACGCACTCAGAATCCTATTTCACAAAACGTACCCAAATACCGATCATAAAATTTAAAATTAGATCACTTTGCTTGTGTTTCCCGATGCCTTCGTGAGGACAAACTGTACTATTTTGCAATGGCGGGTTTCGAATGGTCTAAATTAAGTAAACCAAAAATATTCCACTGCAGTGAATGGACCGAGAGTTAAATTCGGAAATATGAAGATCGACTCAAAAAAAGATGTAAATCATAGCTTAACATTCCAGAAAACATCCCGAAAAACAAAATTTACTTACGTTGGCCCCATTTCCCACTTCTGGGATTCAAGTAGTTTGGATAGAGCCCATTCGGCTTCTCAATGGTATTCAAAACCTGCCTGATCTTGTTCACTTTGTTCCTGTAAATGGATTTTCCGGTCATATCGCTCAGATAGGAAAACTCCAAGTGAAGCGTTCCAAACTCTGATAGGATGCTTGAGCTGCCGCTAGCCCATCCATAGTTCTTACTGGACTGAAACAGAAAAACACCCATTAACTGTGGCTAAATCCAAAGGACGTTTCTCCTTAAGAATCTTGAAATACACAAAACTAGATTCAGGAGAAGATTCAAGTTACTTACTCCACTTTTGAAGTTGACCAATGCGTTGGGAATGCCAGTTGGAGTGTTAAAAGCAGGCAGCAACTTGTCAGCGATTTGTTGAGCTTTGTCCCTGAATAAAACCTCCCCAGTTAGGGCGTAGCATGTTAGAAGACCGCCGATGAACCGGATGTTGGTTTCAAACACGGATACATCAGCAACCTGAAAGGAAAATGGAAATTTGACAATTTCCTACAAAGTTCTGTTGCAGACGAACAATAGGATATTAACAGAATCGGTTTATGTTTGTGTAATTTTTTCCCTGGCCACAAAGCGCATGGTTTGATTCACTGATTTTTAGTGATGTTTTTAAATTTTGTCTTCTAATGTCTGGTAAATGAGCCAAAAGGCTGACAATGTCGCTTTAAATGATGAGCGAAAATGAACACTACCGCATCTTTTAAATATTCGTATATTTCTATCCCGAGTAGCTTGCTCGTACAATAAATTCGCACAAGAAATAAAAAATTCAACATTTCATTCAAATCGGGCAGGATCCTGATTTTTCGCTAATTTCTGAATGATGGTCGAAGAATAAGCGTTTTTATACACGTCATAACTAACATCAACCTCACACTAACCTATAGAAGACACTTGTAGCTAAAAACGCTGAACATTTCACTGAAATCGGGGAAACACCTGATTTTTTGAAAGTTTGTGAATGATGGTCGGAAAATAATCGATTCCGCCCACCTGCACGACTTCCCTTAAAAATTTGCAACATCCAATAAAGCGCAGGCATCTACCTGAAATTCATACAGCCTATAGAGGACACTTGTAGCTAAAAACTCTCAACATTTCACTCAAATCGGGAAAAAACCTGATGTTGTCAAATTTGTGAATGATGGTCGAAAAATAATCGTTTATGCTCAGCTGCACGACTTCCAACATTCGTAACTTCCAATAAAGCACAGGCAGCAGCTTGAAATTCATACAACCAATAGAGGACACTTGTTGCAAAAAAACCCTTAACAATTTACTCAAATCGGGCAAAAGCTTGATTTTTTGAAAATCTGTGAATGATGGTCGAAAAATAATCGTATATGCCCAGCTGCACGTTTCCTTTAAAAATTCGCAACTTTCAATAAAGCGCAGACAGCAATTTCAAATTCATACAGCCTATAGAGGACACTTGTAGCAAAAAACTCTCAACATTTTCCTCAACTCGGAAAAAGCTTGATTTTCTGAAAATTTGTGAATGATGGCCGATAAATAATCCTTTATGCCCAGCTGCACGTCTTCCTTTAAAAATTCGCAACTTTCAATAATGCGCAGACAGCAACTTGAAATTCACACAGCCTAAAGAGGACACTTGTAGCTAATAACCCTGAAGATGTCAGTCAAATCGGAAAAAACCCGATTTTTTGAAAATATGTAAGCGAAAAATAATAGTTTATGCCCAGCTGCATGTCTTCTTTAAAAATTCGCAACTTTCAATCAAGCGCAGGTAGCAACTTGAAATTCACACAACCTGTAGAAGACACCAGTAGCTAAAAGCCCTCAAAATGTCACTCAAATCGGGCAAAAGCTTAATTTTTTGAAAATGTTTAAATGATGGTCGAAACATAATAGTTTAGGCCCAGCTGCATGTCTTCTTTAAAAATTCGCATCTTTCAACCAAGCGCAGGTAGCAACTTGAAATTCCTACAGCCTATAGAGGAGACTGTAGCTAAAAACTTAACATTTCAGTCAAGAGCAGGAAACAACTTGAAATTCGCCTGATTCGAAAAAGCCTGATTTTTTTAAAATTTGTGAATGATGGTCGAAAAATTTACATTTTTGTCCAGTTGCACGTCTTCTTCAAAAATTCGCAACTTTCAATCAAGAGCAGGTAGCAACTTGAAATTTGCACAACCAATAACAGACACTTATAGCTTAAAACCGTAAACATTTCATTCAAATCCGGCAAGATCCTGATTTGGGCACTTTAAAAGAGGGGCGCGCTGTTAAGTGGACCTCGTCATTTTGGATCACCATTCACAGGCTTAAAATAAATCAAAACTTTGTGCAATTCAAATAAACTTCAGTTTCGAATACCTTCTACATAGTGCGCAAAATTCAGGTTTTAAAGTTCAAAATTCCGTCATCTGCCCTGGATTTTAACTCGAACATTTTTAGAGAAGAGCACACAGTTTTTATATTTGGGTCAGAATTCACGCGCTTTGTAAAACTCAAGGTTTCGGTGATTCGAATAAAACTTTCAACATTTCCAGCTTCAACGTTTTACGACGTGACAAATAACTGTGGTTAACAGTGGCAATATTTTCCACTTTTTTGAAGCAATTAATTTCATTGCGTCTTTTATGACTTAAATCGACATATTCCTTGAACAGTTCGCTGTTCCAAACAATTCCATAATAAACTCAATACATTTTCGTTAAAGTTAATCGAATTAATTTTAGTCTTTTCCTAACGAATATTAACCACCTTAGATACAAGAATTTTCAATTCAAAATTACCATTTACTTAATATGTAGTAGCATCGTTGGCGATTTATCTCTTGAGCAAATACGTATATGAGCGTACACACATTATTGTTCAGATAGACGAGTATTAAACACTCATAAATTTTTTCCAATTAGAACAATGACTCATTAGTCCACCTATTCAAACAGTGTGTTCAAGTGATGATTTATGATATAATTTATGGTTAATGATTCTCGTCATAACGTGACATAAAGCATCTTGTTTTCAAATTAAAGAAACACGATTGAAATAAAAATAGAATAAATATAATTACTCGTTGATAATACAAAAACAATGCAAATTGATGAAACCGCGTGTTTCTATTGATACAAACTCGATTTGCAAAAAGCCCGATGTTTTGTCAATTTTCCATTCAGAATCGATGCAAACAGCAGGTATTTAATGCCCGATGAAATCGGCGTGTCGAAATAAGGAAAAACGGCCACACAATGGCTTTTTCCGTTTTGTGTATTTCCGCTCAAACGAGTCCTGAGAACGAATTTAAGTAGCTTTAACTACTGGCTGCCCGCTGGAACTAGCATGGCCAAGAAAGCGTTAAACTAACGAGACATCTTGAGGATTCATCTATTTTAATGGCCACTACGTGATTGGAAATTTACTGAGCACATTCGAGTCGGAAAAAACCCAAAAAGCTGGTGTTTGTGATACTCAAAGCCGAATGCGTTGAACCCAACATAGACTCGTTTAGAAGTCATTCAGATGAAAAAAAATGCACTTAGCAGCGACAATTATCTGGAACAAGCTTCCTTTTAGAAAGCTAGTCAGTTAGCAAAAGATGGGAAACGAAAATAACCTTAACAAGGAAATGCGGAGAGTTAAATTTGTAAAAGTGTATACCTGCAAACTCTGTATGAAAATGGATATTTAAAGGACGGAGCTTACAGCGAAGAGCCGTTGCCTTCTCTAGGCACTCACACCACGGCTCAGAAGGAACCTCGCTCTGAGCCTCTGAGACCTGGCCACGTGTCCAATGGAAGAAACAAGCTCAACTTTCGCTTGAATGAATTATTGAATCAACCCTTGTAGAAATGTCCTCATGAAATTTGGCTCAAGATTGAAAAATTCTAGAAAAGTCCTTGATGGAGCCAACAGTTTGAAACTGTTCTAGTATATACAGTGGATTTTCACTCAATTGTGACAAAAAATCCAGGCCTTTATCTGCATTACTTTGCCTAAATGAATTATTGAACCAACCCTTGAGAAATGTCCGACTGAAATTTGGTTCAAAATTGAAAAACTCTAGAAAACTCCCTGATGATGCCAGCAATTTGAAACTCTTCCGAATACAGTGGATTTTCACTCAACTGTGGCTTAAATCTCAGTTCTGTATATGTATTAATTTTGTCTGACTGAATTTTTGCACTTACCCTTGTAGAAAGGCCCGCATGATATTTGGCTCAAGATTGAAAAAATCTAGAAAACTGCCTGATCAAGCCAGCAATTCGAAACATTTCCAGTAAATACACTGGATTTTCACTCAACTGTGACCAAAACTCCAGGCCTGTATCTGTATTACTTTCGTCTCAATGAATTATGAAATCAACCTTTGCAAAAATGTCCTCACGAAATTTGGCTTAAGATTGAAAAATTCTAGAAAAGTTCCTGATGAAGTCGCCAAATTTGAAACATTCCCAGTATAAGAAATTGACATTCACTCATCAGTCACTACAATTTCAGTTCTGTATCTGTATGGGTTTCGACTGAATTAATGATTGAATCAACCCTGGTAGAAATGTCCGAATAAAACTTGGCTCAAGATTGAAAAATTCTAGAAAAGTCCCTGATGAAGCCAGCAATTCGAAGCTTTTCCAGTAAATACAGTGGACTTCCGCTCAACTGTGCCCAACATTCCAGTCCTGTATTTGTATTACTTTCGCCTGAATGAATTATTGAATCAACCCTTGTAGAAATATCCGCATGAAATTTGGCTCAAGATTGAAAAAATCTTGAAAAATCCCTGATGAGGCCAGCAATCTGGAACCCTTCCAGTATCTACAGTGGGTTTTCACTGAACTGTGACTAAAACTGCAGACCTGTATCTGTATTACTTTCGCCTCAATGAATTATGGAATCAACTCTTGCAGAAATGTCCGCAGGAAATTTGGCTCAAGATTGAAAAACTCTAGAAAAGTCCCTGATGAAGCCAGCAATTTGAAACTCCTCCAGTACATATAGTGGATTTTCACTCAAACCTTTGCCTGAATGAATTATTGAGTCAACCATTGTGTAGGAAATGTCCGCATGAAATTTGGCTCAAGGTTGAAAAATTCTAGAAAAATCCCTGATGAAGCCAGCAATTTGAAACTCTTCCAGTATATACAGTGGATTTTAACTCAACTGTGACTAAAACTCTACACCTGTAGCTGTATTACTTTCGCCTCAATGAATTATGGAATGAAGCCTTGCAGAAATGTCCGCACGAAATTTGGCTCAAGATTGGAAAATTCTAGAAAAGCAGCAATTTGAAACTCTTCCAGTACATATAGTGGATTTTCACTCAAACCTTTTGGCTGAATGAATTATTGAGTCAACCCTTGAAGAAATGTCCGCATTAAATTTAGCTCAAGATTGAAAAATTCTAGAAAAATCCTTGATGAAGTCAGCAATAGACAACAATCTTTGGATTGCTGTTTCAACCTGTTCTGGCGAATAGGACCACACAGAAAGTAAATTTTTGTGAATTTTTAACCATCTTTTTTAAGTTGTCAGTTGCGATTTTAGCACATCTAATGAATCCACCATTTGTTATGGAGATGGAAGCAGAACGAATGGAGAAACACTCAACAATGTCTTTCCACAAAGTTGCATTTTGAAGAGAAAAAAAAAATATGAGGGTCTAAAAAACAAGGATTTGCCACAGAACAATCACAGTTTAAAAAACGACGCGAATGAAACATGAAAATAATTAATAAAAAGAAAACAATTAATCACGATTACGACTCGATTACTAGAAACTAGCAACACTCCGAATGAAGCAACGTGAAGATTCAAAGGAAACATTTTTACAAAAAAAAAATTAGAAAACCGCGAACGAGTTTGGTTAATTTAAAGGTATTTTTTAAAATAAAGTGAGGCAAAACCTAAACTACCGAAAAATTTTGAATATGTTTCATAGGATGCACAATAAGATCTTAAAGTATTGTTTTTTGCAAACAATTGTGGACAACAAAATTAATATTAATAATAATAAAAAAACGAAATTTAATGAAACCTTTGTCTACCAAAAATCACATTTACGAAATGCGAATAACAAAAAAAATTTGCCAAACATTTTTAATTCTTCTACTAAAAAACACAATTTTCTACATTAAAAATTCAGCGCATTTTTCACAAAAATTGTCAGGCTTAGTTAGATATAAATCTAAACCATATTCTGCATACGAAGACATGAGAAGTTTCCTCTTTTGAAAAGACCAACTTTTCGAGGCAAAGTACCCAATAAAAAAGATTTGAAAACACCAATAACCTTGAAAATCAAATTGACGCAAAAAAACTTACCACATTATCAATATGGAATTCGGTGCTGATCCAATCCTTTGCCTGCTTGAACTCATCGTGCATGCCCATCATATAAAGGGTGTCCATGCTGTCCAAAATACTAGCGCCTAACGGTTGGGAGCCGAAGATGCTTCCAGTGTGCTCTTTTTTCGACACCGGTTTCAGCTCGTTCTTGCCCCATGCGTACTTCACGTAACTGTCCCAAGCATGTTTCATCATCTGCAAGAGATTAAGAAGAAAAAACCTGTCACACAGTGTATGCTATGTGGGTATCACATAAGAACAACCATTTAACTTGAGCAAACACTTCAAGCCCTGGCTGGCAATTAATAAAACGATTTCTCAAGATGGAAACCATCTGTTGGAGTACCCCGGTTGAATACTTTAATTGCAGCTCTGTGGATTTCGAGTCGCTCCATCAGAAAAATCACTAAACCGTTACCTCTTTCACTTTCAACTTCCGCTGGCAATTCGTATCGTTTTCGTCCGAGTATCTGGGAGAAATCAACTTCTTCTCATCCACATAATCCGTATCGTTGTCGCCATCCTGAAATGTTTCCCAGGAATCGTAATCGACTTCTTCAGTTAGATTTACATTCGGCTGAAGCACCACAGTGGTCGACTTATCTGAGGCAATCGTGCCGTTTGACCGGGACGACAAGCTGACCAATCGACTGATCAGCACTGATTGTCCATTTGAGGTGGGAGCTAATATTATGGAGTCTGAGGATGAGCGAGAGTTTCTGCTTAAGTAGACTGCAGTGCAGGCCATCACCATCAAAGTGCCGGAAATTCCAACTCCTTTAAGGGAATATTTTTTCGGTGAAGAATCAAGCAGTGATTTTCGGAATTGTGGAAGCGTTTACGAACAGAAACAGTGAGAAAAAAGGCAAAATCACAAAACTTATACAGGAATACCTGATAAGACTATGAAGAACTGTTATATATACGATTTTAGCAATACACATAAAACAAGTTTTTTCTTAGTTAACTGGCTTAAAGCTTAGAGCAAAAATTATTATTACGAATGCACTTTCTATGAAAAATTTTTTTTGACATTAATAATAATTGGAAGGAAAGCCACAAACGAATTGCGTTTTTTTTTTAATTAAGCGGGAAACAAGAACAATTTGCTGTCTGCTGCTCGAATAACCAACAATTTTTTCTCCGCTCCTTTGAATAGTAACGCAAAACTTTAGCAAGAAATGAGCATTTTACATCATTATAAACTCAACTTTTGCATGGTATTAAATCCGGCAGCAACCAGCGGCTTATGTAAATAGATATTTTTTAATTGCTTAAATTGACAATTTAGACCTCAGCCTTGTGAGACGAAAGGAATATAAAAGCACACGACCGAAAAATGTGAACGTTCTATCACAGTTTCTTTAGAATCTTGCATTTCTTCCACAACTCCACCAATACAGACTTTTCAATTCTCACCTACAACTTTAAACATAGTTTCAACTCCAACCAGCACTTGCCCGAACAGAAATAATGCAACTTGAGCAACACTTGCTTAATGAATGGCACTTTTTGCTTAAAAAAGGGTCACTTCTTCGGCTGGTTAAGCGGACGAGACTCGAATAGCTGAAGCGCTGCCAACCATGGAAGCGCAAAGGCTTAACAGTGACTGGTGCAGGAAGCGCGAGCCTCCTGAAGAAAGGAAGATGCGAATAAACCGACGAGAAAACGAAGAATAAAGAGAACACACACATGGATAATGATAATAGCTGGTCACTATCATCAGCTTATCGGGGAGTTTTTGAACTGAACATCTTTAGGTTTATTGATAAAGTATAATAGCGCGGTTATTGTGGAATAAAAATAACTGAATTTCAAAATCATTGTCAGAAAGCGTTCTGAAGAGAAAGAAAATCTGGCGACTTGGGCCTAGGTTGCCAAAATCAGCATCACCCTAGAAAAAAGCTGCCTAATTAATTTGTTGGTCACTGAAACTTAAATCCGGACGTTAAGCCGGCCACCATGCAAAAACGTACTTTTTTTAATAAGTTGTGCACTTCAATCAGCAGTATGGTATTTGTTGAATGAACATCGCATGGTGTCAGATGACCAATCAATCGGCTCGTATCACGAAAGAATTTTTCCGATTTTTCTATTCATATGCAAACCAGCGGCGTTCGTTTGCTTAATCAGTTTCTCAACCCCGTTCCGATACTATCAGGTCAACAATTGATTAAGTGTCAAGGCACCGTGACTAGAAAGCGAAATGGAACATTTTGAGTTGATAAAATGGTGCAAGTAATGAAAAAAGGGCAAAATATAGACAATAGCTTTTATGTAAATTGCCGATAATGTGGTTATTGTGGCTGGTTGGCACTCAGTAAGTATACGTGGTCTGTAATGTTTTTTAACTCATAAAAAACATGTTGCGTTATTGTCGTGAACAACATTGTGAAACGCAAAAATCTCCACAAAAAAACCATGAAAACCTCATATACTCGCAGGCTTTACATTTTCACCAGGCTTTGGCAGCCGGTAAATTTTAGCGATTAAAGCCAGTCAGAAGCACCGAAAGTCCAAATGCAAGTAGAAGACAAAATCTCTCTCCGATCAGTGAGGACGATGAAGTTTTCCTTTTGAAACCTTAAAGTGACGAATAGAGAAAAATGTAGAACCAACAAAGGGAATAAAACACCTCTCACAAGCTTCTAGAATCTTCTCAGTTTTACAACAGACGAAAAGTAGAAGCAATTTAACAAATAAATTTTACACAAAACTACACGCTAAAAATGAAAAAAAAAATTAAACATACAAACTAAACAATATTCCGTAAAATATAAAATGATACAAACGCAGCATCAGAAATTATAATAAAAATGAAACATCGGTAACTTAATATTCACCCAAAATGTCTCATATTTTTAACATTAGAAGAGTTTCAAATAATATAATGTAGAAAAAGTTCCAACAGAAGCAGGAAAGATTGTCGCTTTTAACACAACTTAAAACAAAGTTACGCCACACAAATACGTAAAAACTGCGATGATAAAATGTTTTTAAATCTCCCCATAAATTGTATTTCCTTGTATTTTTGTACTTCTGAGGCTTTTGACAGTTGAGAAAGCTTCAATTAAGCGACTGGAGAAAAAGTTGTAAACTTATAGATGAGCTTAAAGCGATCTTTAACAGCTGAAAGACGATCGATGAGTAGATTGAATAAAAC
>NW_026017110.1:29258484-29292516 GCF_020466585.1 Dendroctonus ponderosae
CTTCTGAGCCTATTCACAGTTGAGAAAGCTTCAATTAAGTGACTGGAGAAATACGTTGTAAACTTAAAGAAGCACAACTTTAAGAGGTGAATGACAATCGATGAGTAGATTAAATAAAACCTAATACAAGAATATGAACCACTTAGGAAAATGATCAAGGAAGAAGTGAAACAAAACCGAATAAACGAGAATAATGAGCCAAAGATATAGATTAAAAGATAATTATAGATTAAATAAAATCGAAGATAACAATAACACTTGAGAAAATAGTCAATAAAGAAGTGAAATAAAACCGAATCAAAGAGAATAATGAACCAAAATTTAAAACATGTAAAAATAAACAGTTCGCTTACTTATAAAAATTGGTACCTAATTTATTTTGTGCGACCAACACACTAACAAAATCAAGCGCAAAAACCTCATCAATCTTTCCTTTGAAAATCGGTCTCCATATAACTTCAAAACCACTCTGGCTGATTATAAATTCTAAATAATATCATGGGGAAAAAGTTCCCATAAAGGCATGAAAAATTGTCGCTTTTAACACAACTTAAAACAAAATTACGCCACACAAATACGTAAAAATTGCGATATTAATTTGTTTTTAATCTCCCCATAAAATATATTTCCTGGTCTTTGTGTACTTTTCATGCTGGTCACAGTTGACCATGCAAGCAAACTTATGCAACTATAAACGCCACCCAACTTTCTGCAATCCGTTCCGAAAAATGTTATTTGCTCGAAATATACGAGATGGATAATGTTTCCTTAAAATAAGAAAAACTATGCTCAATGCGCTCCAAAAGTTTCGAATTGGAGACTCCGTCGGAGATCTTTTTATGAATTTTCAAAATTCATATGATGATTGACGCAATTCATGAATTTGCCAAGTTTTCAAAAAACATCAATTTTTGAAAATCTAATGCAGCGATGAAATTGTCGGTCTCGGAGTTTAACAGCCAAATAACTGTTCAATGTTTTCCGAAAGTTTCAAATTCGAGACTCCTGCAGGGACTTTTCCATGAATTTGCAAACTTTTGCAACTATCATGACGTCTCCATCCAACAACTTTTTTCAGTTATCAAGAGATAGACTTTCGAGGCCATTCCTTGAAACTAATGGGTTTTTCGGGTTTTTAGGCCGTCGTTGGGAAGAATTTCTTTTTGACGTTTCGCAAGCACGAGTGGCTTGCATCTTCAGAAGTGGTTTGCTTGAAGGCTTACACTGTTCTAATGATTTCATCAGACAACATCTCGTCATTTCATCAAGCAAACCACTTCTGAAGATACAAGCCACTCGTGCTTGCGAAACGTCAAAAAGAAATTCTACCCAACGACGGCCTAAAAACCCGAAAAACCCATTAATTTATTGTTTCAGTTATTCCGAAAAATGTTATTTATTTAAATCTAAGAGCGTGAGAATGTTGTCGATTTTTTCATTTGTGAAATGAAGAAAAACTATACTTAATGTGGTTTGAAAATTTTGAATTGAACACTTCTTCAGATATTTTTTTAGGCATTTCCAAACTCTTATTCGATTATCGATTATAAACGACATCCCTCGAGAATCTGCAACCATCAAGAAAACCCGATTTTTCTTAAAAACTGCGCAAGATGAGAGCATTTTCGCTTCCGCTATTTTAATGCGGCAGAACCACTCAATATGGACCAACATTTTCGAATTGAAGGCACCTTCAGGGATTTTTTGAAGAATTTCCAAACTTGTGCGATTATAAACATGCCTCGACTACTATTAGCAACTGTCGAGAAAAATCGACATTTTTTAAAAACTACTGAAGTTTTTGCTTCAGAAATGTATTGTGCAAACTCTACTTAATATGTTATCTATATGCGATCTACTTAATAAAGTTTTAAATTGATGACACCTTCAGGATTTTTTTATTATATTGCAAAATTTTGCGATCATAAACGACTTATTTTTTTTCTTTATCGACTATCAGCAACCGCCAAAAATCAAATTTATTTAAAACTACAGGAAATGTTTGCCCTTGAAATTTAAGGCGCAAAATCTACTTAAAATGTTCTTAAAATTTCTAATCGCGAACTTCTTCAGGGACTTTTTATGAATTTTCAAACTTATGCGATTATAAACGACGTTCATCGATTCAGCATTCGTCGCGGAAAATATAACTTTTGAAAAAAACCACAGAAAGTGAGAGCCTTTTAGCTTAGAATTTAATCAACAAAATGGACTTCATTTGTTTTGGAAGTTTCGAATTGAGGACATCTTTAGGGATTTTTTTATAAATTTTCTAAACGTATGCGATTATTAACATTCATTGCCGGTTGCAACCGTCGCCGAAAATAAAAGTTTTTGAAAAACCGAAGAAACTGACAGCGTTTCTGCTTCAGGTAATAAATGCGCAAAGTCTAGTTAACATGTTCTGAAAGTTTCAAACGGAGGACATCTTCAGGAATCTTTTAATAAATTTTCAAACTTATGCGTTTACACACCACATCCATCGATTAATCGATGAGTGGATTGAATAAAACCGAATACAAGAATAAGAAATCACTTGGGAAAATGGTCAATGAAGAGGTGAAACAAAACAGAATAACAAAGAAAAATTAACCATAATTAAACACATAAAAAATAAGCAGTTCGCTTACTCATAAAAATTTTGAAATTTATTTTGTGCGACCAAAACCTCATCAAACTTTCATTTTAAATCCACTCTGGCTGTGTCGAAAGACTGATTCCATCGGAGTGCGAGAGGGAGCAACAGAAAAGGATCAAGCAAATGTGGTATAAATTGTGCATATTATAGATGCCGATTATTTAGTCAATGTCTAAAGTACACTAATAATAAAATTATTGCTTTTACATTTTAATGATCCCTATAATCAGATCATTTAACAAAATTGAAATGCCAGCCAATTGCTACTAACAGAGTAATTTGTTTTCAAAAATGCTATTTTCAGTTTTGTAAGTAAACACGATTTTAGCACATTTTTACGAGCCAAATATTGAAGTAGTAAAAAGGCTAATGTACGACTTTAGACACAATTTTCACATAAATGACCGCCTCACTCACATTGTATTAATTTATTACACAATTTGGACCATTATGCTTTGAAGCGTTGGTGTGTGTGTCTTCAATTCGTTACATTCTGCATGTTTCTTTTTCAATCTAACGATTAATATTTTTATATTTCTTCAATCCCTAAAATATTAGGCCACCCTGTATAATTTTTTTGAAAATGCAGAAACAATCTATTTTTGACACGATCACTGGTCAATAAGGCTTGCCTGATTGCGTGTTTTGCGAATTGGTTTGATATATCAAAAACAAAACAACATCATGCCATTAGAGACCACGCTATCATAAGCGTGTCCAACATAACCTGGGACTGATAATCGATAACCTCATCATATTGAGGTTATGGAGGGGTTTACATCCATGTATTTATTATAATAATGTTTCGATCTATCAAGAATCACACGAGCAGGACGCGTGTCGATCAGGCAACTGAAAGTTGTGCAAGGTTTTTAATGTTTATTATTAAAACACAATCGGTCAGTGTACACACTTTCGATAAAGGCTAAGAATACCATGTTTTGGGGGGTTCAGGGGGTTCAAGGGGAACATCAGCAGTTGCACACAAAGATTTTTGTGGGATTCCTTAACGATTTTAAGATTTTTGTGGAATTTCTTGGGGAAATGCTCTTCTTGGTCAGTTTTCACTCATTGTTTGCAGTTTCCTTACAAGAAAACACGCGACGATCTTTCCCACCACTCCGAGGCTTCTTACCATCTTGAAACATGTTGCCACGTTTCCACCAAAGCAGCAAATGAGCGGAAAGTGGCGGAAAAACGTATTTCCCCACGAAACTCCAATAAGGAATATATAACACCTACGGGGTGGCTCCTAGAAAATTAACTAAACCGCAGATATTCGGAAGCTGGATCATCGGACTGGAAAATTTCGGTCTAGTGATCAAAGGCCAATTTAGCTGAATTCAGTGAAAAAGTGTGTGGATCGGAAATATACTCTTATCCGCTATACCCTGGAGGCTGGAGGTTATGTTTGATGAATGCCCCGATGAAGTCGAGATAAAGTGGCCGAAGACATCGTCACGACTGCCACGACCGGATCGAACCAGAATTCTTTACGATCGTAATCGCTTCCTGATTGGGTGGGAATGCGAATAATGAAAGGATAGGTCCGATTATTATAGACCGTTTTTCAGACTTCGGTCTACTATTATGTCATTTCCTTGGAATGGCCAACTTAAACAGCAAACGACGAAGAATCGGCCGCATGTCATGGTCGAATCGGAATCAGATTCGGTTCTGAAGTTTTCGATTTTTCGAAGCTACGTTATAATTTAACTGATTTTACAAGTTGATTTTTTTCCTTCAAATTCATCCATTGAAATACATAGTTGAATAAATTCAATCGAGTTATTTCTATTTTTGCCGTTGTTTTGATTCATTTTCATTCCCTCGCATGACCGTTTCTTTATTTTTCAATGTTCTTTTGAATTTTTCCTTTTCTGCGAAATCTCTGATGATGAAGTTCGACTCGAAACCTCTAGATGGGGTTTCAGACTGCTAGATCTTGTACAAGTGCAATCTTGAGTTTCAAAGTTATGCACCGCTTTAAAACATCTTCCTGTCTGTTGACTTATTTCAAATACTTAAGGATAAGAAAAATTACCATCTTTACATATACATAATTATGAAAATTTTTCATGTTAAAAAGTATTTGCTACAAGTTTTCATCCAGTCATCTAATTTCATTCCAATCACCTCAACGTTTAACCTAACTTTTCATAGGAGATATTTTTGGCGTTCGTTACGACGCGTCACCCTAACCCACTTCATTGCACTTCAACCTCACTTTCTGTGTTTATTATGGTTAATTGAGCTTTTGCAGTTAATGGCGACAATTTTCAATCACCCTGTACATAGAAAGTTGTGCTTTCTAATGGAATTCTGTAGCACTTTACAGGGTGGCGCGCAAAAAAGGAATATTACATCAGTGCGGCGCAGTTCTTATCCTTGCAAAACACTATCCATTCAGAAAACTTACGTTTCATCTGCGCCACCCTGTATACCATAATTTTTTTTGAAAATCCATCTAATTGAGACACATATTGCTTAAGGATGTAAGACAAAATATTAAAAAACTATGAAACTTTGTATTTAATTCCTAAGATGGAACACATTTTTGCAAAAATGTGTTCATATATATATGTAAAAATAAAGTCTTATTTCAATGCGTGGGTCAATCGCTTGAATTTGTGTTTTTTTGCCCGATTTCTGTTCCAAATTTCCAGTGAACCTTCACACGAAAAGACGCAAGGATATTCATGATGAAGCCAGGAAAATCTACCGAAAAATTAAAATGCTTATCAATAGAGTGTTAAGTTGAATAAATTTATCAGCATGTTTACTTGTTGCATCGGACGAACATTGAAAATAAATAATAACCGAAACGATAAACTGGATCGCATGACTTTTATTTTGGAAAATATGGAACAGTTACTTAATCGAGGCCATGATTCAACAATTGCGAATTCCTGCAGATCCGAAGAAGAAACAGTGTGGGTGCATCCGTTTTCGGACCAAGAGATGATAATCTTAGAGTGAAACTGGTGAGTTTTTCGTACTTTTAGGCCAGAGACGCTTTGCAAGCACGAGCGTCTTGCATCTTCAGAGCTCAAAAACCTCGAAAAACTCACCAGTTGCAAGCGGTCGTCGCGAAAGCCCTACGCTTGAGTGGAGCACTTAACTTGTGAGCAAACTTCGATGTTTATTCGGCAAAAAAATCTGAGCTTCCCTTCGATTTATTTCAGCTTGGTGAGCAGAAGAAAATTGATGTTCACCCAGTTAAATTACTTAAGGCTTCTGCTGTATGCTTAGTTTCAAGAATACAAATTAGCTGTTCCAACCAATTTGAGTTGCACAAACGCCTGATGAAGATTCACTTTTTCACTGGCCAAGAAATGCTGCTGATTATGGCGATATTTTTCAGGGCAGATGCTGATGAGTGCGACCACCAGGAGAGTCGTTATAAGTAATCGTTCCTCTCGAATGGGCTTTTTCATGCGCTGAATATGCTTATTGGGGCGAAAGAGTTGACAAGAAGTCATGGACATGGACAAATTGCACGGGCTTTGGCGATAAATCTTAATGAGACCGAGTGAAGGACATTGGGCGCCATGCCGGGAGAAACAACTCAGGTCAATGTGAAATGTTTTTGTACTCGGCTTTTTACTGCTGAGGAATGTCGATTTTGAGCATCTGGACCACAGCGGCGTACCGTGAAACACATTGAGAAATAACACAAAAGATGCTGGTTGTAAATCAATTATTAGATCGAATCTACAGTGAGAAGTTTGGTCAAATTGTGCATTTTCAATGTCGACTTTCAAATGGTATCGCAAAAAATGTTCCTCATCTGAACCCCCGCTGAATTACTGAACAAAACTTACTTAACTTTAGGCATTTTTTTCAGGCTAGGATGGTAAAGCTGAACACGCCATCCAAAAAATGTTCTATAAAAAATAAAACCAAAATACACAAAGAAGGCGGAAAATCAATAACGACCAATGGAACCGCGGGACCATACAAATAAACTAGAAAAGCAATTTTTCAACAGTAAAAATATTTAACCCAGCATCTTTTCTTCACATCCAAACAGTGAACAACCATCTACAACTCTCTCGATAACCGCTTAAGAAAAAAAAATCAGCAAATATTCAAAGCAATGGAGCTTTCAGTGTTGTTATACTCATTTACTTCGTTTGAAGGGGAAATTCAAAGTTTAGTACTTCAATTCATATTAAAAGCTTCATCCAAAAAAACATTTGCAATTTTCTCAAAAAACTTAGTCGAACTCCACCTTGCCTTGAACTTGTAGAAAAATTGAGGAGTTTGCAGCCTGCTGAAGCGCACGTTTTAACATCTTCATTCTGTTTCGAGTTATATGAGCATAAGACTATTAAAAAATAAAATTTACTTAGAATTAAAAGTTACGAAATTAAGCACAAATTTTGAAACCTTATTTCTTCAGGCACAATTTGAAACCGCCGCCTTTTCCATCAATCGTAAGATTAACCAGTTTATTGAACCGATTGTGATACATTTTTGTTTGTTAATTTATTAACATAGGAGATATTTTATTTAGAAACTTGCTTTTGACTGCGTCAATAAAGTATTAATTAAAAAAATATATTAAATTCGATTTTGTACATGTTCATATCCTTACGACGTTATTAACACGAGATTAGCCTTGTGTTAACTGATGTTTTTGATTGCATCTCGAGCCCCAGTAAAGAATGCGTAAAAATTGCGGTTTTCACCGGATTGTAGCTAATTTAATTTGATTTGGAACGAGTCGAAAAATACTGAACGCAGCATCAAACTGAACATGAAATTCTCCTACGAAATTATTTAAAAATCAAACCAAATATGAAATAAACAAAATAAAATTGATGAAAAAATGAATTTGATAAGATCTACAAAAAATAGTGCTTTGAAAAGTTAGCGATTCTTCGGTCTCCTGCGCTCTTATTTTAATCAATACAAAAAAATAAAGCGAAATTAAAATCTGATGTTATCGATCTCAACTCAGTTCTTAATTGGACAACTACCTAAACCATTTTATTTTCCGCGTTATAACGTTCAAATGAAAATAATGTCCGACGTTTCCTCCCATGCAAGACATAACGAAAAACCAACAAACCACACAGGAAAACAACAAAACATTGGATTATCACAATGCAAGTGTGACCACTTCCTTCAAAAGTGCATCTTTGACCCATAAACACATATAAATAAGCAAAACCGGGTCGTTTGTTCGATGTTTAGTGTTCGATTTTGAGTGGAAAAAATGAGCAGCAGAAACGAAGCGGCCAAACAGCTGGAAAAGTGGAAGATACAAAATGAGGTACGATCGTACTCTCGATGTTTAATCATCGATTTTCGGGTTTATGGGCTTTATTAACGTCCGGCTCGTAACTTCTTGGCCGGTTTGATCATAAATTGTTAATCGGCGATTTTGCTCAACGATTAAACCAACTGACAAAACGGCCGAAAGACGAAATAATTGGTTCCTTCTCGGCCTCTTGTGTCTTACGGGAAATCGTGAGTTCATTAAAGAGCAATGGCAATAATGCCATAACGTGAGAATAGAGAGTTGCGAGTTGATGGCAGAGCGAAAATTGGCGCAATTTGTGCGAAAACTCATTCACACATTTGGGCTGGAATTTTTACAAAATTCCCCTGAAAATTTAAAAGTCATTACAACTTTCTATACAGAAATATAACTCGTTTATACACAAACATGCATTTTTATGTCATTCTAAGGCAATTATTCAGTCATTTTTACATTGTTTTGATAAACAGTGGCTGCAAATGCTCATTTTATTCATTTCATATGAATGCTGCAAATGCTAATGATTGCTATTGTCTATGCAAATCCTTTCAGTGTCGGAATTTACAATTGCTTTCTTCGTCAAAAATAAGCGCGTGTGAGAAAACAATGCAATTTTATTACGCATTTTAAACGCTCTCATAAAATCTCGAAATTCAAGAACATTTTGCGAAATCCACATTTTTCCACGCGAATAAAAGGTTTTTATGGCGGTTTCTTCACCGATATGTTTTAACCGACTATTTCCACATCTTTATATATTGGTTTTTCTAGTTTGTTAATATTGGTAATTTATTTTCTCATATATTTTTTGCGGCATTTTTTAATGGGGTTTTTAATTGATTATCAAGTTTGGTCGACGAATTTAATTAAGGTTTAATTCTGGGATAAATAAATAATAACAAGAATAATATTAATTAGTAATATTGCGCCAATAGCTGGAAATTTATACCGATTTCAGGGAAACACATTAACTTATCTAGTGAAAAATATAGCTTTAGTGAAGTTAGACTCCTAAGAATTTCACGTGGTTTTTTTCATTGTCCTTAACATTTTCTAATCAAATTTTGTGGATTTTAGCAAGCTCCCTTTTTTAAATTTTTTATTCCATTTCTTGTATAAATCATACTATCAGCTCGAGATACAGAGAGTTAAAATTATCAATTTTGCTCGATTTTTCCGTTCGGATTTTTGCAAATTTCACAATATTTAGATCAAATTTGGAACATTATGTGACGCTCTGGAGTCTACATCGATCTGTCTCAGACTGGGGCCAGAATGTACAGGGATACAATTTTTTGAGGGTCATGTACCTACTCTTTCATCCACCCAAACTTTCTGGTCCCACGCCACTGATTCCTAAAGACATTTCCATAAATTCCTTGTTCAAATGACAAACTTTCTTGTCTCTTTCGTTCTTGTATCTGCCTAAGTTTGTGGGTGTAATTATGCAACATCCTGTACATAATTTAATTTTAATTAATTCCTTAAAAGGTTTTGATCAGTAGGAAAAAATATCCGAATAAAGCTTCAAAAACAAAAAAATTGCGTGTGGAGCTGATGCGGGCGACACAGCTGTGATAAGAAAAAAATCTTGGAGAGAGTTAATAACAGGAGCAGAAGAAGCAAACAGAACTATTTGAATAAATGTAGATTATATTGGAAATTATCGAGTGTCCCATAGATTCGATTCGCTTTGAAATAAACCTACATATTGAACTAAAAGTTCAGGCTGTTGACTTTTTCTTGCAAACAACAAGGATTCTCGTAAAGTAAAATGCGATGTGGATTATAAATATCCAAATAATAGAAACATTCCCAGTCATAAGCAAATAAGTCGGCAAACGTTAATTTTATTTTGCTTAAAATACAAAAACGATATCGACGCCTTTCTTGTTCCATACCTTTTGAATACACTTCTACGAAAAACTGATCCTCCGAGAAAAAAACAAAATTCCTCATTTCCAGACATTCGGCATGTATTTGGCTTCACCTGGCGCCTTTCTCTTCGGCATCAAACCGCACTGATAAATAACAACTTAGTTAATTAAACCGCATAAAATACATCGAGCTCAAATATACCGTGATTCGGATAAAAACTCTCCCCGGTCCGGAATGCAATAAAAGAATGGCAAAGTCCGATGCACCGGTACAGTGCAACAACAAATTGCCGTTTCAGGAATCTCACGGTTCTTAGAAAATCGCTGCTCCAGGTACTGTCCAAGAAACAACAGTACTGCACTCATGCCATACGAAATTGGCATGCTCTGGGGCAATAATTACGTTTGAAAATACTGAAATGCATTGTCCAAACGCCTTTACATCACCGGTATTGTCGGGAAATGCTTATGCTTAATCGGAAGATTAACAGAAAAATGAAGACCGAAAGAGAAACTCTGCAAATGGGCTGCTGAACTGGCGGTCTTCCATTCTATAAAACCAGGTTTGAAAGCATGGACATTTTATAGAGAATCACTTTTATTATTGTGATTCTTGTATTATTTTTACTTTGTTTTCGAGAAAAAATGAAACCTGAAAATTGCTCAAAATGCCAAATTTTTGCACTCAAAAAATAAAAACATGCGTTTGCGAAAATATCCTTCACATGCCACATGCATTTGGACCACTAACATTTCCAAATATATTCATTCCTCACGAGCCTTTTACCAAAAGAATATTCCTCTATAGCTCGCGTGGACGAGAGCCACAAAGCTGAACAGCCAGTATACAGCTTAAGAATGCCAAAAAGCTTTAGCTCAATTATCTAAATTTCCAAACATTGAACCTCAAAAAACGTTTTCTGAAACCCTAAGCAGCGATTGTACCTTGTAGCAATAAACGAAATTCAGGAAACCACAAAGAAAAACATCAAAACATTGATTTATCGCAATGCAAGTGCTACCACTTCCTTCCAAAGTGCATAAATGACACAGAAACACAGATAAATGCGCAAAACCAGGTCGTTTGCTTCATGTTTAGTGTTGGTTTAGTGTGTGATTTAGTGTGGAAAAAATGAGTAGCAGAAACGAAGCGGACAAACAGTTGGAAAAGTGGAAATTACAAAATGAGGTACTGGTAATCATTTCGCACGCTTGATACTTTATAAACCAACTTTTATTAACAACAGACTTTGTTTCGATAAAAAATGCGAAAATTGCGCAAATTTCAAACCTAAAATAAAAAAAAAACGGACATGTTCATAAAAATGTTCAGAAATAATCAATTGTTCTCACAAAAATTCCCCGGCCAATCTAAAAAATAACATAAAAACTCCACAAAAAAGAATGAAGCGCAGTGAAGAAAAGACAACAATTTGTCGGTTTTCAGAGCTGAATATTTTTTTCGTCCATTCAAGCAAATCCACCGTTGATATAAACGATAAAGTTCACGGAAAAGAAGACAAACTAAGGCATTTTCCCAGCTTATTGAATCGTAAAATTTCCTCATTTCTTATGGTTGCACGGAGCAAAAAATTAGTCACTCAGTCATGCCAACACAAGCCGAAGCGTAGAATATTAATTATTTAACTGTTGATGACTGCAAACATACCAATTACGCTACTGTTCTATTATTATTTCTTAAATCTTGAACCGTAAATTTTCCAATCGGTCTATTTGACTATTAACTGTGTCAAACATTATTTCGCCGGAAAAAAATGCAATTTTTAATCTTCTTTATTCTTCCGACAGTAATTTTTAGTTGCCAAACCGACGAATTAATCGGGCCACTAAACGACTACTAAGAAGCGGCCACAGGAAAAAAGCCTATACATTGAACAAGTCAAAACTTGAATAAATTAATACGTACAAATCTGTCGAGAATTTGATCTGATTTCAGAATAAAAAAAATTACTACTGAAAAAGTCTGCAGGTCCTTGCAGATTTTATTAAGAATACTGTTTTTTTTAAACAAACAGCAATAAATCAATCTAAGGAATCGTACAATAATTTTCCCCAAACACTTATCCTTTTAGAACCCCGATAGACAGATTTTTCATTAAAAAACACATTTATATAAATATTTCAGAAACAGTGTTAATAATAATAATCAATCAACCACACTAAAACTATCAATGAAAGGACAGTCAGGTTCAAGATCTACAAGACTTCCTACCAAAAGAGTCACGAATCACATGAAAAAGTTGAGCAAGTCGAAAGAAAATATATTAATTTCTCTCGAGTCTTTTACCAAAAGAATATTCGTCTCTAGCTCGCCTGGACGGGAGCCAATGAGCTGAACACCCAGTATACTAGATTAAAAATGGCAAATTGGTTTAGCCCAATCATCTAAATTTCCCAAAATGGAGCCCAGCATCAATAAATAAAATCCAGGAAACCTAAAAGAAAAACATCCAAACACCAATTTATCGCAATGCAAGTGCTACCACTTCCTCCAAAACTGCATAAATGTCCAAGAAACACAGATAAATACGCAAAACCAGGTCGTTTGCTTCATGTTTAGTGTTGGTTTAGTGTGTGATTTAGTGTGGAAAAAATGAGTAGCAGAAACGAAGCGGACCAACAGTTGGAAAACTGGAAATTACAAAATGAGGTACTGGTAACCATTTGATTTTGGTACGTTTGATCTTTTATAAAAAGCAACAAAATTTTAAAGAAATGCGAAAATTGCGTAAATTTCAAGCCTCAAATTAAAAAAAAACATTTTCAGAAATAATTAGTTGTTTTAAATGTTTTTTAAATAAAATTAAAATTGTTAATCTTCATCATTCTTCCAACAGACATTTTTAGTTGCCAAACCTACGAATTAATCGGACCAGTAAAAGGCTAATAAGAAGCGGTCACAGCCAAAGAACTGATATTGAACAGCTCAGAACTTGAATAATTTAATACGTAAAAGTCTGTCGAGAATTTGATCTGATTTCTGAATCAAAAAAATTTACTACTGAAAGATCCTTAACGAAAAAAATGTGAAAGTGATAAAATATTTATTGATGGCCGCCCGAATTCCATTAGAAAACACAATACATGACAAAAAAGTAATTGTGGATAGCAAACATGAAATAAAAAATACAGAAGAACTGAATTGTAAGAGACGAAAGCGCCTTCATTCAGGTGCTAAGAAACCCGCTAATAGCAGAAAAAATCTTAATAGCTGGACTTGAAGGCAAAAACCCGCCAACTGGTGCTGCAAACCAGTAATAAGTCATTAAGATTAAGAAAAAGTGGAAACCCGCTGCGAATATTAAAGAAATTCTTAGACAACAGTTTAATTTTCAAATTGATACTACTCTATAGTCAAGTTTGTTCATCAAAAAACCATTATTTAATCGGAAACAATACACATTGCAGACATTAAACGAATAATGCAATTTTAAATGCACAAACGCGCGAAAAGAGAAATGTGAAATTTCATCAAATAATTGAAGATTTTGATAAGTTATTTTCCCAAAATGCCAAATTAACGAAAATAACATTTTTCAGTAATCCGCATTGGAAATAAAATATTCAAATTAATGAACAGTAGCTGGAAACTTCGGATAGAAAGAATAATTCAATCTAAGAAAAACAATTAAATAAACATGAAATCAGGATAGACAAAAAAATAGTCAAAGCAGAGAAGAGGAAGCAGATAATAGACGACAATTGTGAGACAGGATTTTATGAAAGCGAATCAGAAAATGTAAGAAACAATGTCAGGATGAAAAAATTGAAACTGCTGAAGTTGGACAGTGGCAATCAAAAACTGTAAAAATCAACCTAAACCTGCTACAAACGAAGCCCTGAAAATATTCCTGAGGATGAATCAAAATCGAACCGTTTTTCACTTCCAGTGTCGAATTTGCTCTACAGATGTGAGACAAGTGTGACTAACCCAAACTAACTTCGAGCTTCTGAGCAACTAAATATTAAAGTACTACGACCTGATTAAAAATCGGCAAAGATCGCATGCAACTTTGAAAAATTCTTGAAAATTGCCTTATTAAGACAGTATTCAGACAAATGAACCATTTTTACTACAAAATGCATCTACAATGAACTTTTCCGCACAAAATGCATACAAAAGCGCCTCTCCTTAGTTCCTGAATACATTTCAAACTCTGTCCTGCAAAACAGCCTTCGAAACCAGACGCAATTTGGAAACATTGTGAAAAATTGCCTAAAAGCCGCCTTAGAGAAGAGATTTTGCCCTACAAAATTCTTCCAAAACTAACTTACTTACTTACTTTGAACGTTACAGAGAAAATAAATGCGAAACTCTGGGCTGCAGATTTCGAGCAATTTTTTGAGCCCTTCTGTTCATTGGCGTATTCAAAATGATTCAATCGTTTTTCGTTGGAAAACTCATTTTTGTAGCTTTTTCAAAAACCTCTCACCGAGCAAGTTTCCCAAAAGCAAATTCAACACAATTTTATCAAGAATACTGTTTTTGAAAGAAAATGAAAAACAGTAACAAAAGTGAAAGAAAGTGAAAAAAAAGAAACAGAAAAGTGTCTGTTGCAAAGTTGAAAGGAAAACATCAAGAAACAAAGAACCAAATCAACCTAAGAAATCGTACCAGAATTTCCCTCAATCTCTTATCCATTTAGCGTAGCGTAACTATCTAGCATGAAACTAAAGAAACTTAAGAACGGTTAGGTTCAACATCTACAAGACTCCTAACCAAAGTCACAAATCACATGAAAAAATGAAGTTGAGCAAGTCGAAAGAAAATAGATTAATTTCTCTCTAGTCTTTTACCTAAAGAATATTCGTCTCTAGCTCTCCTGGATGGGAGCCACTAAGCTGAACCCAGTATACACCTTAAAAATGTGAAATTAATACCAAAAGCGCTTCAGCTCAATTACCTAAATTTCCAAAAATTAAACCTCAAAAAACGTTGTCTGAAACTCTAAGCATCGACTACACCCTGTATAAATAAACGAAATTCAGGAAACCACAAAGAAAAACATCAAAACATTGATTTATCGTAATGCAAGTGCTACCACTTCCTTCAAAAGTGCATAAGTGACCCAGAAACAGATAAATGTGCAAAACCAGATCGTTTGCTTCATGTTTAGTGTGGAAAAAATGAGTAGCAGAAACGAAGCGGACAAACAGTTGGAAAAGTGGAAAATACAAAATGAGGTACTGGTAACCATTTCGCATGCTTGATATTTTAAAAAGACCAACTTTTATTAACAACAGATTCTGATTCGTCACAAAATTAAAAAACAAAATGAGAGAATTGCGCAAATTTCAACCCTAAAAAAAAACACTTTCATAAAAATTTTCTGAAATAATCAGTTGTTCTCACAAAAATTCCCCAGCTAATCTAAAAAAAAAACAGAACAATTACACAGAAAAGAATGAAGGGAACAATGTATCGGTTTTCACAGCTGAAGATTTTTTTTCGTGCATACAACCAATCCACCGTTGATATAAACGATAAAGTTCACGGAAAAGAGGACAAAGTTAGCATTTTCCCAGCTTATTGAATCGTAAAATTTCCTCATTTCTTATCGTTGCACGGAGCAAAAAATTAGTCACTCAGTCATGCCAACATAAGCCGAAGCGTAGAATATTAATTATTTAACTGTTGATGACTGCAAACATACCAATTACGCTACTGTTCTATTGTTTTTTCTTAAATCTTGAACCGAAAATTTGCCAATCGGTCTATTTGATCTATTTGACTATTAACTGTTGCAGACATTATTTTGCAGAAAAAACATGCAATTTTTAATCTTTTTTATTCTTTCGACAGTTATTTTTAGTTGCCAAACTGACGAATTAATGTAGCCGACTAATAAGATGCCGTCACAGTCAAAAAACATATACATTGAACAAGTCAAAACTTGAATAAATTAATACGTATCTGATTTCAGAATAAAAAAAACTTACTACTGAAGAAGTCTGCAGGTCCTTGCAGACTTTGCAGTCAAGAATACTGTTTTTGAGAAAAGTGTCTGTTGCAAAGTTGAAAAGAAAACGTCAAGAAACAAACAACAATAAATCAACCTAAGAAATCGTACACTAATTTTCTTCAAACTCTTATCCTTTCATTTAGCATGAAACCAAAGAAACTTTCTTATTTTGAATTCTTGGCGATGTTTCCTTTCCTATCGTTGGAAACCGCCTTAAAAAGACCTAAACGTAATAAGAGAAATAATGTGGATTAACAAAACCCCGATATAGGGATTTTTCATAAAAAAAAACATTTATATAAATATTTCAGAAACAGTGTTAGTAATAATAATCAATCAACCACACTAAAACTATTAATGAAAGAACAGTTAGGTTTAACATCTACAAGACTTTCTACCAAAAGGGTCAATAATCACATGAAAATGAACTTTAGCAAGTCAAAAGAACGCAAGGGTCATTCACAGATAATAGCAGAAGATCGGGAAAGATGTCGGATCGGATGTATTGAAGATGCATGAAATCGTCCTAGTTTACCTTCAAACAGGCCCTAGATTCACATTTTAGTTAATCTTCGGGCTTGATTTTTAGGAAAAAATTGGCTTCGCCACCAACAGCGCCGGAATACCAATAGTCAATGCAAAAACGAGTTTAACGATTGGAAAAAATGGGCGAATTCCGCTGCAAGACTGGCAATTGATCGAGCATCTCAGCCATTTCAATAGGTAGTAAAAGCACATCATTCACCCCTTGAAAACGCATTAATACTGAATTTTTAGGGAGAGAATTCCCGAGAGAGTTGTGCACGCTAAAGGTGCAGGCGCCTTTGGCTACTTTGAATGCACCAAAGAGCTCAGTGCCTACACGGTGTCCAAAGTGTTTGAAGCAGTGGACAAACGAACTTCAATTGCAGTGAGGTAAATGGGGCGATAGAAAATTGAGCTTCAATTTGCTTCAAATTTACTTTGCAGGTTTTCCGTTGTTGCCGGCAATTTGGGTTCAGCTGACACTGTTCGAGATCCACGCGGTATGTTTCTTAAGCAAATACCTTTCGCACCCTGCGTGAACATCGAAAATTGCAGGTTTCGCATTGAAATTCTACACAGATGAAGGAATATGGGACCTGGTTGGAAACAATACTCCCATTTTCTTCATGCGCGATCCCATTCTGTTCCCCATGTTCATACATAGTCAGAAGCGGAATCCGGTCACCAATTTGAGGGATTGGGATGCTTTTTGGGATTATATTTCTCTCACTCCCATGTCTGTACATCAGGTGAGATAAAATGATGAGAGAAATGATAATTTTTTGCATGACTACACGAAAATATGCATGGACAAGATCTTCTAATATATGCAAAGGTTGATGAAGATGAACCAATTAAATGAGGAAAAGTCAGACATATTTTAGGGCCTAGGGAGTCTAAAAACTCTCACAAGTTCATTTCAGTCGTGTGAGATGTGCATTTTTGGGCCGTTTGCAAATGTTACATTTTTAGAATTTAACGTTAACAAGAACCTTTCAAAATCTACAAAGAAAGCTTGAGCCTAAAAACCCCGAAAAGTTGATCCACATTTGATCAGATGCTAATTTATGCGTCCTTTGTAATCGCTATACCAAAATGTAATGTTTGCATGCAAATGCAGGCTCTTGAATAAAAATTCGTAACTTCTAACCTAGAAAGAATAGCAACTTGAAATTTGCACAATCTATAAAAGACACGTTAGCCTAATAAACCTCATAATTTTATTCAAATAGCACCAGATCCTGATTGATGCGCCTTTCGTAAAATTTGCCCTAAAAATGATCGTTTTCACGCAACTTCAGGATCTCCAAGAATATCAACTTCTAATTTAGAGCGAGTAGCAACTTGAAGCTTTCACAGTCTATAAAAGACACTTGCATCTACAAACTCTGATAAGTTCATTCAAATCGCGTCAGATCTGGATTTTTGCGACCTTCGAAAATATTCAAAAAATCAAATGCTTTCATAGAACTGTAGGCTCTTCGATAACTAGTCGTAAGTTGCGGCGAGTAGCTACTTGAAAATTTCACAGTCTATAAAAGATACGACAGTCTAAAAAACATCAAACCTTTATTCAAATCGCCTCAGATGCTCATTCATGAGCCTTTCTTAAAATTTGCCCTACAAATGAACGTTTTCGCGCAACTTCAGGACCTACAAGAAAAACTTTAACTTGAAAAAACTTGCAACTTTCACAACTGCAGATTCTTCAATAAAAATTTGGAACCTCTAATCTGCAGCAAGTAGCAACTTGAAATTTTCATATATTTCTATAAAACGTTTCTTCAGAACGTCTTCAAAAAAATCAAATTCTAAACTTCTAGCCTGCGTCGAGTAGCAACTTGAAACTTTCAGTCTATAAAAGCCACTTCAGTCTAAAACCCTTCAAATTTTGTTTGAATCGCATCAAATACTCTTCCTTAAAAAAGCATTTTCTTAAAAAAATGTTAACTTCAAATATAAAGCGAGTAGCAACTTGAAACTTGAACAGCCTATTTAAAACACTTGCATCTAAACATCATCAGAACTTCACTCAAAACGCGACAAGTCTGAATTTTTTGCCATTCGTAAATGTTGATCCAAAAATTAAACGTTTTCAAGCGAGTGCAAGTCCTTCAATAAAAAATTGTAACTTCTAATTTGCAGGGAGTAGCAACTTGAAACTTTCACAGTGTATAAAAGACACTTCAGTCTAAAAACATTTTAATCAAATCGCATCAGATGCTGATGTTTGCGCATTTTGCAAATGTTGATCCCAAAATTTTCACGCAAATCCAACTTTTCAATAAAAATTCTTCACTTCTAACCTACAGTTAGAGTGAGCTACTCACTCACTAGAAACTTACTAACAATATATAAAAGACTCTTACTTCTCAAAAGCCTTAAAATTTAATCCGAAAAAAAATTGTCTTTAAAATGAATCTTTTCAAGCAAGTGCTGACCCTCCAACAGAAAATCTAACGTCTAACTAAGAGCAAGTCGCGACTTAAAATTTTCATAGCCAATAACAGATACCTGGCCCAAAAAACCGCTAGAAGTTTATTTGAATTTGAAAATTTAAGTTCACAAGCAACTGTGACTTTATAACTTCTGATTTAGAACGAGTTGCAACTTGAAACTTTCGCATTTTATGCTAAAGGCTTGTATCTGAAAACCTCTAAAACTTTATTCAAATCGCATCAACGGCTAATTTACGCAATTTTTGTTAATGTTGGTCTAAACATGAACGTTTCCTTGCAAGTACAGACACCAATAAAAAATTCTAGCTTCTAATCAAGATCAAGTAGAGTCCTCAAATTTTCAGAGTCTATAAAAGACAGCAGAAGCTAAAGCCGCTGAAAATTTTATGTAAATCGCCTCAGATCCTAATTTGTGCGACCAGTTGCAAAAGTTGATTTGAAAAATAAATTTTCACGCGGTTGCTATTAAATAAAAACTCTTAACGTCTAATCTGGAGCGAGTAGCAACTTGAAACCTTCACAGTCTATATAAGACAGTAGAATCTAAAAACACTGCGAAAATTACTCAAATCGCACCAGTCGAACTCAAATCACAGCGATTCCTTCATATGAGCTTTTGATCGAAGAGTGATCTTAAGCAAAGCTCAAACTTGAGCACCTTCAGCTTCATAAGCGTACCGAACCATAACTAAACTTTTGACATAATAAGCCCTAAAAAATATGCAGTTATACAGTTTTGAAACTTTAAACTCAAAAATGCAAATACTTCCCTATTTAACTGGTTCTCTTCTTCTGAAGCAAATACGATCTGAACTCCTGTTTTTCTACAGCTACAGTTTTTCTTGCCGCAAACTATACTTTAGTTTTTTTATTGGTTGTAATTAGTAAGCCTTTACTTTCCAAAATTCACCCAACAGTACTCTGCAAACCCTTAATGCTCTTATCGCTGAACAAAGAGGTCGTTGTTAAACAGCTTTAATTAAAAAAGAAAAGAAATGACGCAGCAAATAAAAAATGCCCAACAAGCCACGCCACAAAAGGCGATTTCATGCTCTCATCAACGATCAGCATGAATAAAAAACTACAATTATTATCGATTTCGTCTCACATAAATGAGCCAATGTTCTGCAGGTGATGTTTCTATTTTCGGATAGAGGAATTCCGAAAAGTTACCGCCACCAACACGGATTCGGGTCGCACACCTTCTCACTGATCAACAAAGACCGGAAGTTGACGTGGTGCAAATTCATTTACAAAACCGATCAAGGCAAGTGGAGAATTACAAAAAAATACTTGAATACACTATTAGCACTTGGCAACCGGTTACGTGGAAATGCTGATAAGGAAGCTATGTTATCGGCATTTGAAAAATCATTACCGGACTTGTCGAATGACATATTTGAAATATTTTGTAATTACACCCAGATTGTTCATTTCCCTTCGATAAAGCAGATTTTCGCTTTCAAACACAATGATGATATTTCAGGAATAGAAAATTTGGATCCTGAAGAAGCAGAAAAGATTGCAGGCCGAGACCCGGATTACGCCGTCAGGGATTTATACGAATCAATCAGTGAAGTCGATGGCTACATCAAAAAGTACCCATCATGGACGTTCTACGTCCAGCTGATGACACCGGAACAGGCCAAACTGCAGAAGTTCAACCCCTTCGATATTACCAAGGCATTTTCAATTTCCATTCAAACCGATTACACACGTGTGAACCAACACTTTCCTGCAGGTGTGGCCACACAAAGAGTTTCCACTGATCGAAGTGGGAAGATTCGTTCTGAATCGAAATGCCAGCAACAATTTCGCCGAAATCGAACAACTGGCTTTCAGCCCAAACAACTTGACGCCTGGAGTTGGGGCGTCTCCAGATCGACTTTTGCAGGGAAGGTTGTTTGCTTACCAGGACGCCCATCGGTATCGATTAGGAGCAAATTTCCAACAAATTCCAGTCAATAAACCCATTAATCTTACGGTAGGTCCAATAGAGAAACTTTGATTGATCCACAACATAAACCAGCTGATTCACATACACAATTGCCCTTTACTTGGATGGCGTATTTTCAGAACAACTTCCAACGCGACGGCTTCATGTGCTCTTTTAACCAAGGAGGAGCACCCAACTATTATCCGAACTCCTTCGGAGGACCCAATTCCGATCCGTTTGCTGAAAGTTGGACTCCACCTCCAGAGTATGTTGCGGGCTTTGAAAACTACTATCCAGAGTTCTACGAGGAGGACAATTACTCCCAGCCGAGAGCGTTTTGGGAGCAAGTATTGGATGAGGGGGCCAAAAACAGATTGGTAATTATTTCCAGTATTTAAAGAATCATCCGGCTCCCAAACTAGCCGAAAACAATTTTTTTCGCGCTTCCGCGACTCGACCAATACTCTTCCTCATCATAGCTTTCATTTCCATTGAGGTTGGTGATCAACATCGAGTAAATCTATCTATGTTTTCTCTTTGTGGGTGTTGTGCAAGTGGACAAAACCTAACTTAAATTCCGGCTTCGGCTGAACCATTAGGAGCTTTCAAACTTTAGGCCAAACTCCAACATTTTTTGGTGCTCAAGCATCGAAAAAATGTTCAAAAAGTCAAAAATATGACGAGACAAAAACTTGAAGATTTTACACAGTGAATCTGAAGGTTTCGTGTGTAAACGCAAGACCTGACTTAAATCCAACGGAGTATTGAGTTTGTGGAGCTTTTTGAAGTTGAACCTGAAATCGGAGAAACTTTCACTCTTAAAGATTCACTTAAAAATTCAAAACTCGCGAACAAGAACTGGAAAGAAATTGAACTTATCTGTATCTGAAGGTTTCAAGTGTACACACAAAAAACTTGCGGATTGATTTTTTAGAGTTTTTTTTAACTTGAAGCTGTAATCCGAAAAACGTCAACGTTCATAAATGATTCAAAAGTTCATACTCATACTACATAACTCGAAAACATGGAGCGATAAAACTTTGAAGTTTTTTAAAGTATATCTGCAGGTTTTAACTGCACATTGACAAAGCCCAACCCTGATCGGTAAAGAAGTTGATTTTTGTTGAGTTGAGACCGAAATAGGAGACACTTCCACTTTTAAAGATTCACCCCAAAAACTCCAAACTCCCAAAAAAATCGGAAAATAAATTTAACTCGACAGACAGTGGAGATGAAGTTTCAGGGTGCAAGTAGACCAACTCTAATTTAAATTCCGATGTCGACTGAAGTATTGGAAGATTTCAAACCTTCAGCCAAATTTTCACACATCAAGCACCCAAAAAAATTCCAAAAAAAGGCGAATAAGTCGCCATAAAATTCTAATAAGTTTCTACGCGTTACATCTGAAGGTTTGAAGTGTATATAGACAAATCCTGACCAAGATCGGAACATGTGGTGATTTTTTGGAGCATTTTGAAGTTGAGACTCCAATGGTAGATCTTTTCACTGGAGGGCCAACTCAAAAACAATTAAAACTCAAGACACAACAGTTCAACTCTTTAAGAGTTAAAGCTACATATTTTTACGTCCAGTATATAAAAAAAAAGATAACTCAAAAGCCCCACAAATAGTTGCCTTCTAAATCATTGAAAATAAACTCAGTGCAGTTTCCAGGTAGCGAAAAATAGGTCAGTTAAAGAAACTTTCAGATACCCACGATTTTCCTGAAAATTTCATCAGTTGAGTTTGCAATCTCGAAACTAAACTGATTAACTTTCGTTTCAAAAACAAAATGCCAACTTTTAACTGCATTTTCCTGGAATCACAGTATTTGCTTTATTTTTCAAGTTCCCTGCTCCTTTACCAGTTTTAACATGTTTTCCAAAATCAAATCCCCTGCACTTAAGTTCGTCTCCCTGCACAAAAAACTGCTGGCGACAAGCAAACAACTTTGCTCATTGAAAGAAACCAAATAACTTTCCAAGCAAAATGCAAGAAACCCAGTTAATGTTGATACAGATCGAAACGCGTCCAAAATAAATGTTTGTATAACTTGCAGGTACATAACTTGGCAGGTGCAATTAAACTGGCAAATCGCACGATCCAAGAACGGATTGTGGATGTGTTTAACAACGTCAGCGACGATTTGGGAGTTCGATTGAAAGAGTTGGTGTTCAATGATGCCAAAATTATACAATTCTAACGTGCTTTAGCCGATTCGACATACAATAAATGCAAAAATCCACTAGTTAATTGAATAATTTTTAGCCCTGTAGCCACATTTCCTCAACACTCAAGATAAGTGTTTACGACATCAGTTTTTATCATCCTGAGTACCTACTCCGTTGCGTAATTCATTGGCCACGTAAGATGATTACATGGGAAAAATATCCGTTTAGGAAACTTTTTCCTACCCATCTATGTAACGTGAACGGAAACTCGGTTACGAACCAAAACGAAAAAATTGTCAAAGGAAATGATTACGTTGATGGTTTTCCGCTTGGCCGGCCGCTAATTAAGATCGATTGAGAATCGGCGGGACCTTCCTTCATCGTACATCAAATTATGTCAAGCAGATGACCGAAACACGACATATTATTTCGCGAATTAGACAAAATACTTACCCCTCTGAATTAGCTTGGGTGAACAAAAAACACCTACCTGAAACCAAAGGTCGAAATTAATTTAATTGCATTTCAAACGTTGAGTAAGAACACATAATTTTATTTTGATTATTACTTTGAACAATTTTATAATAGTTTAAAATCAGAGGATTCTGAAAATGTAAACCTGCCGATGAGGAACAGCCGAGTCGGCTCATGTCTTAAGTGCAAAGCACACAATGTAAAACTATTTAAAAAAAACATCATGTTCTCTTCTGCCTATACCTAATTGTTAACATCCAAAATTTTTTTAAGTCAGTCTTCAGAATCTCTTCATGTGAGGATTTTTCATTGCACGCCTACATGCTGATTACTACAATGTTTCGTATCAATTTTTTTTTAATAATACGGTAAGCTTTGATAATTGCGGCAATTATCTATAACATGTTTTCGAAGCGTCCTTGGGCAAGCCAATTGACGAGAAATAACTAAAAATTGGTTTTACAATGTTTTCGTTCACCTAGACATACAAAAATGCTGATAAAAGTGTGAAATATGTGGAACATTTGCGACCGAATTAGAAATATCACAGATAATGTGTTAATTAGCGGGAACTTTATTTAAACAATTAGCAGCGATTTGTTGCTTAAAGGTTTAAATCGAACAGTTTTATCGATGATCAGTGCCTGGTATTTATCGATTAGATTAACTCAATTTGTTAATATGGATTTAAGCGAAAATATGTGCAGGGATTTTAGTGGGAGTAATTGTCCCTTTCAAGCTTCAATCGCTAAATAATTCAGCCAGCCAAAGCGAAAGCATTTGAAACTGTCTGCACTTGGAGTCATTTTGCTTTCACTTACTCATAAATTAAGAAAATTTAAGCATTAAGTACAATAGTTAACTGAAAATTTAGATAGATTGTATATTAACGCGGAGTTAAATAATTTGACAAAAAAAAATGGTTAAAAAGTGCGGTAGAAATGTCGATTTAGGGAAAATGATTGGCACTTTTACCAGCTAGCTGACTGACAACTCGACTAAATTATCTTACTTAGTTTCCTTTCTATTTTCCCATATACGACAAGGTCTAAAACTGTGATTTATTCAAATTTTGCTGCAAAAATTATGGAAATATCGATACAGTAGTAGTAATTGTCATTTATAGTTTGTAAAATGTATGCATAGAACTGCAGGTTTTGCACCTAAATAAATGTAACTAGAATTTTCACTGATGCATTATTTTCAGTCTTGTTATGAAAATTGGTAGAATTGTCGATTTAGTGGGAATAATTGTGACTTAGCTGTTCAAAACTGAGCTAAATTGTTGTTTCTTCTTGTTTTGTCACAGAAAACTAGATTTAAATCTGTTTGTTCAAGTTTTGGTTCAAAAAATTACGTTATCTTTAATTTTTGAAAAAAAGAGTGAAAATTAAAGTTACTTTTGCAGCTTCCAATCAAACTATATAAAATTTTGAACTGCACCACGCAAGTGAATTCGTTTCAGTCAAAACAAACGCAATTTTAGCCACAAAAATGCATTTAATTGCAGGAGAGACACAATAGTTGCCAATGCTGCACTTAGAATTGCAAAAAGTGTAGTTTTATCTGCATAATTGCAGTTTTTGTAACACCAAGTAAAACCAGAAATCGAACTGTTGCATACTTTCAATGTGCGATGCAAAAATGGTAGAAATGTACATTTAGTGGGTATAATTGTCCTCTATCCGTTGAAAACTGTTTTATTAGATAAAACTGGATTTGAAACTTGCATTGTAAAACGTTGAGCGAAAAATGGAAAAAATGCCAATATAGTAGGAGTAATTGTTACTTTTATCCAATAAATAATAAATATTCCAGCTGCTCTACTGAAATGGCCATAAAATGTAAATTCTTTTCAGGTGCTCCTGTAAATAAATGCTAGTTTTTGCAATTGGTTTTACTCGAAATAATCGCCAGTTTAGCAGCAAAAAGTGGATAAAATTGCAGTTTGGGGACAATAGCCGTGGTCAAGGTAACACGTAGAGTTGGAAGAAGGATAGTTTTAACTGTACAATGCAGTTTTTGTAGCGAGGAAAAAAACGAAAATTTCAATTGTTGCATACTCAATACCTATCTTGAATGCTGAAACCTATCTTGATTGAAATCTCTAATAAATGGAATGTTTCTTTCCTTTTACTTACATAAATCTTTGAGTCGCAAAAAATGGTAAAAATGACGATAAAATAGGAGTAATTGCCACTTCAACACAGCTTTTAAACGATGCATTTTTCATCCGAATTTTACAACAATTTGCTGTAAAAATGGGAATAATTTTTTTGGGCTGTGGGAGTAAGTTGGCATAGAGTAATGCTTGTTTTGTGAGATTTTACAACAATTTGGCGAGTAAATAAAATTAAGGTCAAATTGTCAGTTTTCAATCCGAATATCTACCCGAAATCGATATAATTACAGTTTTTTGAACTGCACAATGCAAACGACTTTGAATGTATGACAATCCTGCAGTTGAAGCAACAAATAAATTAAAAGTGATTTTAAGATTTAAAACGGTTAATAAAATAATTTTTTTATTGTTACGATAGATAACTGATAAAAACGTGTATGCAACTGGCAATAATTGTCTCCGTTTGATTATTACCGCTTATCACCCGCACCTTTCAGCTGTTATCTTGATTAGAGCTCGGAATTTTTAAAAATCTGATATTCGAATATTCGTTTAGTGGTTTATTCGAATAGTAAAATTATTCGAATACTCGAATATCTAACGAATATTCGAATATTCGAGTATTCGGGTATTCGAATATTCGAGTATTCGGGTATTCGAATATTCGAGTATTTCTATTCGTATTCGTTTTCCGTTCACCGTTTTCCAAGAAGAAAAATCTTGATATTATCTCATAACATTTTTGGCAACTAGCCGCAACGGATAAAAAAGTGCCTTTGTCGACACATTAATTGTAACACCGCGCAAAAGTTGATGACGCGTATCACCAGAACACAGAGACGTAATTTTACATTCATTTGCAGGAGAGTAAATGATTATTTTCATTTGCTTGTAAATAGATGGGTATTTGTTTAAACGCTTGTAGAATATGAATAATTTATTTTATAAAAGTACTAGCTGACCCGGCAAACGTTGTATTGCCATATAAATTATTCCTAGGGTTTTTTTTCATCTCGAGTGGGCGGCTTGCCCACTTGAGATTTTTTTAAATTTTATTTTAAATTTATTGAATTACTAATATAGCTATTAAAAGATAGGGGTTTATGGCAGCACCCATATCACTTAGGGGTATAAAAAATAGATAACCTTTTCTCAGATCTACTGAATATACATACAAAATTTCATCACAATTGGTCAAGCCGTTTCGGAGGAGTATGGTAACTAAAACTGTGACACGAGAATTATATATATATAGATACAAAGTACATATAAAGATATTTGCACCTTGTGAGTTTGATAATGTTGGTATATTCGAGTATTCGATTATTCGAGTATTCGAGTATTCGAATATTCGAGTTATGACTACACATAATTATTCGCTTTTCGAATATTCGAATACTCGAATTATTCGAGTTTGATTCCGAGCCCTAATCTTGATAACACTGTGAATGAGTGCAAATATTTGCACATTTTTGGGATAAAATTATTGCAAAACGTGTCAATTTCAAATCACATTATATTTAAAATTATCGGTTGAATTTAAACATTTGCTACCCAAACTCCTCCCTCAAACCATTTTATTTAATTGCAACATTTTTCAACTTCAAGCTGTAAACCTTAGTTATGTAGAACAATTTGCGGTGAATTTATATTTTTTAATCAGCATTGGGAATTGCTCTGATATAATGTAAATTGGTTTTGGGAGAACAATTATTCCCACTAAATTCAACAATTTCAGTTGCATAAACGGCTCTAAACGATAATAATTTGAATTTTTTCTGCAAAAGAACAGTTTTGCTTGGTTTATAATAACACTGAGGGCAATTCGATTAAAGAAAAAACAACCAGAAAAACGTCCGAGAAGAAAAATCATCCAGCAAACAGGCAAATCACATACAATGCAAGAATACGATGAGAAACGTGTATCAGATTGTCGCCACTCATGCCCAAAAAACAGCAGTTTAGAACCTGAATTTTCCGTAAAAAGGCGCTTAAAACCTTTCTCAAATGACAAATGTTGAATCACGGTTAGCCGTTTCAAGGATTATCAATTAAGTTTAATGGCGAGGGACAATAATTGTCTCCTGTTATGCGGCCGGTACCCCCAACAGGTTCGACGAGCCGCAGAATCATCGAAACAGGATAATTCAGCCAAGTATTGTGCTCAATAAAGCAAGGAATAGAAACGGCCTTAGTGAACGAAAAACAATGAATTATTTATTCTGCAGTGCTACTTTACTGTGTGAAACTGCATAAATCGTCCTTAGTTTAAACGAGTTCAATCAACTGCCATGGGACGATGGTGGAGTCGTTGCGACGTTTCACCAGCGTCAATCGCCAACATCTTCAGAGGTAATCCCTGAACGTGCATAACAGCAGTGCTTAACAGTAAATGCGTTTAGTTCACGTGGAATATGTTGGCACGATTTTACATAATTTTTTGTATCTCGTAAGCAATCGGCTCTTCTTTGTGAAACAACAGGAAATTTGAAAACAGGAAAACTGAGCTAAATAATCCTGTTTCTCAATTGAAGAACAATAAACTTAAGAAGAATTCAGAGCGAAATGAAATTCCCCTGAATAATTAAAAAGTCGCAATTTTGATGAATGTAAGGAGAGTGGGCATTTTTGAAACTTCCCTTATCTCCTATCGCCGGAAGTTGAAAACATATGAAATTATGACAAGAGACTTAAGAGAAATACAGAGCAAAATAAAATTCCCAGGAATAATAAAAAACTCCCAATTTAGATGATTGTAAGGAGAGTGATGAACATTTTTTTGAACTTCCCCTTATCTCCTACAGCCGGAAGTTAAAAATATATGCAATTGTGAGAAGAAAGTTAAGAGGAATACAAAGGGAAATAAAATTCCCGTACATAAAAAAAACTATCAATTTAAATGATTGCAAGGAGAGTGACGAACATTTTTTTGAACTTCCGCTTATCTCCTACCGCCGGAAGTTGAAAAAATATGAAATTACGACAAGAGACTTATGAGGAATACAGAGCAAAATAAAATTCCCAGGAATAATAAAAAAATCTCAATTTAGATTATTGTAAGGAGAGTGACGAACATTTTTTTGAACTTCCACTTATCTCCTATCGCCGGAAGTTGAAAAGATATGAAATTATGACAAGAAAGTTAAGAGGAAAACAGTGCGAAATGAAATTCCCATGATAAATTAAAAATATTCAGTGTAATTGATTGTAAGAGAAATGACGAAAATTTCTTTCAACTTTCACTCATCTCTTATCATTTGAGGTGAAAAAAACATGAAATTGCAACACGAAACATAAGAGGAATAACAAGAATCTAAAAATGAATACAGAATGAAATGAAAAACGTATGTAAGGCTCTCAAACGATTTTTTTAAAGAAAATTTTAAGACCAGAAATATAAAGCGCGGTAAAATCTCGTTCCTTAAAGAAAGGAAACTGCAGTATCAAAAACCTGAAATTTCGATTACCTCGGCTTTAAAAACTGTTTTTACAGGTTGCACAATTCGATTTTTGTATTTAGTAAAAGTTCCCCATTCCCCAGGTCTTTGGAAACGTTTTCCTTCACTGTGATTATAAGAAGGAAAATTGAAGAGTCAACAAAAGTCTTTGAGCGGTGGTGGTGGCATGATTCCTCCATACATAAATGACTTCCTAAAGTTTTAAAAAAAATCAGTTTATTAATGAAGACAATATAATTAAACAAGAGAAGTTGGATGACAAAGCACTTGACAGTGAAAAGACCTTTGGTCTAATAGTGTTTTAAGCTGAAACTTTTTAACCTGAAACTGCATGCTGTAAAATTCAAACATCAAGACAAAAAGACAAAGTAGCGTAAAAGTAAATCAGTTAAAACTATTGCGAGGAAGATGGAATAGCTTAGCAGTGTTGAAAACTGTTGTTTCGTTTACGAGATGTTCACGAAATTATTGTAAAATAGTAGTGATTCCAGTTCTCAATATCGATAAATTTTGCAATTTCTGTTACAGTCTTCAGTGCCCAATTCCGCCCAAAAATCGTGGATTTCATTTTTTTTTGGGTACCAACAAGAACCAGTCGCATAGAAATCAGCAGGTATTCGCGAAGTTTAAAAGTAATACGGGATTTGCATAGTAAGTTGGCGCAAAGAATCGACCAAAGACAACATAAAAGATGTATCGGGGTGGTCTGATGGACTGGTTTATGGGCAAAGCCCAAGACCATCACCTGTAATCTCCTTGTTCGCGTATAAAATTCCCGATAAAAGCTGCGAGCCGAACCAACCGTTCGAGTCCGAGTGGAAAACATTTCTTCAGAGATTAATTTCGTACAAGAGCGTTTCGGATTTCTGGGCGAAAATAACTAATCCGAGCACGTCTTGCGTTATTCTGACCTCATTCACGATCAAAACATTCGCAGGATTTGCTGCTCAAGGACCTGAGAGCGGCACTAATTTAGAAAACAGATTATCGTATCCATTTTTTTTTCATCAAGCACATCTGTACTTCCGGTTCGTTGTGACAGCAGCGCTCACTTTGGATATTCTTAGAAAAACGGCCCACATTTTTCAACGCAACAACGGTTGAGAGTCGGAGTTGGAACAACGAAATTCCTTACAAAAGAGGCGAAAACATCGATAATTTTAACACTGAAAGGATCGATGACAGTTGCAAAAATTCAGGAAAATTGGCGGTAGTAAGAGGGACAACATAGACAACCATAAAATGGTTTAGGATCGCATTGCGACTTTTGGAACGCTGCTGGTAAGTCGGAAGGTAAGCAAGCAATTCAACTGAATAACTGTAGGGTCAACCGCTCAAGTACAGACAAACGAACGAGGTAAGCACAGCCAATAGCGCATTATTATTTCGAAAGTCCGGATTTTTAGGCATTATGCTTAATTCTGATTTATTTTCCTGACTGCGTGTACTTGTTAGTATATTCTTATCTTTCCATTCACAATTAAAGCATATATAAAAACTATAATTTATAAAGCGTTAAAACATTCATCAGTTCTTGAGGGAAAATATCTTCCTTTTGGGAGAGGAAAACATTTGAAAAACTTTCCTCATAATTGTTAAACATTTCGTTCTTTTAGGTCTTTCCCTTCTTGAAACCTTACATTTGTTTGAATTATTTTCTACATTTGCGAGAATGGTATGTATGTACTAGGGATCGCCGGTATTTAACGTAACCGCTAAAATAACATTGTTACAAACGTGTAACCTGAAACCGCAGTTACAGCTAGCAGATTTAACCGGTTGTTTTTGGAACCGTCTCATAAACCCGAAAAAGCCGTTTGCAACAGCATAGAACCGATGCGACACCGTCGAGCACCTATCTAGCTGCAGCCGTTTGCCAATTTTAACCGTTCTTTTTGGAACCGTCTCATAAAACTGAAACAGTTGAGCGTACTTCGAACCAGCTCCAGCCGTTTGCCGACTTAAACCGTTCTTTTCGAAACCGTTTCATAAAACAGAAACAGTCGTGCGCACTTCACTCTAGCTGCAGCCGTTTGCCGATTTAAACGTTTTTTTGGATCCGTCTCATAAACCTGAAAAAGTAGTTCGCGTCAGCACAGAACCGATGCGGGATCGTCGAGCGCTCTATGCAGTTGCAGCAGTTTCAGTAACCATTTGTCAACGGAAAATATGTATAGTGGCGTGTTGCCTTGATTATTGTGTTTATCACTTTTCGTTTATAAGAATTACTGTTCAGTTCTCCAGAATCCATAATCGTTCAGATATGGATCAGATATTAATTCAGCGATTTTAGTCTATAAGTATTTAGTTTTCTGACGTTCTGTAACAGATCTTAAAAAAAGGGATTTATCTCTTTAATAAACTTAGCTCGAGATGTATATGCCTATAATCAGCAAACTAAGCAGAATGTACACAGTGCATATGAGCTATGAGCAAATTTAGAGTCCAAGACATAAATTCCATCACAGAAAATGTAAAATAATTAACGTTGTAATAACAATGTGCACCTGCATTTAAGCAAGCTTGCCATTTTTAGATATAAATTCAGCCACAAGATGAAATGAAAGTTAGTTATATAGGCGTTGTGGGGTCGACATATTTTTAAAAATTATTTTTTGGTGGTACCAAAATTTACTCGGGTAATACTTCGAACTTCGAAAAGTATCTTCAAAAAAAATTATTTTTAAACGTTAATTTATTGTTAAATGAAAATTAGATTTTTAAATATTTTTTTCAAATAAAGCGTATATTTTATTTAATCAGTTTTTATTTATATATTTTATCTAGTTTATTATCAGTTCTTTTGTTCTTCAGTTCTTCTGTTAAGCAGGCACTTCTGACCCATGTTTTGTTTTTTATTTTAGAATATTTTATTTTATCTAAGAGCTTTAGTTAAGAAATATTCCTTTAATAAACTAAATCATTATTTGTCATTACTATTTCTACCATCATCATTGCGCATGTTTAATGAAAAAATTTAAAAGTAACATGTTCCTTTTGGAACGGCATTTTGAGACCTATTACCAACGTGAAACTGGAACGTTGTAACGAAAAATAACCGTTTATCCCACCTCTAGTATGTACTGAGATCAGCGGAAATAGTTTTAATTTTTCACTGGTGCTGGTTACTGGTGTACTGGGTGTTCTACACTTATGGCTTTATTAGGGTTTGGTAAATGTTGCTAAGGTTGTCGGTATCTGATCTGAAATTTACTGCTTTTGCATGTTTTTTTATTTGTATCATTTCTTGGATTCTTCTTTTATGATAATTTGCTTCCCTAACTAATATATCTGAGTTGTTAAAATCAAAATTATGTAACATTTGGTGTGCATATTGTGTTAATGCTGTTTTATTTTCACTAGTATTTCTCAGACTGTATTTATGTTCGTACATTCTCTGTTTTAAATATTGTTTAGTTTGTCCCATATATGTATTATCACATTCTAAACAATTCACTCTATATACAGTATTTGGTACATCCATTCTGTCAGTTTTTGCTTTTAGTTTTGGGAAACATTCAGTTGATAAGTTGTTTTTGTTTTTTCCGCAATTATAATGTTGTGTGGCTTTAGTATTTTTGACATTTTTTTATTGATTTCTGAAATATATGGTAGTGATATCCTATATGTATTGTTTCTTTTTTCCTCATTATTGTTATATTTAGTTGAGTTGTAAATTTTGTTAATTCTTCGCTTTATTATTGGTTCAGAAATTTTTTTTGGGTAGTTATTATTCAGTAATATTTTTCTGATTTTTTTTTTGATAATTTTATAGCTCTATCTGTACGTGCAGTTATTACGCTTTTCTATATTTTTGGGGTGCATATGAATTATAGTTTAAATATCTTCCCGACCAAACTACTTTTGTATACCAATTTGTTTTTATTTCACCTGAATTATCATAATTTACTGTTATGTCTAAAAAATGTATTGATTGATTTTTATTTTTTTCTATTGTAAATTTTAGTGTCGTGAAAATTTTTGAATTTATTTAGCGTATATTGAATTTTATCTTTGGGTAAAGACATTAAACAATCATCCACATAGCGTTTAAAGATAGTTGGTTTATAATTTAGGCTTGTTATTATGTTTTTTTCCAAGCTCTCCATAACAAGGTTTGCAATAGTTGCTGATATGAGCGAACCCATTGCAACACCGCATATTTGTTAATAATATTTTTCTTCAAACTTGAAATATGTAGATTTTAGTCATAGCTCTACTGCTTCAATAATTTTTTTTTCTGGAATTGTTGAATGTTGTTCGATTTCCTGCCATTTATTTTTTATACACTCTATGGCATATTCAATTGGGATATAATGATGTTACATCAAGCGTAGCAGTTATTAGCAAACCCTAATAAAGCCATAAGTAAGTATAGTATTTTTACTTCACACTTTGATTGAGACCCAGGAAAGATAAGAAAATAATTATGCTTAGAAATGTGCACAAAATGGGCAAAAACACGATATTTGACAGGTTTTTCTAATGGTTATTTTGCTTCTTGTTTCTTTTGTGCTGATTTGCGGCAAAATACAAATAATTTCAGAAGTTTAAAAACGTGTTTTCGGTTTTAGATGGATAAATTTTACAATGGAGGAAAGGTGTCCAAATTTAGATGTAGATTTCAACCAGTGCAGATGTGGAGAAGTTTTTCTACTTACAAAAAAACTCTCGTGATTTTTTGTACTAAACACTAAAAATAAACTTTAGAATTTTCGTGTTTGAAATAGTAAGAATTTTTCTTACCTATTTGTTTCTGGGTCTTATTTAGAATAAACTTTTTTTTCATGAAAAAAGTTTTTCATGTTTAAAAGGTCCACATTTTAAAATTACTTTCCAATATACGGGGTGTATCATAAACGTGTGGTAGTTACCAACTTTGGTTTTTTAAATGGAACCGCCCCTTTTTTCATTCACTTTCAGATTTGTCGTCAAAATTTAAGTTAAGTTTGTGTCAAACGTTTTACCTGAAAAATTTACGATTTCCGAGTTATTCGTAAAATTGTGAAAGTTTTGACAGCTAGTGGGTTCCACAGAAATCGATGCTGTACACTACCCGCTGCGAATTTTGGAAAACAGTTTTCAGCGATTCTAACAGAACATCATGATCTACGCGTAG
>NW_026017110.1:29293515-29299359 GCF_020466585.1 Dendroctonus ponderosae
TTTAGAGGCTAATTGCGCGGTTTAGAAGTATTTCCTTATAATTTAAAACATATCTACACGTAGATCATGATGTTCTGTTAGAATCGCTGAAAACTATTTTCCACAATTCGCAGCGGGTAGTGTACAGCATCGATTTCTGTGGAACCCAGTAGCTGTCAAAACTTTCACATTTTTACGAATAACTCGGAAATCGTAAATTTTTCAGGTAAAACGGTTGAAACAAACATAAATTAAAATTGAACGGCCAATCTGAAAATAACAAAAAAAAGGGGGGGGTTCATTTAAAAAACCAGAGTTGGTAACTACCACACGTTTATGATGCACCCTGTATATTATAAAGTAATTTTAGAATGTGGACCTTTTAAACGTGAAAATCTTTCGTTGGACGAATTTTCTTGTAAACTTCATATTTACTGAGATATCGCACTTTGACGCACTAATGAGCAACCCTGTATATTTTGTACCCTACTGAAGGAATTTTGTGCACTTTTAATGATTTTTACATATCAAGCTTTTCTTGCTTTTTAAGGACTTGCTTTTGGATAATTTTAGTGCTTTCAATCCGGACTGTAATGATTTCCTACTCCAACTCCTGCTAAAAACTTTATTACAAAAAGTAATTGTGCAAAAAACAAAAATGAACGCAAAATTCCACTTATAACTTGAGTTAAAGTCACGACTTCATGTTTCAACCAAAGTTATTCCTTACCATAAATTGAACACTAATCTGGGAAAATTCTTTTAGCAGAACTTCAAATCAACTAAACCTAACGAAATCACCACCAAACACCCTGTGGATCTCGCCCAGTGTTCCATCCACTATAAACCAATATTTCCAAATGGATCATTCGATTTCAGGTCTTTTTTCAATCTCGTGGAAGTTGGAACGCATTTTTTCGCCGTGACAATTACGTCAATGTCCATGAGAAAACCCAGAGAAAATTCCAAGTCTACAAAATTTCCCATCAAACATGGTTTTAATGCGAAGAGCCGCAAGGGCGACCAGCAGCCTAATGAGGAGCCGAAACCTGTTCATTAAGAAACATTGTTCGGCCGCCTCAGAGAACGATACAGTCGAGGAAATGGAGGAGGATTTCAACTTGGCAGAAAAGTCGGCAATTATAAACGGCGGCGCGTCTGGGATTGGTTTTGAAATCGCACGCGAATTCCTCAAAAGAGGTGATTTCAGTCCATTAACAACCATCCAGACTGAGGATGAATCAACTCAACCTTTCAGGCGTTCCTCACCTGTCGATCATAGATATCGATGAAGAACGCGGTGAAAAAGCAGCAGCAGCACTCACCAAAGAATTTGGCAGAGAAAAGGTTCTATTCTTCGAAGCTGATGTAGCTGATGCAGTGGGCCTTGACGACGTCTACCGGAAATCGATGCAGTTTCACGATATTCCCGAAATTATCGTCAACAGTGCCGGTATTATGAACGACACGTTGTGGGACAAGCAAATATACACCAATATGACCGGGTAAGCACTTGTTACTTCACTGGAACTGTAGATCTTCACCTGGTCAATTCCAGATCTGTGGTTGGAACCCTATTGGGACTTCAGTACATGTCCAAGTCCAGCAAGGGCTATGGAGGAATCATCGTCAACATCGGCTCAATTCTCGGAATAATTCCCTCCTCAGGTTACCCACTGCATACCATGACTCAGTTTGGGATTTGCGGCTTCTCCAAAGCGATCGGATGTGGTAAAACTTGCATAGACAGTGAGCTCACACTAACGGAGGCATTTAGAAAAAATGTGCATTTTAGGCAACCACATCCATAGAACGGGAGTGAAGGTGTTCGCCTTGTGTCCAGGCTTGACCGACACCAAGCTGCTTTTGGAGGCGCCAGCCAAGGCGATCAACGACCGATTTGCCCAGGAGCATGCAGATGAAATCGAGGGCTCCACTGCTCAGAAGGTGCAACCCCACTCCTCACTTTATTACATTTAAATCAAGCAACTAATCTTAACTCTAGACAACAAGCGTGGCCAAAGGTCTGGCTGATATCCTGGACAAGGCAAAAGCTGGATCAGTGTGGGTGGTGGAAAACGACGGCGGTCCCTACGAAGTCACCTATCCAGGCAACGTGTTGGAAATCAAGCGAGAAGACGACAAAGAAGACGTTACCAGTTCGATTCGCAACTAATTTGGCTCCAGTAGTAATAATAAAACCGCAAAAAGCATACAATTATGCACGATTCGCTAATGTAACCGCTTCCATGCCAAAGATAAGAGCTCTATTTGAACGGAAGCCATATAGAACCCAAGGCCCAGCCTTGATATTCCGCAATTAAATAAGCTGGAAATAGCAAATCGAATATCCATGCGAACTTACCTCTTTAACTTTGTCCCGTTTCTCTCGCACCGACTCCTCTCTGTCCTCTCCTCCTTGTCTCAATGGGTAATGATTGGCCGCTGCCGGTGGCACCGTAATACCTGAAGCTCTCACAATTTCGTCAATTTGGTTCATGGGCTCATTGAGCCCATCTGGAGCGTTTAAGGGCGGGTTTCCGGTGGAGCTTCGCTTTGCCACTTGGTCGGCCTGATCGGGCCGTTCCAGGACCTTTAGTTCGCGATCTTCATCGATTTTTGCCTGGAATTAAACAGGGAATTTTATTGATTCTGAATCCGGATGGAAATGTTCACGGTTATTCACACAAACATCAACTGGAAATAGACTCGAGTTAAATTCAGTCTTTGGCTCAATCAAAGATGAGCAACTGGGCATTCATTGTGTTCTATTCTCTGTATTCAAAATAAACCCGTTTGCGGGTTGGCGAGTTTGCGTTAAATTCTCATTTTCTTACTTTCTTACAAGCCTTCAGGTCGTGTTGAGAAAGTGAAAGATTTTCTTGGCTTCTGCATTAACACTTTTGATTGAACCGGAGTTTGTCATACAGGACAAAAATTGCATTGCAAAACTTTTTGTTTCGTTTTGTGTCTGAACCGTAAAGATAGTGGAAAGAGGGTGTGGGACACTAATATGTTAGATGGAGACGTTTCGACCTTTATTTAGGTCTCCTTCAGGGCACAAATTATGTGTGACACTAATTATTTTTCAAATTTTTAAAATCTTATTTCATTCTGCAGTAGGCACAAAAGGAACCGAACTAATGCTGGAAATTGCCCCCAATCAGTGGTAGTTAAGAAGGAATGTTGATATCGATCTGCATCTTTTTCCTCGTTTTTTCATCGCTTCATTTTTCTACTCTTCCTTTCTGTTCTTTTTCACAAAAGCACGCACGGCTCGTTCTGTGGCGTAGAAAAAAAAATGTGAATAATAAATTTAAAAAAATTGTGCTTTGCCTTGGGGATGCATTCACTAGAATTAATATTTTATGGGCATTATTTGGGTATTTTTATTTTTGATTTATTAATTTAATGGTTAGGCTGGAAACTTTCGTTTCTCTTTAAATTTGTTCTTTTATCATTCTTTGATGTGATTGGTTCTACTTTCGAATGAGATATTTATTATCTGATTCTGTCTTCGCTTACTGTATTGTTGTTTTTGCTCCTTTGGCCCTGAAGAACACGGTCGAAACGTCGTCAAATTATGAAAAAGTGACGTTATTATTATTGTCCCACGTGTGCAAATGTTTCAACTTGATTAAATAAAATGGAAGCGAGTAGGAAAACGTTGGAAAACTTCACTTTCCAGAAACTTTATTTTCCTCTTTTTGAGTCAAAAAACAAACCTTCGTTCCAATCTATTTCAAACTTAAATTAGTAGATATTAACCAATATAGAGGGTCATATAAGCACATGATCAAAAGGGTACTGCGACATTTTTTGGCTAAAAAAAGTCGATCTGACGTAATTTTTATTAGGAAAAAATGTTTGGCTCTTCTGCTATTAATAGTCAAATAGTAATTTTTTTTTGGAATATTGAGAAAATGATTTGATTGATTGAATTTTAGTCAAACTCGTTTTCTTCCGCTTTGCGATATTGGTGAATTTTTTCAGTGTTTTGGTTCTCCAACAAAAACTTCCAAACTTTTTATTTACTCACTAGAATTAATTGATTTTTTTTTAGTTGAAGCCCAGATCTTTTCTTGACATTTTTGTGCTGTTTCCAAAAAAAATTCACAGTTTTCGCGTGAGAAAATTATTTCTGTTTTCAGGCGAATAACAATTTTCAGCAATAATTAATTTTTTACATTAACAAAACCCAAATTGTTTTTTGTAATATCGAGAGTGTTAAGACGGAATTTAAAAAACAATTTTTTTCCTTGAAAATTAAATGCTACAAAATTGTATAAAGAGCACAAAAATGCCAAAAACCTATTAAGTAGTGCATCAACTCGAAAAAAAATCAGTTGATTTCAGCCTCTAAATAAAAAGTTCTGCTGATTTCTCCTTTCTGTACTTACATTAGAACAAATTCACAGCGAGTTTAATTACAATCCATCGCCCCATTCGCCCAAAGTTTCAAAAAACATACTTTTTTAGAAAAAACTTGACAGTCAATAGCAGAGGCGTCAAACATTTTTTCTTAATAAAAGTTAGGTCACATCGCCTCCTCTTGAGCCAAAGAAGGTCGTAGCCGAAACTTCAACGTTCTCCTTTCAGCAACTTCACGTTCTTTTCCTTAGCAACTTCCAGGGTCTTTTAGAGACATCCAGATATTTTTATCAACCTTCTGATTCTAATGGGATTTCCCGTTGTAGTACAAAGACTAACTATACGGTTTCCTTTGACCTGGAATGTACGGGCAGAAATCTATCAAACATAACCTTTTCCGGACAATTTCCACCATCTCCAAGTCACGAAAACAGTGTTTTTAGATCGCTTCTGTTACTTCTACGCTGCTTTTTTCACACTACCAGTGGCAATCTAATAAAACAAGTAAAACACGCAAAATAAGTTGTGAAACCATCGCAAACTTACATAACATAAAATAAAAATATTGCTGTGTAAATTTGTGGTGAGCTTGCAAAACTACCAGACATCTGTAAATAACAGAAGAAATTGATGAACATCGAAGTTAGCATGAGAAATGATAAGCTCACGTTTGGGGACGGTCATTTGCCCAATCAGGTGGGCAACTTTACCGGACTGTTTTCAAAATAATTGTCTCCACAGACGCACTGGAAGCTTTAAGGTCGTGTGATTAACACCCAGGATTTCTATCGATTAATTTATGGCGCCTCTCGAAGTATCAGTTTGGACCACAGCGCCAAACACACTTATTTAGCAATAAACGCGAGCGAAAAAAAGTACCAAAAATTTACTCGCTGCGTGCAAAGTCGACTGGAACATTTGATGCTTCGTGCACAATAGGGATGACACGAAATACTTGTCACAGGTATTTTGGAACAGACATCGATATGGAACAGTCGGTACCTGTTATCGATATTTAAAATAACATGTGATTTGAAATAACAGGGCTCGCCTACGATGCTGCTCAGTACCAATCAACATCTGGATTTCGATATTTCAACAAAGCAAAAAGGCAAATACCTGCCTTTATGCCTTTTGATTCCCCGCGGCGTTGTCAATTGGCCTGAGTTTTAGTGAAAGGAGATATTTTATTCTCGTGAAGTGGTAAAGTTTTGTATGTATGGGAGTGGGACGTGCACACCCCGATTCGGCCTACTAGAGCTTGCAAAACAGAAGCTGCCATGGAGGTCCAAGATAACCTATCTTGGACTTACATACGACAAGCGGCTAGTATGGCACGACCATATGGCAAACACCATCGCCAAGGCAAGACTCCTGCTCCATGCCTGCTATCCTCTGCTGTCAGGTAAACTCTGCCTACGAACTAAGGCCAGAGTTTACAAGCAAATGATACGCCCGGTGCTGACCTATGGATCTCCTGCATGGTCCGTAGCC
>NW_026017110.1:29300358-29305610 GCF_020466585.1 Dendroctonus ponderosae
AATACGCTTCAGCCCGGTTTCAGGTACAAACCAATATTTATCGTGGGCCAAAATAACATGTGACAAAAAATCACAGATACTTGGAACAGGTACGACCTTGGACCAGTCACACATGGAACCTGTGCTGAAAAATACTAGTTTGTGTCATCCCTAGTGCACAAATGTTCTTTCGGCGGCTTTTAGCAGAAGGGTAGCTTTCTAAGGGCAAGCAGCTGCAAAGTTGCCGAAGTGCTGTTGGCATGCAATAAGAAAGAAGTTCGCAATGTTTGAGGTTCCTCGAACACTCACTATCTTCTCAAGTGTTATGCTTCCACGAGTTCGAATCGGATCTGGGGTCAATGATGACTTATTCCCGGTTAACTAACTGCATGTAAACAATGGGACTTTTGTCTTCATCCTTGATTGCAACGCGTTTTCATTCAGGTCATGATTCTAAAAAAAGCACATATGTTCCTTTTGAGTCGCAGACTTTTAGCAATTTTGCAAATTTCAAAATATTTTGTTGGCTTTTAGATAGTTGACCACAACATGCACTTGATAAATATTAAAGTGACGGGGAAGTACCTCGTGATGGCATTCACCTTTTTCTAGTCTAAGCTGGAGGAACGCGAGCAGAACCAATGTTTACCATTCTAATTAGGAGGCAGTAGGTGAAAATAAATAACGGTTCTCATAAAAGTTTCCAAGGTACTATGTGGAGTTAATCTCTGACAACGATGCTCAACTCAAACGGGAAACTAATCTTCAGGGCGCTCGGATTTCTGGGCCTAGATAACAACTCATTTTGAAGTTAGTTACCAATTGATAACTGCAATAATTGTCATCTAAAATCCCCTGGAGATTTTTGCAAAAGACCGATTCTGGACCAGATAATGAAACATAAATGTGCATTTTGGTGATTTGTCTGCTCATCTGATCTCGAGGGAAAACCACCCGCGCTAAGGATGCAGATTTTCTTTTGAGGGCAAAATTAGGTAGGTAATTTTTCCAAGGAGAAATAATATAAACAATTAAAGAGGAATATAAACTTAAACGAAGATTAAGCACTTTAAATGTGCAATGCAAGCTTTTTTGCACTTTAAATGTACATACTAGATGTTTAAATTAACAAATAAGTCGGTTTTTCCGCTTTTACCAACTCCAACTAGAAAAATTAATATAACGAAACTTCAGATTCTTTATCAACATCAGAGCTTACCTTAAAACTTTTTTTCACTTCAACGATGTTTTTGGATATTAAACAAGCTTTCATTTTACTCTTGGACCATAACTAATCTAAAGAAAAGCTGTGAAAATCTTTAAAAAAATGGATTTTCACAAAAACTGGATAACTAAAAAAATGGATTTTCGGGAAACATGCAGAAATTATATCAAATCACTGAAATGAATGACATTATTTCCGTTATAGGAGGGAGTGCCTAATATTTTTCCACAATAATAAAAACTCTATATCAACCTGAATATGTAAATAAATACAAAACAAAATCAGCTCAGCAAAAGTTTGCAAACCGAAAAAAATGCGCACTAAATGTGTATAAAATTGTATCATAAATTACCAACAAAAATTGGACAAATTTCAAGCCAAAGTTTGCTTAAAAAGGAAATAAAATTGCTTTTATTAGCCCCGAACTTTGCCAACTCGAAGAATATTTTAACATGCAGCAAATATAAAAGGATTGTAATATTTTTAATTGTCGCAATTTTTCTTTGCAACAATTTCGGAATAAATCTTTTTTTCTGCTCTTTTGAGAGTACAAATATTCCCCTTGTCAACAACCGAATCCCAGTGTTTCATACATTTGGTCTATACAATCATCAAAAAACCATCCAACTGTTCATCTCAAACCTTTTACTTTATGTATGTTTATGTATGAGTGTATAATAAACCGTTAAATAAAGTGGAACTTTTCTCTATCTAAACCGGGAATACTTCCCTCTATTTCCCTGTAGTTTGCCGTACTTCCAAGGGTGGTTTCCTCTTTGTTTGTCTTATAAATTTCCTTTTGCGTGGCAGCTGAACATCTGGTGAAGAACAGTAAAACGATCGCATACCACCCGCAGGTAGAAAACGCTTCTATTCTGCACACGCTTCTTTGGTCATAAACTTTTAAAATTGACTTGAATTTAACCAAGGGGTAACTGATAACAACGGCAAAGGCGGATACAGCCGGTTCTCAAGATCCGCGTTAATTCTAAATTTTTGCATTTTGCGGGAAAACTAGAAAAATTTCTAAATTAATGTAGTATACAAAAATGTGCGTATTTTAGTGCTCTATCCGGCAATGACAACTGGAACGTGACAGCTCAATACGTTCTTAAAATATGAGCGAAAAGCTAAAAGCAGTTCGCAAGATCTGCTTTAATTTAATATTTGCGCAGTTTGCGGGAAAACTAGAAACATTTATAAATTAATGTTTTATACAAAAACGTGCGTATTTTAGTGCTCTATCCGAAAATCAGAGTTTGACAGCTCTACATTTTCTTAAAATATGAGTGAAACGCTAAGAACGGTTCTCAAGATCTGCCATAATTTTATATTTTCGCATTTTGCGGGAAAACTAGAAACATTTCTAAATTAATGTTTTATTCAAAAATGTGCGTATCTTAGTGCTCTATCCAGCAATGACAACTGGAACTTGACAGCTCAATGTGTTCTTAAAATATGAGCAAAAACCTAAGAGCAGTTCGCAAGATCTGCTTTAATTTTATATTTGCGCAGTTTGCGGAAAAACTAGAAAATTTTATAAATTAATGTTTTATACAAAAACGTGCGTATGTTAGTGCTCTATCCGGAAATGAGAGTTTCACAGCTCTAGATTTTCTTAAAATATGAGTGAAACGCTAAGAACGGTTCTCAAGATCTGCCATAATTTTACATTTTCGCATTTTGCGGGAAAACTAGAAACATTTAAAAATTGATAGTTGATATAAAAACGTGTGTGTCTGAATGCTCTATCCGGAAATAACACCTTCATTTTGACAGCTCAACCTGTTCTCAAAATATGAGCGAAAGGCTAAGGACGGTTATCAAGATTGCGTTAATTTTCAATTTTTGCCTTTTCTAAATGAAAAGGATTTTTCGCGGCTTAAGCGGACAAATAATTTTTGGAAATAAGAAAATTCACTACTTTCGGCATGCAAGTTCGAGTACTGCTGAAATCAATTTTTCATATTTCCAAATATTATTTGTCCGCTTAAACCGCGAAAAATCCTTTTCATTTCTAAATTAATGTTTTGCATAAAAACGTGGGTATTTTAACGCCCTATCCAGAAATGACAACTGAAGCTTTGCGGCTCAAGTGGTTCTCAAAATATGAGCTAAAGTCTAAGGTTTTCAACATCCGCTAAAAATACGTGTTAGTTTCGGGAAAGAATGAGGAAGCCTTTTGGATTTCCGGCAGAAGAAAGTTGGTATTTATCAACTCGCCATCGTCACCTTCAGAGCCGATCATCTCATTAATAAATCAACCGCTAAAAATAAGTCAGAACCAATGACTCGTTCGTTTATAAGATTAGTGTAAGCCAATCTAGATTAGAATTATTTATTATTATAGAATTAGGTGAGATCTACTCAAAATATTTTATGCATTCAGTAAATACTAAGGACAAACTGATTGCTCAAATAAAAACCAAATACATCTTACTGTCTGAAAATGTTCCTTGAATTACATTTTACTACTACGAGTACTTTTCAAGCTTCATAATTGACTGTTTCCAGATTTATGCCTCATTTTAATTTCTGAATACAAATAGCGATAAGAATGTAAATAAGAACTTTCGGCATGGCATTTTTACGCTCGCATTTATGCTGATATTTTATTTACCTTGCATTCATTGCAATATTAGCTGTAGTTTTTTTAGATTACATTTGAGCGTAATGATCTAAAAATTATGCCATTACTCGACGCTTTAATGAATTACCTAAAATAATGTAAAAAAATATTGAGTACTTTCATAAGCCTGACATTTTGGGAAATTGCATTTAGCCGTTAATTCAGAAAATTTGCGATGCTTATTCACCTTGCAAAGTAAAGCAATCCAAAGGGCGAGCATTGAGCAAGCAAATGATTATATCATCATGTTGATTCTGTAGGACGGTGCCTTTTCAGGCTTTTTGCCACTTCAGGTGTTTCTAAAAACTATCTGAATATTCAGTTTATAACAGGCAATAGACAAACTCGCTCGCCGGTCCTTTGTGTCGTGTAAATCGCGTTCTTGATGGTAAATATACGATCATTGCGGCCCTTAAGTGCGGTAGTTTATCTTACCTACTGTTAACTGCAGGATTTAAGTTTTTTATTCGAAGAGTATTTTTGATCTGTAGTGTGAACTTTTTGTGCGTTAATGGGTAGAAGGGGATGGGGCGCCAGCTTGCAGAAAGCTGGTAAGAATGATCATTAATCTTTAAATTCTTTAGCTGAAAAACTGAAACTGAATGTATTTTTCCGAAAATCAGATGATTTTTATGAATTCTTTATATTTTTCCTTTTTTGCTTTGGTGATATCAAACTAATTGGCTTTGGGTAGATTTTCTGCTGTACTAAACACATTTCCTTCTTTCTTTCCAGGTGTCACCATTCAGCTTTCGGTAAGTTATTGTTGTAAGTAACGACAAGGGAGTTTCTGAACTCTGTGTTGGGTTTTTTTTTATTTTCATTTTATTTTTGCAATACTAAATAAAAGTTAGATTTTATACATTAACTAGATGTTTTCTATCGTAGACTTTTTACATGAAGTTTTACAGTCTAAATGTACAATAAGAGTAGTTCTTCTGTGAATGACTTTCTATTGCCAAGGTACTTTGGATCAATTATTGCCTTTTTCTGCTGTTAGTGACACCACACATTAAATAGTTTGCTCAGATTTGCAAATTTTAATTTTCTTGCTCAGCTTTTCAACATTAAATTGTCAAATTTCCACAGAAAATTGTTTTAATATGTAAAATGGGAGTGTTCATTCAACGCAAAATTAAATTTTTGCAGGTTGTTATTTATTACTTTGTGATGGTCTAGCGGCTACCATATTAAGAGGACCAAGGTTTTTTTTTAATTTTTGTCAAACGATTCGTCCTAGGTAATTTTTGCTGCCAGCAACTGTCCGATTATTCCAGCTTTTTGACGCTATTCAGTGCCCTCCAGGCTGTAAAAGGAACAGATCAAGATTCTAATTACACCTTCTAGATTTAAGCCACTAAATGGCGTTGGAGTTTTTTGAAGAAAAACTGGGTTTTTAGGAAATTTCAGCGGTCTGCA
>NW_026017110.1:29306609-29330617 GCF_020466585.1 Dendroctonus ponderosae
AACGTGAAAAACTTTCGTTGGACGAATTTTCTTGTAAACTTCATATTTACTGAGATATCGCACTTTGACGCACTAATGAGCAACCCTGTATATATTTATGACCATTTAGGTACTTCTCTGCTAACAGCCAATAACAAAGTTCTATTCGCTAAGAGCAGCTTTCTGCTACAGCTTGAACCGTTCCATGTTTGAGAATATTTATCATTTATTTCACTAACATTCTCGGTTTTAGAAACGCAATGAATAATTCAAGATAAATTTCCAAAAATATTTAATATTTAAAGTGTTTGCTTGCAGCTTTGAACTATTCTTCTCTTTTCTAAAATGCCTCTATTTACAAATTCAAGTTTCTCTCACAGCTTTGCAATAGATCGATTGCATGTTCTTTGCGTCCTTAGATGACAAGTGTAGAATTATTGTGGCTCTTAAGGCAAGTGCGGCAGTTTATCCTGCCTGCTAACTGCACGATTAAATTTTGCAATTCGCAGTGGATTGTTATTGTCTGTTTAAGTGCTGTGAATTTTTCGAAGAGTAATGGAATTAATGATAATTAATAATTTGATGTAAAAAAATGAAAAAATCCCAACTAAAATTTTGCGGCTGAAGGAATTTTGGGTGGTTGTAGACAAGATTCTGGTAGAACACTGTCGAAAATTTCAAGAGATTCCTGACGTTGGCTGATTTTCCAGGAATTTCTAAATGTTATTCCCAAAAAGTGCAAGATGTGCATTTGAAGAATTCATAAATTCTAAAATTCATAAGTTCCAAACTCAGCTAGCTAGATACTTGAAATTTGCCCCTGTCTAAAGGAGGCCTTAGTTATAGAGTGTGCAAAAATTCAGTGGATTCCAGTTACTGCTGAATTTTTTAAAAAATTTAAAATTTCATGTAAATAAATCGAGGCTTCAATGTGGTCACGCTCTAAAAAAAATCAGAAAATCCAAACTATAATTTTGCTACTAAAAGAATTTTGGGTGCTTGTAGACAAGACTCTGGTAGAACACTGTCCAAAATTCCAAGAAATTTGTGGCATTGGCTGATTTTCCAGGAATTTCTAAAGGTGATTTCTAAAAAGTGCAATGTGTATTTGAAGACTTTATAGATTCAAAAATTCAAAAGTTCCAAACTCAGCTAGCCAGATACTTGAAATTTGGCTGATGTAAGTAGGCCTTAGTTATAGAGCGTGCACAAATTCAGTTAATTCTAGTTATTGCTGAATTTTTGAAATTTCATATGAAGAAATCGAGGTATTAATGTGGTCACTTTCTTCGAAACAAATCAGAAAATCAAAACTATAATTTTGCGACTGAAGGAATTTTGAGTGGTTGTAGACAAGACTCTGGTAGAACATGGTCGAAAATTTCAAGAAATTCCTGACACGGGGTAATTAATGGGCAGAAAATGGAGCATGGGGCGCCAGCTTCTGTAGTTTTTTGAAGAGCAACTGAAGTCTTATGAATTCTTTGATATTGTTGCGTGTGATTTTTGCTCGACGAGGAACGATAGAGTTTATAAACACCTGAATCCACATCAAAATGCCTAAATGTATGTGCGGCTTGTTAATCACGTTATGATAGTTTAGCTCTAGATACCTAATTAAGAAAAACTGTATCTACGCAACTGCACTCAATCACCCATCCTTTAAATGGCCCTGATAACGCTCTGTAGTGTTTTAAGTACCTGAGATGTACTAAACAATGACGGTCACACACTAAGCCCCACACTATTAATAAGTGATAGGTTGGCCTCCTTTTACCAACTGCTATAATTGAAATAAGTCCTCCTAAGTGGCAAATGAATGCGAACAAGAGAAAAATATGACAAAAACCGTAAAAGTTTAGGTCATCTAACTGTAAGACAAGACACCAAGTACACTTTAATGAGCTAGTCATAACCTCAATTAAGGTCCTTGCTCAGCGTTAAACTATTAAACCAGCCATGCGAGCGTGTTACAAATAACACGGTTTTATCAGTGAACCTCTTCTTGACCTCAGCAATATTAATTGATGATCTGAAGCAAATTGCCAGATTACCTTTAACTTTTCACGATCATCAAGGATATGGGGGTCATCTCGGGCGTCTTCTTCATGCCGAATGAACCGCTGAGTCTCCCGACTGTCTTCCATCTGGAGAGGCGGTGGGATCAGAAGATCAGGGCCCGCTCGTTTAATCTGATCGTACACTCGGCCGCCCGAGCCCCTAAACTCGGGCAGGTAGAAAAACGTACCAAAACAAACCATGCAAAAGGTAAGAAACACGAAGAATATGACGATTTTCTCTTTGGACCGGAAGAACCTCCAGAAGGAGACCGGTTTATTGGAGTAGTACATGGGCAACATTCCTCCTGTGGCGCTCATTTTGCCTCATAAATATCGTTTAGAATAAGTTCGCGATGTCACTCGCGTTAACCAACAAACACTACCCATCTACACGCGACACAAACTGACAGAAAGACAGCTGGTTACAATTTAGACAGTTTTACTCTCTATTCGCAGATTTCTGAAACACAGGTGGGAAACCGAGATAAGGTTTTATGCTTATTCGTAATGATAAATGTATTTAACCAACTGGGGCCATCTGTGGGCGAAACAGTCGACCATTTTCATTGACGTTTCTGCGATCTTCTTTGCCGGGGTGTCAGTAGTTTGGTGGCCATCAGTCAAGCCAGTATCAAAGTGATTTAATCAAAAGCCCAGATGTACTCAATCAAATGGATGATTTGCAATGATTTTCGTCCAGTCGGGATTTGGTTTGTTCATGTGGTGCATTCAGTTTTGCAGTGAAAGTAAGTTTTTGGCAGAAAATTGCAATTTAAAAGTGCAGTTTCTGACATTAAGGTGCATGTTATGATGGAAACCGGTTGTTTTTCGATCTTCGAATTGATCAGGACTGAATAAATCGATCAAGATCAACACATAATACAAATTACTTTGTAATTTTTGCAGAATAGATTTGGAGACTCACTGGCATTAAGTTAGGTAGTTAAGCAAATTGGCATTATTTTGTGTTTTCATGCACTGCAGAAATCGTTTCTTACTATAAATGAAACAGCGCTTGCGTTCGCGGTCAACAATATGCTCAACTTATAGAAAATCTTTGCACCAACAATTTTTCTTAGCGGCATTTTTATGCAAAAATGCTGTTTCAACCACTATTCCCCCATTGAAATTTACTACATTTCCATCAGGTAAAGATTAAAAAAAACCAGTAAATGCGGTGCTTGAATACACTTCATCATCTATTAACAAATGCTTTTGATGGATTCCAATCTGACCAATGCACCCGAGGGTGAAAATTTGACGCCTGATTGTTTATTACATTATTTATATATGTTTAAACGCATTTTATTCTAAGTTGAATAGAATAGAACACACTCGACACAGATACGCGATGGAGTTCAATCGTAACAGTGTAAATGCTCTATATTTGGCTGCTATCGTTAATCAATTCAAACGTCTTCAAATGAGTAGAAAGTTTGGCAAAACCGTATGGAGATGATGCGAAATAGACTGCATCAATACCAGAAAACATTCGAAAACTAAAGGCACGAATCGATCAAAATCCGCGTCGGAGTGGAAGAAAACAGGCTGCTGAACGGATGCAGCACATATTGAGAAATGAGATGAAAGTCAAGCAAGTTCTGAACAGTTCAGGAAATTACTGTTGAACAAAAATAAGTTAGCCCAAAAAGCAAATGAGTTACTTTGTTGGCACCCCAGTGACCAACTGCCGAAGACAAATTGTCTTTTCTGATGAGTTAATATTGAAAGCAGAGCAAAGTTTTAACAGGCGAAATGATCTTGTTTACTTAAAGGAACGGTCACCAGAAAAGAAGCACCACCGTATTTCCGATATCTTCGACAGTTTCGGTGATAGAGAGCGTCAGAAGGCTATAATGCACAAATATTTTTTGAACATCAACAATTAATTATCGAAGAATTAGTAGCTGGAATGGAACCAGATACCTTTGAAACGTACACTGAACCTTTCTTTATGACTTCACATTTTAAACCCGCGTGTTTATATCTCAAGTACAGTTTTAGAATTGAGTCTCTCCTCAAAAAATCTGTATGAAAAAAAAGTTTGAAAATGCGTTATAAGAGATCAGGCTGATGGAATGGAACCAATTTTACAGAACCGATAAAAGGAAGCTTCCGCTGTCGACTGCTGTACTCCACATTGAAATATATTTTGCGGCTATAAAGTAACGAGTCTCAGAAGATTATATTGCAGAAACACAAAAACGCGCAAAAGTTTGTCAAAGTTCAAGAATTAGTTCTGAATAAACCACTGTCCGAAATGGAACCATATACACTACAGCCCTCAATGAATGCTTTTTATAGAGCGTGCTGGACCATCCAGGCCCATATCAGAAGCAGCGTCTCAGAAATGAGCTTCAGAAGTGTCTAATGCAAATTTGAAAATCTTGTCAAGAATTTCTCAAAGTTGGAGAATGCGTCGTGAAGGAACAACTGTTTGGAATGGAACCACTTTTGCAACGCCGATAAACGAAATATTCCTCGATCCATGGCTGTTATGCGAATTGCAATGCCTCTGGTGGTTATGACGTGGTGAGCCTCAAAGGAGCGTAATACAAAACTTAAAAATTACACAAAATTATTTTAAAGTTCGATAATTAATTATGAAAGAACTACTAGTTGGAATGGAACCATATCAACTCCAATCCTCAACTAAAGCTCCGGTATGCCATGCTGGAACCCTCATGCCCACAGCTTAAGAATTGTCTCAGAAATAGCTTCAGAAGGACATGTATAAAATGTGAGATCCCAGCGATACTTCTTTCAAACCTTAAAAATTTGTGGTGAAGGAAGCACTAGTCGGAATGGTACCAATTTTGCAAACCCTATCTACTAAAGCGTTCTCTATCGACTAGTTCTGTCTAAATTTTAATATTTTGAGCGGTTAGATAGTAATGAATCTTAAAAGAACGTAATGCAACACTAAAAACCGCGCAATATATTTTTAAAGTTCGAGAACTGTTAACTGCAGTGGAACCATAAACATTCAAACCCTCAACTGAACGTTTCCTTATGGCCTTCTGCTACCTCCATGCCTATATCTCAAGCAGCGGCTCAGAAATGAGGTGCAAAAATGAAAAAATGCGCCATAACTTCTGAAGATCAAGAATTAATTATGGAAGAATTCGTTGCTGTAATGGAACGAAATATTCTGGAAACGTGCACTGAACCTTTATTTGCGGCTTCCTGAGATCCGCCTGTCCATATCTCAAGTACAGTTTCAGAATTGAGTCTCAGAAGGGCCTAGTGTTAAATTGACAAACTCCTGAAAAAATTCTCATGTTTGAAAATGCGTTATAAGAGATCCGGCTGATGAAATGGAACCAATTTTACAGAACCGATAAAAGGAAGCTTTCGCTATCGACTGCTGTTCTCCACATTGAAAGATCTTTTGCGGCTATGCAGTAACGAATCTCAGAAGATCATATTACAGAAACAAAGAAACGCGCAGAAGCGTGTCAAAGTTCAAGAATTACGTATGAAAAAACCACTGGTTGGAATGGAATCATATGCACTACAGCCATCAATGGATGCTTTCTTTATGGCATGCTGAACCCGCCAGGCCTATATCAGAGACACCGTCTCAGAAATCGTGTAATGCAAATTCGAAAAGCCTGTCAAGAATTTCTCAAAGTTGGAGAATGCGTTCTGAAGGCACCACTGTTTGGAATGGAACCACTTTTGCAACGCGGATAAACAAAAGCTTTGTTGTCTGTTGAAAGAATTGTTTCAGAAATGAGCTTCAGAAGGACATGTCTACAATTTTGAATTCCCGCAATACTTCTTTCAATGTTTGAGAATGTGTGGTGAAGGAACCACTAATCGGAATGGTAACAATTTTGCAAACCCTATCTGCTAAAGCTTCTTCTAACGACCGATTTTGTCTAAATTTTAGTATTTTGAACGGTTATATAGTAATGAATCTCAGAAGAACGTAATGCAACACTAAAAACGGCGCAAGACATTTCAGTTCAAGAACTAATTATTCAGGAACGGTTAGCTGCAGTGGAACCGTGAACACTACAACCCGCAAGTCACGGTTTTTTTTATTTCCCAAGCAGCGGCTCAGAAATGAGCTGCAAAAGTGCATGGTGCTAAAGTGAAAAACCCGTCCAAAATTTCCCAAAGTTTGAGAATACGTTATGAAGGAACGAATAATTGGAAGGAAACTAGTTTTCCAGCACATATAAGCTGAAGCCTTGTCTATCCATGGTTCTTGTTCGAATTTAAATGCATCGGGCGGTTATGAAGTAATGAGTCTCAGAAGAACGTAATGCAATGATTGGAAGCACTAAAAACCGCGCAACATTTTTTCAAAGTTCTAGAACTAATTGTTCAGGAACCACTAGCAGTAGTGGAACCATATATACCCCGAAAAGCTTTAGAAGGCGCATTCAAGCCCTGGGCAAACAAATATTTCAATCGAAAGCGCTGGACGTTCCCACAAGACTAAGCACCGTCTCACAAAGGGTGAGTCAGTAAAGAATGATTAAAAAGCGACGTTCCGGGCTTCATTTCTTCGTCGCAATGGATGGGAAATGTTCCGGATGCGAACCCGATGGATTTCTCTTTTCGGGGTATTTTGAAGGCAAATGCTTGCTAAAAAAACGAGAGTTTGGAAGCTCTCAAGAAAATACTTCAGCAGGAATGGCACCGTATAACTACTATAACGTATTACTACAAAGTCACTTGCGTGCAGCATATTGTCAAGACAAAAAGCGATCAAATTGAAAGTATTTTCAATATGAAGTCGTTAAATAAGTAAATAAATGATAAAAAAGCAAAATAATGCACGGGAGACTTTAAGTCAGTCAGGCTGTATAATACTCTTACAGGAACCTTGAGAACCGTATCGAATTGACATCTAAAAGAACAAGAAATATAGTAAAATGCATTGCTAACTACAAAGGCAGCCTCAGATAGACACTCTCAGGTGCAGTTTTAACCAACTGTCTCTTCCTGATATCCTGTGTGATTCCCCAATATGTACTGATAATAGCTCTAAGTGTAAGTGTCTCAAGACGAAATTGAATACATTCTCGTTTGGAGCCTACTCCAGATTCATAGACGTCTAGGTGTAATTACAAGTGAGTGCGGGCCAAGAAAGTTCTAGATTGATCCCATATTTGCAATTATTCCGGCAGTATCACACTGTCTGCTACCAGTGAATGTATCTGCTTGATGGCTTCATCCCAATTTTGCTGGGCAATTTTTGGAATTAGGGCTTGGAGAAGGTTAACTATTTGCTGAACGTTTTCCTACAAGACCTATTGGCAGTAATTTGTGGGGTCAATTTGAGTCAGTACCTGAAACACCTTCAGAACTGCATTGTGAGAAACTTTCTCCCCAGTCGACCTCCAACAGTCCCAATCAGTTGCCATTGCAATAACTGCATATATTAGCCTAGCTTCTTTAGCTAGCACCACCTCAGGCACGGTGGTCATCCCCACTAGGTCAGCGCCCCATTTTCAAAAAAATATCCATAGGAGTCTTTCATTTTTGGAGCGCTAAGTCTTACTGGAAAAGCAGGCTTTCAGCTTTACTAGAATACCGTGGCCCTTCTATAGCTACAATACAGCCACCGTCCTTCACCTGCAGCCCAATGTGGAAAGCCGCTTCAAGCATCACCTGGTGGTGGAGAAACGTCGTAAATGATCCGAGAAGGATAATACGGAAATACCTGTCGCAGTAAAGGATGGAAAGCTGGCTCCATGGGCATGTGACACACTCCCGGAGGATGGCCCAGCTCTCCATCGTAAAATGTTTGAATGCGGTTTGTCGTTCTATCTGAACAGTTTGCTTTTGATCGGCTGCTTTTTTGTGAAAAAAACTTCATTACCTATCCAGGCATCTAAAATCACTAGGCTCCCTGGTCGGATGTTTTCCTGCAGAGATCCGCAAGCATTTGTTGCTACTATGTGAGTACAGTCTTCTTGCTTCAATGCCCAAATATTTGCTCTGTAGTTCACTGCTCCTAAACTGCATTTTTGTCAGTAATTGAGGAGTGGGTGATTTATTCAAGTTTAGGCACCGACCAGGCATTTTATCATGCTTCCTCCCATGTCTGGCCAACAGCACACACGCCACACCCCCTATTTCGCCCAAGATAAGGATGTCCGAGGGTTCGCCATAAGGAGTAGTGACGCGTTTTTCCGTTTGGCTCCTTAAAATGTCCGGGTTATCCAGACCGGAACCACCGATTATTCCAATTTTCACATTTGGCGGCATCTGCAAAACATCTAGTGCGATTTTTCCTTAAGTGAGCCCAGAAAAAATCTTAACTTTGATTACTTGCAGTCAATATTGACGGGAGATTATAGCTCGGTTTTGAAATAGGTAAATAGTGTTTAATTAGATGGAATGCTGCCAATGGACTTTGAAATCGGTCAAGAAGTTTCTTTACGAAAAATTAATCTTACCATAAATCGTCTGGAAACTATTAATTCTCTTGTCCGGAAATTTGACGAATTGGTCTAAAAAGCCACTTGGTCTGTAATATTTGATTAATTCCTCGTATGGGAAAACAAACAGCTGACTGCGAGGAATCGATCCCTGGTAGCAGTAGGAGGGCTTGATCGAGCGATATATCTGAATTGTGCGCAAGTTTTCCATGCTTAAATTCCATAAGGAACATAATCCAACGTTCACAAGCTTGATTTGTATGTAGTTATCGTTTTATTGGTTTTTACATTTTTATACTGTTATTCTTTTATTTTATTAGCTTTGAAAATCGTACTGTTTTTTACCATTTAACAGCATTTTAGGAACGTTTCTAGTGTATACGCAAAGTGAGAAAATCAGCGCGCCTTTCAACCGCTGTTAGACTTCTTAGAAATTTAGATAACTGGTTGAGCTGCAACGTTCTTGTTGGAAAGAGATTTGAAATGGCTACTTTTTTTATACTAAACATCGTTTTGGGAATGTTTCTAGCTTTTACGCAAAATAGGAAAATTTCAAATTAAAGCGGGTCTTGAAAACCGCTCTTAGTTTTTGTAGCAAATTTAGAGCTTAACTTTTTAACTTTAGAGCTTAAATTAAATTGACCAGTTTGGGCCTGCCAGTTTTTTTTCATACTCATTTTTCAAAGTTGTCATTATTTCCTAGACTCCGCCACTTGTGCACTTCCGAGTTCCTCAGAGCATTTCTCAACAACCCAGACAGATTTCAGAATCACAGTTTTATTGGAATTTAGAGGAAGCTTTATTTTAAATACTGTATGAGTTTGATCAGTTTGCCAGTTTTTTCATAATCAATTCACCGGTTAAGCTGCAAAGCTCTAGGTAGTATTGCTGGATAGAGCCGCTCTTAGCATTTGTCTCAAATTTAGAGAACCAGTTGAGCTGCAAAGCTGTAGTTAGCATGGCAGGATAGAGCGTTGAAATACGTACCTTTTTATATGGAATATCAGTTTAAAATTGTTTCTAGTTTTCATTTAAAATACAAACATCTGAAATTAAAGCAGGTCTTAAAACCCGCTATTAGTTTTTGGCTCAAATTGAGAGAACCTGTTAAGCTGCAAAATTTGTAGTTAGAATTGTGCGATAGAGCCTTAATATACGCACATTTTCACATTACGCGTCATTTTAGGAGTGTTTCTAATATTCACGCAAAATACAAAAGTCTAAAATTAGAGCGGGTCCTGAAAACCGCTCTTAGTCCTTGGCTCAAATTTAGAGAACCGGTCGAGCTGCAGAGCTCTAATTAGCATGGCTGAACAGAGCGTTGAAATACGGACTTTTTTACATTGAACATCAGTTTAGGAATGTTTGTAGATTTCGCGGAAGAAAATCCAAAAATTGAAAATTAGATTGGATTTTGAAAACCGCTCTGAACTTTTGGCTCAAATTTAGAGAAACGGTTGACCTCCAAAGCTCTGGATCGAATTGCAGGATAGAGCTTTGAAATGAGTACTTTTTTATACTAAACATTGTTTTAGGAATGTTTCTAGCTTTCACACAAAATGCGAAAAAAAAAATCTAGAGCTTAACTTTAAAAGCTTTGATTTAAATACTGTATGAATTTGACCTGTTTGAACCTTCCATTTTTATTCATAATTACGTTAATTAAGTTTAGAGAACCGGTTGAGTTGCAAAGCTCTAGTTATCATCGTTGGATAGAGGCTTGAAATATGCACTTTTTTATATTGAACATCAGTTTAAAATTGTTTCTAGTTTTCACGCGAAATAAAAAAATCTTAAATTAAAGCAGGTTTTAAAACCTGCTCTTAGTATTTGGCTCAAATTGAGAGAACCGGTCGAGCTGCCAAGTCTTAGTTAGAATTTTGCGATAGAGCCTTTATATGCGCACTTTTTCGCATTAAGCATAATTTTAGGAGTGTTTAAAGTTTCAGGCAAAATATAAAAATCTAAAATTACAGCGTATTGTAAAAACCGCTCTTGGTCTTTGGCTCAAATTTAGAGCCTGTAGAGCTACAAAGCCTTAGTTAGCATGTCTGAATAGAGTCTTGAAATACGTACTTTTTTATATTGAACATCAGTTTAGGAGTGTTTATAGATTTCGCGGAAAATGCAAAAATTTAAAATTAATGCGGGACTTCAAAACCTCCCTAGTCGGTGACTTATACTTAGAGAACCGGTTGAGCGGTAAACCTCTAGTTGCTCTCTAGGGATAGAGCCTAAAAATGCGTCCTTTTTTTATATAAATATCATTGAAAAAATGTTTCTAGTTTTCACGCAAAATACAAAATTAAGCGGGTCTTAAAAACCTCTCCAAGTCTAAGGGTCAAATGCGGATAACCGGTTGAGCTGCAAAGCTCTAGATAGGATGACTGAATAGAGGCTTAAAATGCGCACTTTATTAGTCTAAAAATAATCAGCAGAATTTTTACAGTTTTCACGCGAAATACGAAAATCTAAAATTAAAGCGGGTCCTGGAAACAGCTCTTAGTCTTTGCCTCAAATGTAGAGAACCGGTTGAGCTACAAAGCTCTAGGTATCATGGCATATCAACCGGTAGAGCTTTGAAGTACATATTTTTCTATATTAAACGTCGTTTCAGTAATGTGTCTAGTTTTCACGCGAAGTGCAAAAATTCAAAATAAAGCGGTGTGTAAAAAACGCTCTTAGTCCTTGGCTCATATATTGAGAGCCGATTGAGCTATAAAACTCAAGTTAAAAAAAAATTGCGATATGGAAACTTGAAATGCTCACATTTTAATAATAAACACCATTTGTACAAAGTTTCTAATTTTCCCGCAAAAAAATTAAAGCGAGTCTTGAATACGACTCTCAGTCTTCTGCTCATATATAAGAACCTTCGAGGGTTCTCGGAAGAAAAAATGCTTTTCCACTCTGACCAAAAAGTGCGAAAAACTCACCAGTTACTTCAATACCAATAATTCAACAGGTTGATATGTGGAACCCAATGGATATTGTAGTATAAATATTAAATAAATGTGAAATAAAACAAAAATAAATATTTTAAATATATTTTTACGTCTTGAGAACAATTACAAAGTAGCGTACTGATATAAACGTAAATAAATGAGAAATATTTGCGGATAAAGTTTCAACTAAACAAAACCATGTACGTTGATGAATTGATGTGTATGGCACGAAACTAAAATAAAGAATATACTAAATCTGTAAAAAAAATATCACCTATCCTATAAATACATGTTCGGAATCATGCCTGGATCGTTCGATCGAAATTTCCAATAACAAGGGGGACCCGGGGGACAATTGTCCCCCGCTACAACTGGATTTTTATTTTGGTTCCTTTTGATATTGAAATACTGTGAATATGTAACAATTTCAATATATACAGAAGCAGACAAATCAATCAATGGGTTTGACTTTTAAGAAATATACAACAAATGAAAAGGCCTCGTAGCAGTATTTAACATTTTTTACAAAGTAGGGAGTATTTTTTCTCATTTCTCGTGTGTCGTTTTGGGGGCGCTTTAGATGACCAGACCTTCAAACTAATTTACTTTTTCTTTACGTATATCTGAGCCTCGAAAGCGCCCTTTATTAGGGGAGGGTTAACTGAAATAGAACGCATTCCACTAGCTACTTAGTTATCGTAATTCATATAGGGAGTTTAAAGTATCTCATGGTTTGACAATAGTCATTATCCCTTAGAGTAATCATTATTTTAGCTGGCGATTTAAAGCTGAAGCGTAATCATTTTAACAAAATTCCTTTAACAGATATTTAGAAAACTTTCTAGCACAATTAACACCACATTAATACATATTAAAGGAAATTAAATAGACGGAGCTTTATTGCCAAAAGACCAACACCACTGTTGCACGAATGTTAAACTAGGGAGTTAGTAGGATTTAATGAAATAATGTTAATGTAGAACATATATAGAACTGGGGCGATTGGTTGGATCCGAAGGTATTTTCAAATACTTGGACAACAGAGCCCGAAATTGCTAAGAGAATGTGTGCATCGTCCACAGAAAAAATTTAAACACTTTTATCTAAAGTTCCCAGTGAACCGGAGCTGAATTCGCGTTTTGGAAGTTCCAATTTGATGTAGGCCTTAACATGAATTAGCATGCAAGGATCGGTAATCTAATGAGGATGGATTTTGTTAGCGTTCCCACAGCCCACCAAACCAGAAAGCCGATATTTATATACGAAAAACGCTTAAAGCTAAGTAGCCTAAGATTAGTTTAACTTACCATGGAAGGGAATGTTTGATAATAATTTATTATTGTTAGTAGACATTTCGTATATAAACATGGCCAAAAAAATAGAATATAGCTACTAGACCCAACCACCCAAGGCTTAATGTTAGTAATGCACAGATGATGTTGGTAGATTGCCAATAATTGCAACCATTCATCAGTCATTTTGCAAAGCTTTTGGCTAACATGCTCTATAGACTACAATAGATACTTTACCATATAAATACTCTATCTGAGTTAATAAATATAATCTTTGTTTGCCCGTGCTCATTTAACTGATCAGAAATTACTTACACTGTATCGAAAAAATTGGGATTATTTAACGCCGAAAACCTCACAATAAGCGGAAACATTCAACTAGGGTATACTGCCTATCCCTTTAACCTACCACGTAAATAAATTATATTTCCTTAACTCTATTTATAATATACATCACATCACCAGTCTAGTTTATGATTTATACAGTAATTAAATAAAGGTAACCTTGATGTAAAGCGTTCGTTCTGGTGAAACTTGGTGAGTTGCTGGTCTGCAAGCCTTTAGCAGTTAAGTACGTTAGATCAATATTGCCTCTGCACGACTGAGCGTTCTGGGTTTTCCATTAATTTGTTCATCAAAACCTTTCATTATCCGCAATCACAGCAGATTTCGGAACCAGGCCCTTCTGCGTTCCTCTACAGCACAACAGCCATTTGTCATCAACTTCGAGCACAACTTTCAAAATCTCGCCTTCGTTGTAGGACAAATGGCCACTTTCCGATGGCAACCGGTGACTCAATGTTCTAACAGACCTGCAAGTTAAATCGCTTTGCTAATTTATTCCTAACAAAATGCTGTTGGGCTGAATGATAATGTCGCTTTCGCTTCTCTGATTTGGTTAGTGAGAGTTTAAAAATTAGTGATGAAATAATGGAAACATCTTGGTTTAATGAAAGCTTCTAACTAGCAAAGCTTGTGTTTGAAGGTGGAAGACAATGTTGGAGTTGAATTGTCTAAAGAAGCTTTCAGTGTTCGTTCCAGTCTTCAACTGACGCTTATTGGAGATTTAAAATCAGACGATCAATTGTGTACATTTGATTGTAAGTTTTTAAAATCTCTACATAGAAAATTAACAGGCGGTTGCAGGATCTGATAGCGGCTACTTGTAGACACGGGGTTTTGGGTTTTTCCCAAAAATGCGCAAAATGTGTTTAAAAATCTTGATTTTTACGCCTACATTTCAGCATTGAAACATCAGTTAATCGTGTTTCGTCAACCGATGTATTTTGGTAAGATAAGGCTGTTATCTGGAAACAAACAATGTAATTTATAATTTAAATGCTCTTAAGAAAGTCTACTTAAGATATCGGAATTTGTTTAGACAAACAGTTCGATTTAAAACATATACATTTGTTTGCGCCACATGTTAGAGCCTTCTATGATCCACCACTGTCAAGGATCAGCCCTCCACCTCTGTCTAGTAAATAGTTTTTGGCTTTTAAAATTCCCGCTAGTGGGTCAATAGGGAAAGGATCATAAAAGAAGGGTAAGGCCCAAATGGGCAGTGTGATTGGGTGCTTTGTGTTGAGAACGCACGCCTTTTTTGTAAAATGAAGTAGAGTTCAGTAGTTCCTTTGTTTGGAGGGATTTTGTCTGTTTATTAAAGTAGTTAAGCAACTTTAGCTTTTTATTTCGAACCGGGTTGTGAAGTTAAGACGGGTAGTTTTATCGGACACAACACCACATTTCCATCATCTTGTATATGCAGCGAAAAAAATGTATAGATTCGTTGGCAAAACTTCAGCCATTTCACTAAACACTAAACTTGAGAATACTTAACAGGTCCTAGGAGAACACTGTATCTTTGCAACCTCTATTGGGACCGCATAAGAAGCGTTGAAAGTTAACAGTTTGCTCAGTGTTTTCCTTGCATTGGAAGCGCGAGTAGAATTAGCGAATTTATAAAGAAGATGCTACATAAATTGACCCCTGAATAAAGTTAAGCAAAATCTATTGAGACCGCATAAGAAGCGCAGTGAAAGTTAACAGTTTGCCATCAGTTTTCTCTGCAATGGAGGCGCGAGTAGAATTAGCGAATTTATAAAGAAGATGTGACGTAAATTGATCCATGCATAAAGTCTGAGCAAAATCTATTGAGACCGCATAAGAAGCGCAGTGAAAGTTAACAGGTTGCTCAGTGTTTTCTTTGCATTGGAGGCGCGTGTAGAATTTGAACTTTGAATGTCTCCTGCTTAATCACAAACACATTCTGATCTGATTGGTTGTAAATAACTTAATTGACGTTAAAACTGTTAAAAACTGGGAAAATATGAACATTCGATAGGTATGTTTAGAATGTGTTCAGACTGCCAGATTATTTATGAATCAAAAGAATAAAATCGCTATTAAAGTGGCGCACTTTAGGGCTCGCCTTCAGCAGCTCCCTTAATCACATTCGGAGTGTTTCTTCCTTTCTCATTACCCGCAAATGAGTGCACTCGGCCTTGTTCCACTCACGTATTCCATTCCAAGTCATAGCTAAATTTCCACCCTTCGAAGCATTTTTCTTTCCGGATTCCAAATGCAATTTTTTAACTACACGAAAAAAGTTCACATTAAAAGTTCGATTAGATCAATTTAACATAAAACATCTCGCCATTTTTGCACATTTTAGCTGCAGTTTGCACGCCAATTATCAGTTAGTGTTTGAAGCAACTATACAAACCATTGCACAATTCAGGTATGATTGATAACAAATTAAGACACTGTACCATCCCCGTACTCATATATTGTGCAGAAGCAACTGAAAAATATAAATATATTGTTTGTTACGTGAAAAACCAAAGATAATTTTCTATAATATATATTGCGGGATCCTTCAAAGCTAGAGACGCACAAAAAAGGCAAAGAACTCCAAAACTAGTACGAATGGAAATTTCCTAAAACTCTCTAAACTTCCAACTCAGAAAGTTTTACTCAAATGTAAATTCCAAACCAATTTGTGACTCCATTTCCCAAAAAATTTCCGAAACTGAAACTTTGACTGAAATTTGAGAAGCTCTTAAACTTCCAAGTTTGATTGCTCTGAAACTTGGAGGCACTCAAGTTTCCAATAAAACTCCAAAATTAGTGCAACTGCCAACTTAAAGTGGGAATTTATCTTTCACTGATAAACTGGTTTAGAATTTTTAAAGTTGAAAGAACTTTGAAAGAATTTTTAATTTGAAATTTGAAGCCAAAACCGACCAAGTTTAAGACCGAAGCTTAAGAAAGTAAAACTCTCACCAAATAAGTTTCAAACCTCCATCCCAATAAGATTTTACCGAACTTCGAACTTTGGTTGATTTCATTCACTCTGTCAAACTTGCATTAATCGCCTCTAAGTATGCAGGGCGAAAGAGGCAAAGAAACACGCAGGCAGGCGCTGATGTGCTCGAAAGAGGAACAACTGGGGAAAAATGCTCTTAGGTCTAGGTACTTCATCGTGGGCAAAAGGAGGAAGTCTACACAGAACGCTCGAAAATCGTGCTCAATCAGATGACAATGCGTGCTACACTGTGCAGAAGACTAAAGGAAGATTCCGAAGGAGCTGAAATCACTCACGAGGGCAACTGAAGCAAGCAGGAGTACATATGTCTCATGCCCAAGTAGGCATCCTACAGCACAGCTGTTCGAAGAGCCCCCACAACCAGTAGGCAAGAAAGACCTGCTAGACTTTAGCAGCCAACAATCAAGGAGGAGTCTGGGTTTTACCACAGGAATTTTTGATGAGGCCATCTGTGGAGGCTGAGAGTTGGAGGATGAAACACTTCTGCATATAATGTGAGAACAAAGGAGTCAAATGGACACAGTGAGGACACAATAGCATTCTTGGACAATGAGACAGAATTTTCCAAACCTCATCGACAAAAAAATGCCCACCCGCATATTTCGTACTGAAATTTTGACTTACTTTGGAGGTATATTTCGACCAGTGACCACTCTTCTGCTTAACGAACTGGACGCAGCCCTCCTTTGAGGAACGATCTTTGGTGTTTTGCTAGCTTGACTGGCTGGTTTATATGGTAAACTGCTCGGCCTTTGCACATTGTGATTGGACTCCACTTGGTCAGCTCGACTAGTTCGGGGCCCGATTTTTTTCGCCGACACGTTTTTGATTGGTGTGGCTTTCACTGGCCCGACTTGAGCGCTGGGCGTTTTTTTGAGGGCCGGTTTAGCTGGAGGTGATATTAATACTGGAATCCCTGACGGTCTGACTGGAGAAGTGATGGGCCTGGAAACATCGACAAATTTTTGAATCCTCCAGAGGAATTTTAAAGTCGCGAAGGTTACCTGGGAATTTTAGATTTAACATTCGGGTGCGTGGGACTGGGAGGGGGCGAGTCCTTTTCAAAGGAATCCTTGGCGCTGAGCATTTCCCATCTTTGCTGCAGTTTCTTAAACCTTCTGCCATTCACGGGCTTTTCATCCGAATAATTCGAATCGAGCGATTCCGGCCCAGGATGTTCGGGTTTCAATGGCTTTTCAGCCACGATACTCAAAGGCGGCTGCACCTGGGGACTCTCCAAACTATCCGCATATTCTTCGTCTTCTTTCGCCAGTCGATCATACGCTTGGTAGAGTTTGGAGTTGGTCGCGATGTTTGACCACCTGCAAGAACACCTTTAATGTTCTCTCATCTGACTGTTGAGTTCTTGGATCAAGTGCACCACGCGAGAATCGATAAGGATCAGTAGCTAATTCAAGGTGTGCTCAGTGTTTAAGTGTTAAGAGTTTGGCTCTGGGAAATAATGTGCGAGTTGCGCGAGGTCTTACCTTTTCTTAGCAACGTTATTCACATCCTCGCCCAGCTTGAAAGTTGGAGCGTTGAACATTCCAGGGTCGACACAGCTTCGCGGGCGTTCCTTGTCGCTTTTCCTCAACTTTGCTTCATTGGAGTGAAGAGGTTCTGACAGGCCTTGAAGCCCGTTTCGTACAGTGCCAGTCGATATGTCGTCAGATTCGGAATTTGAGCGGCTGTTCGAAGACACCTGACCATATTTGGCCGATAAAAATTGCTTGTAAGTGGTAGACGGCGAATACTGCAATATAAAACATTAGCCACACCAAGAAAGCCAGAATGAACATACCTTCAAGATGGGGCTGGTTGGTTGATGATATGAATCCATTCTCTTGAAGCTGAGATGAAGCTGTTTGTATTCGAACAGCAGATCGAACTGGAAGGGCAGGAAGGCTAAGGGCTGCAAAGCAGCTACCATCGAGTCGAGCATGGTTCTTAGATTGGTTCCTCCAGTCAGCGACAGCACCAGAACCGAGTCAGCTGTGTAGTGCTTTTTTAGAACACTTTCACGTGTTCGCAGGTAGCTAGTCCAGGCGTCCAATGAACGTACATTGAGCAAGCCAAAGATGAAGGCATTGAATTTTACTGCAAAAATTACATATTGGAACTGAACCAGATACAACTCTTGCATTTTAGGCATGGGTAACACTGGGTTGAGTTGGGCTTTTGACTCTGAAATCTAGAGTTTTTCTTCCGGCTCGTGTTTAACAAAAATTGTCAATATCCAGGAGCAAGGGGGAAAATTGGAAAATTACTTCGGTAAAAATCTGAATAAAATTATTTGGTTTTTGTGCCAAATTCGAATATGAAATGGGTTTTCTCAAGTTCCCTGCAAACCGATGAATGAGGCAAATTTTGTAGCAAAATTAATTTTATAATTTTTGGATGCAAACTTCCCATCATTGTCTTGTTTCTTGTCTTTGTCCTACAATTGTTTTATATGCGTTTTCGATTAAAAATCTTTAGTTTTGTGATCGGTTTTGAAGAAAACCGCGAAAAAGACCTCCAGATTTAAGTAAAACTCTACAAAATAGAGCGGTTTTGAGTAGAATGTAAAGCAAAAAAATACGGTCAAAACTAAAAACCCACATTTTTTAACAACTTCTACAGTCTTTAGAGGAATCAGAACTCAGTCTCTTCAGACGGATTTCCAAATAATCTGTTATAAACTTTCGCATATTCTGTTCGTTTTTTGAGGAAAAATTTATTTGATTTTTGTTCGAAATGCGAAGCTGGAAAGAGATTTTAAAACTTTTTACAAAGCGACGAATGATTCGAAATTTATTTCATAATTTTTCATGGAAAATACCTTGACATTGTCAGCATTTTTAAGTAAAACTTTGCATAATTGAGCATTTAAAAGAAAGAGCAACTGGGCTAAAACTGGAAAATTCTGAAATTTGAATACATTTTAAAAATATTATTAATAAATGGCTTTTAAACTAAATCTAAAAAAAGCCATCAACATTTTCACAGTAACGAAACTGAGTTACTGCGCCGGTGCGTTGGGTTGGTGCACCAAGTCATTTGCGAGCACTGCGGCAACTCCTAAAAAGCATCTGAGTTACCCAGGCCTAGTTATAGTGTGAATTTGGTTCCGATTGAGGTCTTGGTTACTTCACAAGAAATTCACAAACTTGAAATAAAAGGCGACGTTTGAATATGATGTAGCTACAAAATTAGGCCAAAATGTTATGCATTCTGCAACTTTTTGCCTACTTCTCAGCATCATATTGAGCTGGAGCACCGGATAGAGCATTAAATAGCACATTTTGACTAATTAAGACATCTGGGGCTAGCGGATGAAGCAATATGACTTGGATGATCATAACTAGAAGATAATAAAATTAAGCTCCAGTGTAAGTTTTGAAAAATTCTTGAAATCCGAACTTTTAAAGGACCTTTTTGAGGATTATTGGGTAGAAAATGGAGGATAGGACGCCAGATTGCAGAAGGCCGGAAAAAATGATATCAATCAAAAATATGTTCGCTTGAATTGAGTTTAGTTTTCCGACAAGCAACTGATGTGTTATACATTCTTTATCTCCCTCTCTATTTGCGTTGCTAATTTTAAAAAAGTTTGGCTTTGGACAGATTTCCCGCGGTACTAAACAAATTTTCTTCTTTCTTTCCAGGTGCCACCTTCCTTCGCAGCGTCGGTAAGTTTAGCTTTACCATACATGTAGAACATTTAGTCCCATATTCATCAACTGAATCGTACGGTGGATTTGGTATCGATTGACCTATTGGTTCTTTCATAGTTAATAACGCAAAATGTGTTACGCAACAGTTTCTTCAAATCCTGCGCAAAATTTTCTTAACGATCAGTGAAATTCGAAATTTTGACGACATTTAGAGCGCACTTTGCTTTACTGAACGCAAAACGCTGAACTTGTAGGGTATTTTTCGTTTTTGAGCTTTTCGCGTCTCACTCTGCCGCACTCCACCACCCAGTTGCGGATTAAAGCTGTACGAGGCTCGGGGCTGGAATTTTATCACCTAACCAAAAAACCTCACCAAAAAAGAACACTGCACCGATGGGTTAATGTGCCGGGGCGTTGAGTTGGCGCACCAAGCCATTTCGGCATCACTGCGCCAACTCCTGATCATTCCCCGAGTTACCCATGCCTATTAGACACTTACCTAAGCCTTCACTAATCACATCTTCGCTATTAATGCGCATTACTAAGTCGTTCAGAGCCTTAGTCAAGGGACCTTGTTGCGAAGACGCTTCCACCACCTGCCAAACTGAGTTGTTTATAGCGCCAAAGCTGGTTTCCAAACAGGGCTTCAGCCCATCACTCAGCACTGCATACAGAGCTGGACATAGAGTCGATAGAGCTAGCTTAGCGCTGGCTGGATTCACACTGGAATCACCTGATAGGAGAGTAGGAATTAGACTCCAGCAGTGGATCAGAGCCGCTCAGCTACATACCAAGCGCGTTCAGTTCCTGCTGATTCGAAGCTGGAGAGAAATACTTCATCACCTGCTCAACTGCATCCAAAACCCCATTGATTAGCGACCGTTTCTGCACGTAGTTATCCGAAGCTGTTTTACACAGGTGGATTGGCGTGGCTTGCGGACTAGAATAGTTCGGGCTGTTCTCGTTTTCCTCGCAAATAGTCATGTCAGTGACAGCTTTGGGCTGGAAGTTGCGCTGCAGAAGAACAGCCGATACGTTTGGAGAGTTGTTGGGCGGATGAGTTATGCACTGTTTGGCGTCCAAATATCGCTGGTTTACGTTGAGTTTTTCTGCGAAGCTGACGGATTTTTTTCCGCCGAAATGCTCGGAGTCGTCCTGAAACCCGCAAAAGTAAACTCGGTTTAGAATGACTTTATTTCAGATTGTATCATTACTGACCTGATTGATTTTGAGAGTCAAAAATTTGCTCACATAGCTTCTCAAGTTGGACAGACTCTCCTCAGTCCTCTCCTCGTCAGAGGTGGAAAGGCCACTTAGTTTCAGATACTCCTCGAGCTGTATCAGCTCATCAGTACTCATATGAGGCAGAACATACTCAGGTCTACTGGGAATATTGTCTTTCTCGTCCATGCTGCTGCTGGAAGTGCCTGCGTCCACTCCTTCATCCTCAGTCTCGGAGAGGCGTTTGTTCCGATTCAGGAAATACGGCTCGGGGACTGATCTTCTTTTATTCACGTTCACCTGAAATAAAACAACTCGCTGTTACAACCTTCAATTACTACAGAGGGTGATTAAGTGCGAATTGGATGCGGGTTTTTACCTCGTCATTGGCCAAATCCTCTTCGCTAGTCTCATACATGCTGAATCTCTTCTGCAGCTCGGATTTTCTCAAAATACTTCTGGGCAACGGTGGACGCGGAGGAATCGCTTCTTGGATTCTTTGCCCAGTGCAAGGCGCTGTTGTCGTTATACATTGCGCTTGTTTGTCGCTGTTAAAAACACATTTTTTAGACCTTTGCGCAACAAAAATCGCTCATTTTCGGTTGTATGAAATGTTAGCATTAACAGCAATAATATGCTGCATATTCTTGCATATGTTTACCTATTTAATAGACTAGCTTCTGAACTAGTGACGCTATCATAGCGATAAACAAACAGCGGATTATGGTTTCCTTGGATAGCGGGGCTATTTTGAGAATCACTCAGAATGCTGGAAGATCCGCGGTATCCGCTGCTTGGCTGAGTGGCTGTGCTCGAACTCGATGATATGTTGGTCTGAGTAATATCGCAACTCAACGGTCGCCGTTTGTTCCTAAAAATCGACGGGCGTTAATTAATTCCTATGGAAAAGCCTGTCCTAAGCCAGGTTGAGAAAGGGTGAAGAGGAGGAGCAACAACCTCGTAAAAAAAGCACGGTTCTGCACTTACAGAAACAAAAAGGAAGGGAAACAGAGTGGAACAGATAGCGGATTACATGCACATATACCGCGGCGATCAAAGGGACCAAAGAGCGTGTAGGGGCGTTTCACTGCCGATAAACAAGAAATACTATAAGAACCTGACTAACTGGGACACATTCAATGAAAGGAGAATCATTCATAACTGCAAATCTGAATATCCATGGACACAGAATATCTAAAATAGATAGGGCGTATGGCCCCAATGAAGATGCGCTTCAACCAGATAAAGATGAGTTTTGTGACGAGCTGGACGAGATACTTTCTGAATGAAGAACGTGAATATATTGTACTCAGAGATCTGAACGCTCGAGTCGGAAGCAGAACAGACAGTAACATCATTGGGAAGTTTGGTGAAGAGGTCCTAAATAACAATGGCTGAAGATTAATTGAAATATGCGAACTACACAATTTAAAAATACTAAATGGGTTCTATGAACACAAGAATATCTATAAGTACACTTGGCACCAAGATACCAATGGACTAAAATCAATCATTGACTACGTAATAGTGAAACAAACTACGAAATGGCAAGTACTAGACACAAGGCCGTATAGAGGAATAGAATGTGGTACGGATCATTATCTCTTGGCCTCCAGACTCCATGTCTCGTTTAACATATCCAATAACACACAAAACCAAGATAGTGCGAATTGGGATAAACTGGTTGAGGTTAAATTCAACATCAAATGCCTCCACGAACACAGCATTAGACACATATACCAAAGCCGCTTGGATCAAAAGTTGGATAATGAATATCTAGCACGTCAGACCGACGACCTATATACCCATGTTATGGAAGCCTTAAAATCAGCAGCCAACATTATTATACCCGCCGGTATAGAAAACATAATAATAGCTTGACCTGGAATGAAGAGCTACAGCAACAGAGAGACACAAAACAGCAGACACAGATATCATAAATGGTTTAATACACTAAATGCAGATGATAAAATCACTTGCAAACGAGAACTGGCAAAGTTTCAAAACATGATAAAGAAGAATAAAAACGACACATGGGAAAGGAAATGTAGAGATCGACAACTTCATAGGGGAAACTAATCAGAATATTAAATACTAACACCGTAAATAGGATAAACTTCCAGCCTAAACAGATTAATAAATGGCATCAACACTACTCACAAGAACTTAAAGAAGATAGAGCACCATTCTGGCAGCATCTCCAAAAACATACCGAGTAGAGGACCCCCGAGTAGAAATTAACGAGGAAAGAATGTGGAAAGTAGTCAAGTCAATGAAGACTAACAAGACCAGCGGACCAGAAGGAATACCCGCAGAACTGATTAAATGGGGGACGCAAAAGCTCATAAAACATATTCAAGAACTCTTTACCAGATACATGAATGGGGAGAGAATACCTCTGGTGTGGAAAGAAGCCTGGATTACTCCCATCCACAAAAAGGGAAGTAGAGATGACAGTTCCAACTATAGGTGTATCTCCGTTATAAGCACCATGAGCCGTCTCTATGGAAAAGTCATCCAAAGATTAATAGAAGAATACTACGAACACCAAGAAGTTGAAGAACAGGCAGGCTTCGAGCAGGTCGCTCATGTACAGATCATATCTTCAGTTTCACCCAACTAACCGAGAAGCAAGTAGCAAGAAACGGAGAGGTATACCTTCTGTTTGTGGATCTTATGAAGGCATGTGACACCGTTCCCGTACAAAAACTATGGCAAGCAATGGAGAGATCCAGGATAAGTAACACAGTAATAACACCTGTAGAACAACTTTATGATTAAACAACATCAACGGTCAAACTAAATGGTGAGCTATCAGAAACTTTTCCAGTTACAGAGGGTTTGAGGCAATACTGATGTCTGTCCCCCACATTGTTTAAGATATACCTCAATGAAGCACTAAGGAAGTGGAGAAGAGTATGCAGCGGAATTCGAATAACCATTAATGATGATTCAAAGCTGTATACTTTACATTTTGTAGATGACCATGTTCTCATAGTGCAGGACAAGGAGGGCCTGGAATTCATGACAAGAAGATTATTTAAAGAGTATGAAGAATGGGCACTGCAGGTGAACCGATCGAAAACAAAATATTTGTGCTTCGGAAACGACTGAGATGACCTACAC
>NW_026017110.1:29331616-29334583 GCF_020466585.1 Dendroctonus ponderosae
GCTAATTGCGCGGTTTAGAAGTATTTCCTTATAATTTAAAACATATCTACGCGTAGATCATGATGTTCTGTTAGAATCGCTGAAAACTGTTTTCCGAAATTCGCAGCGGGTAGTGTACAGCATCGATTTCTGTGGAACCCAGTAGCTGTCAAAACTTTCACATTTTTACGAATAACTCGGAAATCGTAAATTTTTCAGGTAAAACGGTTGAAACAAACATAAATTAAAATTGAACGGCCAATCTGAAAATAACAAAAAAAAGGGGGGGTTTCATTTAAAAAACCAGAGTTGGTAACTACCACACGTTTATGATGCACCCTGTATATTGGAAAGTAATTTTAGAATGTGGACCTTTTAAACGTGAAAAACTTTCGTTGGACGAATTTGCTTGTAAACTTCATATTTACTGAGATATCGCACTTTGACGCACTAATGAGCAACCCTGTATATATATATAGTGCTGTATGACTGCGAAGCTTGGCAACTTACTGCCCAACTAGAGCGGCGGTTACGTTCTGTGGAGATGGACTGGCGTAGAGCAGCAGGAAAATCAAGGTTGGAGAAGATGACTAATGAGGAAATCAGATTTATCATGAACACAGACAGTTGATAAGGTACGAACATGTTGAGCGGATGGATGACACAAGAGATCAAGAATTACCAAAACATACCTCAGATGGACACCAACAGAGAGAAGGAGGAAGGCACAAGACGACATGGAAGAAACTCATAAATAAAATAGATATATATAAATTCCTATGAAAACCCACCTTAAGAACGAAGGTCTGTCCCGCATTCCCGGCTTGATGTGGCTGGAGATCTCGGGAACGTCAGCTAGAACCTTGCGGTATTCTTGGGGCAGGAGAATATTCAGCGAATCCCAGTCCTTGACGTGGCCGAACCCTTTGCGCTTGAGACCTTCAATGTCGTTAAAACTGAATGGTCGTTTGCGGTTGAGCGTGGGCTGCTTGGGGAAGCTTTGAGGGACGAAATGGACATTCTCCACGTCGTTTTTCTCGTTCAAAAAGTCCAGGTTGGGAAGGACGTAGTTCGGGTACAGCACATAGACCGGCTTCTGCACTTCGCCCTCTTTTTTCAACTTGTTCAAGAATGAGGCTTCGATCAGCTTGACTGGCTGTCCTCCGCCAACTGCAGGGGAATTGGTGGCATTTTTCAGGTTGAGGATTTCCGAGAATTGCGATGTCTGGATGCTTCTATCGAAGAGCTCGTTTTTGACTTTGAGGACATTTTTCGGGCTGATTGCTTTGGGTCTTTGGTAGTTCTGGAAAATTCAATTGACAGCCGTGTAAACTGGAGGAATTGCGGTCAGAGAAATATTTTACCTTCAAACTATCGTTGTTGTTTGCATTCTTCTGTTCCGCGTCTTTGTCAAAGCTATCGCAAACTGATTCACTTTTACTCACGCTTTCCGACAGCTGCTCTATGGACTCGCTCTTGGAAATCTCTTCCGGTTCCTCTGCTATCAGGTCATAAGTTCGAACGCTGCTGTTAACAGCGCTCAGTTCCAAGTTTTTCAAGTTATCCGCGTTTTTGTTGTCCGATGAGGAGCTTTCGCCGCTCTGCGAAGCTGGCCAGTTTTCCGTTGAAGATAGCTGATCCATTGTCAAAGACATCCCTATTTAGGACAATGGTTAGCCGGAAAATAGCGTGGTTTGGTGTGAATTGGTACCTTCTTGGCTTATGCTCTTCTGCTTCATGAAAAGCTTCACCAAGTTGAAGTTGGGATGTTTGTTGTTTGCACCGTCACCGTTTGCATCTACAGAGGTGGCCATTTCCGACAGAGAGCCGCTTCCACTGCTGCTCTGAATGTGCTGGTGATGGATGTTGAACAGTTTGACTGGACGCTGTTTAATTGTGGTTGGAGACTGAAAAAATAGACCTTCAGGGCTTTGATCGGACTTAAGAATTGACAATGAAAAAAACCGCTGTGGATTTTTGCAACTTACCGAACTATTACTAAGGCTATTGTCATCAACAATGCATCTTCTCAATCTCTGCTTGTGTAAATTGGGCATACTTTGGCTCTTCAAAGCCGTGTCGCTCAACGCTAAATGACTACTTTCGTCTTCAGAGTTGTTATTGTTACCGGAGGGCCGTCGCAACTGGTCATCGCTGTTCCGTTTCTACAGATAAAGCCCAATTAGTCTCGTTAACGCCTTGACAAATATTATTAAGCCTAATCTGTTTGTGTGCATTCAAGTTTTGTGCATAAAGGTTGGATAAATTTGAGTTTCTCGTCTCATTACCTTCAGCTTACTCCATGTGGTAAAGCTACTGGAGTCCGATTGAGTCATTGAGTCTTCCAACATTGCTTTGCCTAAGTTCTTGCTTGGTTGTAGATTTAAACTACCTGACTGGTTGGGAGGATTTGAGTTCGAAGAGCTCTTATCTGAAATTGTTCAGGTTTTCCTTAGTTAATAACCGGCCATTCAGTTTGGTTATTTAGCATTACCAGTATCGTGATAGTCACTGTCTTCACTGTACATGGTGGTCGATCCTTCAAAGGCAATGGTATAATTGTCTTTGTTAGCTTGGCAGGTCAGCATCATGTCGTGCAGGTCACAATCGAGCGAATCAACGGAAAAATGAGCGCCAGGCATTGGCGTTTCTTTTACGGGACTGAACAAGATCTCCGACTTGCAAATGGACATTGATGTCGAGTCTTCCCCCTGTATATCATGCGCGAACTTAACTCGTTTTTAATTATTTCTAAACCGTCGTTTAATCTGTTTACCGATAAGATAAACAGTGGACTGTTTGCCGATTGAATGGGCAATAAAATGCAATGTTCGGCGTACAGGTTGGTTCAATTTAGGATGATCTTGCATCCTATGGATTTATGCTGTTGTTTAAAACACTTTTTAGGAAGGTTTTACTTAATTTTCATTAGCCTTGACGGTTTGCCTTTAGATAAGTTCTATATTGTTGAGGCGGATTCATTTTTTT
>NW_026017110.1:29334806-29360446 GCF_020466585.1 Dendroctonus ponderosae
CAACAAAAGTTTAATTTTTTTTCCAATTTGTTCCAAAAGTAGTTGAAAAATCTAATTCTAATAAATTCAGAAAAGTATTGTACATAACAGACGAGATGAGAAATGAGCAAAGCGACAAAGGCCTTTTAGATGGATATAAGAAAATGAGCACTGGAAATTCCAAAATTGGGGCCTTCTTGACTCCTGAAAAGTTTCTCGCTTAGATATTCTCAATGCATGAATATTTACAGCATACAATTCCCCCTTAACAGTGCCATGATATCGCAGCTGCGTCCCACTTTCTTTATTACATTAAGCATTAAGACATTACATTTATCGAGTTCTAAATTTGAATCGTTCGCAAATAAACTTCGCATGCCACCTGATGTTACATAAAGCTTCTTTTCGTTGTTAAATTTCGTGTATAAAATGAACATTTTGTTAATGAAAAATTCTCTTGTTGAAACCTTTTCAGTTTTACTTATGTTTGGACACGATCAAGCACCCTCAGAACCAACCTTGCAATCTTTTGCTTTTTCATTTGCTCACCTAAATATACTTTTTACATTTATTTTATTCAACTCTGGATTTTTTTGCATTTGTTTAATTGTGTTATCTTTATTCATATTACCTGTGAACTACTGTGCGGACTAATGTAGCTGTCTAAATCGAATTTTCCCATCAAGGAACCGGATACTTCCGCGAACGATTCACCTTGCCTCTGGGTCTGAAATAAAGAAATAATTAGAACAAACGCAGTTTTATACAAATAATCACATTTTATAAAAGTTCTGGAACGTTCTTCCGACTTCAACTACTAATTTTAAGCATTCGTTTAGTGAAGCAAAGGATTAAATATTGAAGAAAATGTGAAATTTTGGACAGTTATTAATGTGGAATTTATCATCTAAAGAAAACCTTACTGTAGGTGAAAACGGGAAAAGTTGCAGAAAAATCAACTAGTTTAACGAAAAAAATTTAACAGCGAAAATTAAATTGAACAATAAATATAAACAACCTGAAAATACTCAATTGAACTGAAAGCAGAAAGCAATACTGCAATAAATTGATAGAAATAAAAAAATCTTGATATGAAAAAATTTAAAAGCAAGTCAATGAATATTAACAATAACTAAATAATAAGAGCACAAAGAATGAAGTGATCAAAATAAAAATTGGCACGATCAGTCGAATAAATCTGACGCAAAATCCGTATGTTCAGCAAGAATACGAGCTAAAACTCCAATAACCCAGAAGCAATGGAAATCAGCCTGAAAAACTGGAACAAAATTAAAATTGTGGCAAACATTAATAGAATAAACTAAACCAGAAGGCACTCGAGAACAAGAAACAACGATAACTAAAATGATACTTTAAAAGCCACAAACAACATTAAACATTAATTGAAAAATAATGTAATAGATTAAGAAGAGCAGTAAAATATTGAAGACAAATTGAAGTTTAGAAAAAATGAAATCGATCATCGAAAGAAAAAAGATAATTAAAAATCTGGCCGTACTAACCAGGATCAGTTGACGAAATAGAACTTAAAACCAGAGAAAAAAGCATTAAAAACAGCAAAAAAACTGAAAGATAATACAGACCTGCGCAACGAAATAGGCAATCAAAAGAGCAAAAAATAATTAAAACACTGGCAAAGATTAACATAATAAATCGACTTGACTGGAAGACGTTTTAAACCTAAACAATAACAAAAACTAATATTGCAAAGATACTAGAATATTACGATGATATGCATAAAAGTTCCAAAGAGAAGATGAAGTACGGAAAACTGTAATTGAAACCAACAGGAGATCAAATGTAAAAAAGCTAATGGAGTAATCCAAATAACAATAAAAAATGTAACAATAGCTAAAAGAACCGAAATAATAAAATTATAATAAAATCAATGAATAAATAAAGGAAATGATTAGGAAGATGGCCGTACTAACCAGGATCAGTTGACGAAATAGAACTTAAAACCAGAGAAAAAAGCATTAAAAACAGCAAAAAAACTGAAAGATAATACAGATCTGCGCAAAGAGATAGGCAATCAAAAGAGCAAAAAAGAAATAAAATACTGGTAAAGATTAACAGAATAAATCGGACTTGACTGGAAGAAATTTTACACTCAAACAATAACAAGAACTAATATTGCAATACTTTAAAATCAATAGGCAAAAAATGAATGAAACCAGCAGGAGAGCAAATATTTAAAAAAATGGAATGAAGTAATTCACACTGCAATAAGAAACATAACACTCACTGCGACAACCGAAATAAATTCAACTGAATAACAGGAACATGAAGAATTCTGAAATACAGCAACCACGAAAACAAATACATGAAAAATTTCATCAATTCAATTTGAAAATTAAATACGAACACCAAAAATGAACCACTGAATGCCAAAAACGCCAAAACATGAAAAAATAAGCAAACAAAACGAATAAGAGTAATGTAAGTATAACGTACGTAAGAAAAATTATTAAACTGAACAAGAACGAAACTAATTACTTGAAAAACCCATAAATTCAATAAAAGAGTCAACGAAGAAAACTAATACGAAAAGAGCGAAAACATGAAAAATTTAAACAAACAGCACGAATAAGAAGAACTAGGAAACTTAGTCAGAACAACAACAAATTATTCAAAAATTTGAAAATTTTATAATCAAATAACAATAACAAAAATGGAGCATTTAATATGAACATATTAAAAATAAGAAAAAATGCGGAAAGAATAACGAAAATGAACACTTGAAAAACCCATAAATTCAATTTAAGAATCAACTAAAAATACCAAAGTAAAAAAAGTGAAAAGATGAAAAATTAATCAAATAGCACGAATAAGAAGAATTGTGAAACTCAGTCGGAACGACAACGAATGATTCAAAAATGCATAACGCAAATTTCATAATCAACTAACAATAACAAAAATGAATCACTGAATGTGAAAAGATTAAGAACAAGAAAAATTACAAAAATAATTAGAATTAGAAGAATTCTGAAATTCGACAAGAACGAAAACAAACACGTCAAAAACTCATAAATTCAATTGAAGAATCAACTAAGAATACCAATGTGAAAAGAGCGAAAACATGAAAAATTAAGCAAACAGCACGAATAAGAAGAAATTTGAAACTCAGCCAGAACGACAACGAATGATTCAAAAATGCATAACAAAAGTCTATTTGAACGAAAGCCTATCTCTTTTGAACGAAAGCCTATCTATTTTGATAAAAATTTCATAATCAACTAATAAAAACAAAAATGAAGCATTGAATGTGAAAATATTAAAAACAAGAAAATTACGAAAAGAACAAGAAAAAGAAAATTTAAACTCCGCAAGATTAACGAAAATCAATACTTCAAAAACCCGTAAATTCAATTCAACAATCGACTTAGAATACCAATACGAAAAGAGCGAAAAAATTTTAAACAAACAGCACGAACAAGAAGAATTATAAAACTTAGTCAGAACGACAAATTATGATTCAAAAATGCATAACGCAAATTTGATAATTAACAACAATAACAAAACTGGAGCATTGAATGTGAAAAGATTAAGAACAAGAAAAAATACGGAAAGAACATGAAACAGAAGAATTCTGAAACGCCGCATGAACGAAAATGAACACTGCAAAGACCCATAAATTAAATTCAAGAATCAACTAAAAATACCAAAGTAAACAGAGCGCAAACTTGAAAAATTAAGCAAATAGCACGAATATGAAGAATTGTGAAACTGCTGAAAGACCGATTGGGTCGATAGCCTTTTTCTGTAGGAAATAAAGATTATATATATATATAACAAAGCGAAAAGATCGAAAACATAAAAAAATAATTATGGAACTCAGTCAAAATGACAAGTAATGATTCAAAAATGTATAACGTAAATTCCATAATCAAATAACAATAACAATCATGAAGCAATAAATACGAAAATATTAAAAATGGGAAAAATTGCGGAAAGAACATGAATCAGAATTTCGAAACTCCGCAAGAACGAAGACACTTGAAAATGCCATAAATTCAATTTAAGAGTGAACCAAAGATGAAACAATGAAAACCATAAAAATTGAGGAAACTATAAACTAGAAAAACTGATACAATACAAATGTCAACAAAATGCAATCATTTAAAAAGTTAAAACAATCCGAGAAATATTTTACAATTAATTGACAACTCAGTGTGCAAATGTTTTCCGGACGGAAAAATTGCAAATGATTTAATAACAATAACAAGAACAAAATACATTGTTAACACGTTGGATGTAAATGGAAAAGAAGTGAATTTAGGATTCGTAACAAAAAAATGGGAAACAAAATAACACAATTTTCGCCAACGATGATTTTTTTAATGCTAATCATTGTTCGCTTTGAAAATGAATGCGGAAGATAAAAGCGAAACGTTCGGTAAAAAAACAATTTTATCCGACTCTGAATCAATCTAACAAAGAACCGACGCCTTCATGCCGAGCATTTTCCAGCACGAACAAATGTAAAATTGGAAACATTTAAAAAAATCGAGCTGATATGCATACAATGCGGTTTCATATGCAGAGCGTTCAAAATACATTAAACATACAACCGTTCCCTGGGTGGCGTCTGAAAGTAAAATCACACAAACCTATAGATTTCAGTCACGTCCTATTGCCGAAGTTGTTGGCCATCCTCGAGGAATAACAACGCAAAATATATTACGTGAAGTGAAAAATTCGCATTCATAAAACCTCATTCGGACGGATTCATGGATTAGAAACTTGCAATTTGCAAATATCCGTGAAGTGTTATTCATCAATGGGAAAACCGATGTTTCAAACTTACTTCTTGGCTGAGTTGGTCAGTACACATTGGGGGTAGATTAGTGAGCAGCGCATGGATATCTTCGGTTTTGAAGCTCTCCATGTCAGCTTCGGCCAGATTTGCGTCCATATTCTTAGCCAGAGCGTCATAATAGTTATCACCTGCCTCGTAGGTTTCTGGAAGAGAGAGGATGCTGGTGTGATGGTTTGTGCCCCCATCTCTGTATCTACATGAAGAAACCGAGACAAACAGTAGCAATATTTTTATGGGTTTAAAGTACGAGTATTTTTACCCATAATCTAAAAACCATTGATAGTCGGAATTGTCCTGCACAAAGTCGACATCCTGTGAAGAAGTGGTGCTGAGATAGGAGCCTCTTAGGTTGCTGTTGCAGTCGGAGTCAGGACTGGCACGCATTACCCCTAACTCACTCATGCCTCTACCTGGAAGCAAAAAGTCTCAGTTATCCACCCGGTATATGAAAAAAAACGCCCATTATACTGACTAATTTAAAAATGCCAGTTAAGTGAACTTTAATGTGGTACTGGCCGTTGCCTGAATGATGTCATTACGATCCAATTGCTGCCAGACTAAATTGCATGATTAACGTTGGAACCGCTTTAATAAACATCATATCCTATATGTATAGATGAAAGTGGGTGGAAATTATCATTCTAACGTTTATAGGCTCGAGCAGACGGTTAGTTTTTTAACGATGAAGCCAAATTTTAGTTACTAAAAATGTCCTCACTGATGACAAATGAACTAGTTGCATAAAGGTAAAACTAAAAAAAATAGTGAAACTGCACACAGACAGTTTATGAAAATATTCTGGACCACAGCTTAATTGATACAAACTGATGGTGACTTACCAGTTTAAGTAACGCTCCATATGCATGACACAATGATTCTTTGGTAAACATCAAAAACCGCTGAAGGGAAAGTTGCCAAGATTTGGACAGGCTTGTAAAAATAGACGCAAAAGAAAATGCACAAAACCCAACCCATTCGTCGTTTCAGACGAAAATATATTAGACTGGCGCCAAATTTTACATTGCTTCGACTCTCAGTAGTAGTTAGAAGATGTTTTATCTAAAAAAATTAACGGTTACATGTATTTGGAGTATTGCGAATTTTAGTTTTAGGTTCAACGTTTCCTTTTTGTGCATTTTTAACAATTTGATTTGCTTTCTGCCGCTGATTTGCTTTCTCTAATGCATAATTTATGATCTAGGGCTTACTTTGATGTTGAAAACGCGTCACTGCGCCGTATTTGGTCAAAACTGGAACCAAATGAAAACGGCTTTTATGAACGTTTAATTCGTTGTAAGTTCTTCGGGTAAATGTTTCTTTTACTCTAAAATATCTTCAATTTTTATTAAGCTCTTCAAATCTTAAAATGTTTAACAATGGCGAACATGCACACAGTGTGCCCTCTTCTAAATTGCCCAAAAAACAAGTTCCAAGTCGTCTAATCTTGACGTGAGAAATTATTCAAGTCAGTCTGCTAGAAAGCTTCATTTCGTATCTACAAATGGTTTACAAATTTTTCAAAAATTCCACTGTTGGACGATCTGCTTGAAATTTTCTACGTTCTAACAATCAAGTTTCTTTTTATTAGCTGTCCAAGAAACAAGTTTTTTCGCGTCCTAATCTGGACGTGGGAGCTTCTCGAATTCAGTCTGCTAGAAAGCTTTATTTTGTATCAAATGAAGGTTTGTTAACTCATCAAAAAACTACTGGAGCTCGATCTGCTTGAAAATTGCATCTTTCTCAGAGTCAAGTTTCTTTTTTAAACTGTCCAAGAAACAAGTCCCAACTAGTCCTAATCTTGACGTGAGCAATTCTTGAAGTCAGTCTGCTAGAAAGTATCATTTCGTATCAACAAAAGGTTTGCAAATTTTTCAAAAATTCCACTGGGGGACGATCTGCTTGAAATTTGCTACGTTCTAACAATCAAGTTTCTTTTTTAAACTGTCCAAGAAACAAGTCTCAACTCGTCCTAATCTTGACGTGAGAAATTCTTCAAGTCAGTCCACTGGGGGACGATCTGCGTGAAATTTTCTACGTTCCAACGTTACGTTACGACTTGTTCGACTAAAAGTTTGAATTTTGCTGAAAAATATTGCTTTGAGCAACATAAAATTTGTCAGAACTAATTAGTGCGACCAAATACATTGTTGCATCAATTCTAATTTAGTCTGTTGCAAATATTTCATTTTTTGGGGGAATTATTTACTTGATTTTCCTTTTTGTAGTTGGGCGTACTTTTAAGATGCTAATATTTTTTCAGTAAATATTAGGCTTTCTGAAAAATGCATGTTTAAAGGCGTTTTTCCTGCCAAGTGCATTTACATTTTGATAGTTGAAGAGAACGTTGCACAGAAGAAGAACATCTAAAGCTTGGTTTTGGCTCAATGGATATAATTGGAAAAATTCATTTGAATAGAAAATTAAACTAGAGATAATATTTGAGACAGCAAAAAATCAAAGTCTAATAATACAAGAATAATTCAAAAGAATTTTAAGAGCTCTCGATTTACAAGAATAAATAATTCAAGAGTGTGGTACCTATGCGTCATATTTAAGGCGATTGTAAATCTTTCAATAAGTGGGGACTCAATAAAGTGTGTTGGGATTCAATAAACTAACTTTAATAATACATTTTAATTATTATTAATTTACAAAAATCCGTTTAATTTGACTTTGAAAGTTACTAAAGATGCAGCTCAGCATGCTGTTTTTATTATAAATCTTATGGATTTTTTTGGCTCGCTTTGTACATATGTACGAGTACCTATATAAATACACACCTACCTTTGACACGCCTCGCCCGTTTATAACAATCGTCATTTTTAAGATTGAATTTAAATTCCCGAGTTGGATGAGATCTTAGTAGCACTACACTTTGCATCTTGGGTTTTGTAATTTATCAACACTAAACTGCGGAAAAGTCGATTGTTCATTTACGCGATTTTGTCATTGCATCCGCAATAAAGTTACTCATGATTGTAAAAGTCGTTATCAACCACCTCTCCCAGTAAAACGCTTTGTGGAAATGAGATAAACTCAACATTGAATTAAATCACAATACGCGATTTTCGGAATCTACTGTATCAGAGCAACAGGCCAAATTACCGTTTTCAAACAGAAGCAAAGTTAAAACAGGAACTTGCTGTTCGTTTTGTTTTCAATGCATGCCATTTTAATCTTATCTTGTTCTGTTATCATTGGACACTTCAATTTATTAATATACCGGATGATTCTTCAAAATCAACTGTAAATCTCACAAATATTTAAAGCGTCTTAAACCTGTGATATTTTCCATGAAAACGATCAAAGTTACATTTTCACATTCGATATATTTATTTTTATATAGCAAATATCAGCTCAAATAAGTTATTCACGCGTTTACTGCATAACTTGGGGCTGTAGCCCCAATTTTTCCTGTTTTTTCGTGCAAATAAAACTGGCCTTTAAGGCAGCTCTTTACTGGAAAATTTACGGGTCCAAAAATTCTATAATAATTTCAGCTCCTTGTACAGAGGCTGAGAATAATTGAAGTACAGCTTTATCTAATTACAGCTAATCTGAGACACTCCCAGGGCCGATTTCGAGTTTATGAGCTCTCATCGCTTGGTTTAGCCTGAAAACAACACTATCCAAATCTGTTCTTTATCGATCTAAATCCATGGGCGTGAAAAAGTACTGGTTTAAGTTAGGTAGTGGTAAACTCATACTAAATTATCTGAAGTGCAGTTTTTTAAATTTTATCATCAAACTACAATCGACAGGGATTTTTATAATTTATTTCTCGTAATTACAGAAATCCTCAATGCCGGAAAATGACCGGTAATTACTGTATAATTATGTTAAAATAAAAATCATTAGTATTAACCTTTCAATTAGTGTTCACTTGTGTTCGTGATCCAACCACAGTTATTAATTTAGTTCCTTCTATTTTTGGTACGCGATAATCATTATTCATAAGTCATTAAAAAGAAATACAAGGAAGAAAGGAAATTGTCGCTGAAAAGGGATTTTGTTGCTTTGTGCCACCTAAAGAACTGCAAGAAGCTTCAAGTTTTGAATAATGTTTCCATATTTGCACTTATCGTTTTTATCTACTTTTATTAGTATTATTTATTATTATTTTACTAGTACTTAATTTATTATCGAATTGCTCTTGTTTTGGTTAAGAGCAACTGACAAACCCTTCAGCCAACAGAAAACTGCGAGCACGCGAAAATTGAAATTCAAAAAGTTACAAGAAGGAAATAACCAAAATTAAAAAACCTTCAATATTATAATCCTCTATTACAAAAGCATTAAAAAGTATAACAAAAGAATCCTGTAAAAAGGAAAGGTACCGACAAAACCTACATACAAAACCAACATACAAATAAAAACCTACATACAAATGACCAAATTACATAAATACATAATCACAATTTAAATTTACATTAAAAAGATATATATTGTTGCATACAAGCAGTAAAGATAAGAAACATGAAATTAGTTAACAGCAATGGACGCAATAAATTATTATGCACCTAAAATTTAAATGGTTTTTGTTTGACAACAAATTTAAAAATGTAAAAACTGTTCATGATTTGCCTGAATAAGTTCAACATTAGTTTTTTTTTATTCTTCTTTTTATAGTTTAAACATCCGAATTTGGTCTTATTGAAATTAAATACAAATAAAAATTAAATAGTACTAAAAAATAGGAACGTCGATTCGATCGTGATATAAAACGCTCTCTCAATAGAAAATTTAAACGCTTTAAAAAATTTTCAGAACTTCGAAAAAAATCAATAGAAACCATAAAACGTCTACTATAATAAAAATGGTTTTGCCAAAATAAGAAGTGGATTTTGGCGTACTTTAAGTGCGTCAACCAGTCTCGGTGTCGTGAAAGCTTGGCCTTCAATTTCCCGGTTATTTTTAAAAATGTGATTTAAAGTAAAGGCATTTGGCTCCCAAAATAAACAAAACCCGAGATTTTCAAGATCCAAACAACTGATCTGTGTCCCGCTCTGACTTACAAAACTGGTAAATATTTGCTATCAGTCATACTCCTATATCAAAATGCATTAAATTGCCTAAAAGGCAAATTTACTTTATGTGAAATTGCGTGGCAACATCAAGCATTTCTTGGATATTTCATGTCAGATAATTTGGAACAATTTAAAATTAATGTTCTTGATGTGGAAACCGAGTTTGTTGACCTCAAAGGCATTAAAAAAATACTAGGAATTGCTAATTAAAAATTACATAAATAAGTTTCCATTCATATAGGTATTTCGAATCGAAAAAGAGGCTCAGCCCAGTGCCAAATGCTAATTATTTATTCAGTACACAGTGCAATTGGCAGGACACTTGGAGATTTAGTAATTAGTTCTAATGTGCTACATCTACAACTTATTATTAGTTCCTTGGTTTTAAAAGCACAAAGTTTTCAATATCCGGTGCCAGAGTTTTAATTTGTCCACGCTAAGAGCATGGCGAAGTATTGAAAGCTCGCGGTTTAGGAACGAAAGTTGCCATGTTTTTTTAACCAAAATATGTCGAATTATGTATGTATATGTCTAATTATAAGCAATATAATTTGGTTATAATACGGTTTATGAAACATGTGAAAGACACAAACGCTTTAACAACATTTTTCCGTATTTATCCGGCACGAAAACGAAAGTATGTAGTACCAAATTACAAATCAACGCAAACAAAATTGCGACTTAATTTCGCTTCAACGAAAACTCGAGAAAACTAGTATTTAAGAAGAAAATTTATTTTTTCAAAACATCGACCTCCACTTTTTGGACAAAAAAAATCCAAATTTGACATGCGTGTTTTTTGGGCTTAATGGATTTCTTTCGCCTTAAGAAGTGCATTGATAAAGTGTTTGGATCAATGGTAAGGAAGAAATCGTCGCTGAAAGATCGCGAATGCTCTAACAGCAGCTTAAAATGTATCGAAAATATCGATTATTTCGAAACTGAAACTTATGGCGTATTTTCGACTAGTTCGTTGCATCCCTTGCTGCTTTGAGATCACAATGATGTCGATTTTAAAGGTACGTATTTTGAGAATTTCATATTTTTTCAAAAAATCGAATCCTCCCCTTAGAAAAATTTCGGCAAAAAATCAAAATTTCACATGTGAGTTTTTTGCACGCAATCGATTCTTTCCGCCCTAAGCACAACAGTGCATTGATAAAGTATTTGGATCAATAATTCGTTCCTGAAAGATCGCGAATGTTCTAACAGCACCTAAACTGTACCGAAAATATCGATTATTTCGAAACTGAAACTTCTGCTGTGTTTTGACGCTAAATAGCTTAAAAAATAAAAGAGTGGCCTGAAAGGTGCAACAATATTAACAGAACAGAATAAGACAATAGAGGAATTAATATTGCTTCAGTATCGCCAAAATTGTCTCGCCTTAGTTTTGTGTTTTCAGCTACTCGGACCCTTTTCCTTGACGGACCTGTATTTTTTAACTTTATTTTCTCTTTGAATCTTCTTTAATGCATATTCTTGCTATTTTAAATTTGTGTCTAAAATCTGTTTATTATTTTTTTAATTTCAAATTTAGTATCCAGTTTGAGTGTTGATTTATCGCGTTTATTAGATGGATGCTAAGAACATGACTAAGTAATAAAAGTCACCGGTCCAAGATGAGAATCAGACCAGTAAGAAAGAAGTATTTTAGTATGAAAAAAAATCTGAAAATACCACGATTGTTTTTTCCCGAAATAAAACATGTGAAAGACACGAACGCTTTAACAACATTTTTCTATATTGTACCGACACCGACTGTCAAACGAAAAAACCAATACAAACCAACGGGAACAAATTGGCAAATTAATTTATCGTTAATGAATAATCAGGAAAATCAATACGAACAAAAAAGTAGAAGCAACAATATGACAAAAATCTGAAAAGTTATATAAAAGCAGCAAGAAAATAATCAAAAATAAAGGAATTAATAATGGTTCAGTTGCGTTTAATGCAAAATTGTCTCGTTTTATCCTTCATTTTTTCTACTAGTATTTGATTTTTTTCTTTATTTTTTCTTTAAATCATCTTTAACACATCTTAATGTTATTTTAATTTCCTGTTCAAATTATGTTTAAAATGTTTCTAAATTCACATCTAATATCTAGTTTATGTGTGGATATATCGCGTTTATGACATGAGTAAGTAACGAAAGCTAGCGGCTGAGAAAGAAAATCACAATTCGTTTGATCAGAATATGTGAAACAATATGTTTTCATACGGGAGATTATTTCAAATTGCGGGCTTACAAAAGTCTACACTTCTTTTTATCCAGAGTGAAATGTGTGAAAGACTTTACAAAATTAATAACATTTTTTTCCAAATTCAATCGTCCGAAAAACGAAACAAAAACTTTGACTAGTTAATGATCGGAAACAAATTAGCAAACAATATCAGAAATACCTGGAAAGTTATATGAAAGAAAAAAAAAGAAACAATAAAAGAAGTAATAATGTTTTAGTTGCCTCAACATTGTCTCGTTTGAACCTTGTGTTTTTTATCTACTCGCGGGCTTTAAATCTTTAATACATCTTGCTATTTTTAATTGTTAATGAAATCTGTTTATTATGTTTCTAATTTCCAATCTAATGTCCAGTTTGAGTGTTGATTTATATCGTTTAAAAGATGCTAAGAGCATGACTTGGTTATAAAACTCTTAAAATGGTTCGGATCAAAAGCTCCTGAATAGGAAAAGAAGTAGAAGCAACAATATGACAAGAACAGGAAATTTATATAAAAACAGCACGAAAATAATGAAACAATAAAATTAATCGTTAAAATGGAATCGTTTTAGCGTTCCTTTAATTTAATCTCCTGGGAGTTTTTTATTGATGACATTTTGACTTCGTTTGTATTTTTACCTTTATCTTCTCTTTAACAAATCTCATTGCTGTTTTAAATTCGGTCGAATATGGTTTTTAATCTAAATCCAGTTTCGCCATTTGAGTGATTAAGTAACAAACGCCAGCGGCTCTGAACGAAAATCACCAGTCTTTTGATCGGGATATATGAAACTATATATTTTTAAATCGAAGATTGTTTGAAAATGCGGATTTGCTAAAGTCGACGCTTGTTTTTATCCAAAGTGAAACATGTGAAAGCCTGAAGATTTTAGCAACGCGTTGTTCCAAATTCATAGAAAGTTATTTGAAAGGAGCAAGAAAGAAATGAAACAATAAAAACGAATATGTTGGTTTCGTTTAAGCGTAATTTTTTTCACCTGCGCGCAGTGTTTTCTTTGATGTAGCCTGTCTACTTTGTTCTCTATCATTATCTCGTCCTTACTACTCCCTATCCCTGTTCCAGTTTTGCCTTATCGCTTTTTTTGTCATACTGAGAGCATGACTACGTACTGAAAACTGAGCGTTTAGAGCGGAAGTCGCATGCAATTTTCAGATTGAAATCGGATTAGTTCACAATCAATCATTTTAATTCATTTCGATCAAGAAATGTTAAATATGAAAACTGCATTTTACGGCTTGTACCCTCGCTTATACCATTGCAATCAACTTAACTAAATAAATAATTAATTAAACACTAAGCCGTGCCGAATCAGCGTAAACAATAATGATTAATTGGAAAACATAATAAATGAAAACTGAATCGCCGAACCAAATGAATCACAGCGAAGTGAAAGCGAACTGTAAAGAATGTGTTAATCTTGTCAACACATTATTTTGTAATCAGATAAACTACATATTTTCAGTCGCTTCTTTTGGTTCGACGACCTCATTTAATGCATTTTCCCCGGTCTGCAAGTGAAAATAGACACTTTATTTTTATAATGCGGATCAGTTTTCGGTGGCTCTTGAGAAAAAAATAATCAGCCGCTTTTTATAGTGTGAAAACCATTAGGCAACCCACTCAGGCTATGCATTTCCTGATCTCTGAAAAATCCAAGACCGAAAGCGATTTCCGCATTTTCTGAAGGACGGAGCTTGGATTGGAAAATCGATTTCCCTCTTGTGGTTGCTATGGTTATTCTTGTCTCTTCTATTTCTCCATTTCGTTTACGTCTTTCTACGCTCACGTGTTTCATTCATATATTTTATGGATAAACACCGAAGCCCAAAAAATCCCACCAGTTTTCAGCGTCAATCCGTTTCAAAGCACTCCCTTCATTGAATAGAGCCAGTTGAAGCAAGCGCCTAAATAATACACACAACTTTTCCAATTTTATATGCTATAAAGTGGTTGAGGCTATGGGATGATCGGTTATTTGTGTGGATTACTTCCGATCCGAGGCTAACGTCAGAAAATGGGGATTTTAGTGGAAAAACTGAAAGCGTATGAGAATAAAATGATTGGGCGCAAACAATTTTAGCTCGGTTTTTATAGAGCTGATGTGATTGTTAGTTTCGGGCTAAACCCAGCTGAGGAGGGCTCGAAACCAGCACCTGGAAATTGTGATTCCTCGTCCGAAACAGCTGTTTCTGTTGAATGTCGGAAAGTGCACGTAGGATAACTATTCAAATTGGTTAATTAAAACAAACCGTATGCAAAAAATGTGTGCAGGTAACGATGCGATTGCAAATTGAAAATTGAAAGAAATGCAATTTTATAGTTGCATGTCTCTTAAAATTGCCTTGGCGTTTATTTAACCGATCGGTTGTCTTTCTATTACACAAAAATCCGTTTTCGAGAATGCAAAACAGCAGGCTGATACTGTTGGGCTAGCTAGACAAAAGCGGTTGCACAATTCCCACCTAAATAAATTTACCAAGGTCTCCATTTACAAATGGTTAACACACCAATTTGAAATTACAGCCAATGTTTTATAAAGTATCAAAGTGGGATGCGGGACTGTTCAAATATTGTGTCTGGGTTAAACCGTTTTTCATCAGATAAAACACCCCTCTTGTTGCGTCATGGGCTGGAGCGATTCGACCCCTCTTTTTATGAGTCATTCACTCGCTTATTGAATCCACTTTTCAGACATCCGAGGATGGAAGGAAGCTGAAGCCTTGTCAGGATTTTAAACCCATTAGTTGTCGCTTTTATTTGTTAAAGATGTTTAACGTTCCGTTTCCCAAATCCTGTTTGAACCCAAGAGCCTTGATCGCTTTAGTGAATTATCAACGTAATTCGATTGGTTGACAATAATCTGATCGCCCATGGAATGCCCAACAAGCAAAAACAAAGTAGAATCAATTCATGTGAGATCTGAGGTACAATAAAATTCAAAAATAAGAACCTGGAAAGTCGAGGATGAAAACCCATGGAAGTTAGAACCGATGGAAGAAGTGCAGCCGAAAAATTATTCAGGCGGACAAGAAATCTGTCCATCAAGGAACAGGCACGTTCTATAAAACAGTCAACAATAAAAAAACTGGAATCGAGAGGGCTATCAAGCAAACGATTATATAACCAAGTTGGTTCTAGCGATTGCTGCAGAACGCGGCCAAAATGTCGAATATCGCATGAGTTTTTCGAAAAGCTATCTGAATATTCACTTTATTGCAGGCAATGGACAAAATCAGTCCTTCGTGTCCCATCAATCGTCGATTTGGAGATGAGAAATGTAGAATCATTGAGGCCCTTGAAGGAAGTGCGGTAGTTTATCCTACCTGCTAACTGCAGTATTGAACTTTTCTTTTCGGCGTCGATTTCATTGTGTAGTTGTAGTAGTAGTGTGAACTTTTTGAAGAAATTGCTAGAAAATGGAGGATGGGGCGCCAGCGAAAGATGGGCATAATAATTTATAATCTATAAATCCCTTAATTTGAACTGAGTTCAGTTGTCGGAAAAGTAACTGAAGTTGAAGGATTTTTTGCATTTCCTATTCATTGATTTTTTTAAACACACTTTCTGCTGTACAGTAATGTATGTAAAGAAAAATCGGGCTTTTAGGACAGTTTTGCGGTTTGGATCCGGACAGCAATTTATTTTGTGGATGTAGATGGCAATCAGGGTTGGAAATTTTCTTTGCTAATTTCTAGATTTAATGGAGCGAACGAATGTCTTCATTGGTAGGTAAATTTGGTCTTCCTTGTCATCTTTCGCACGATCAGGTTTGATTTTATTTATCATTGAAATTCAGTTGCATATTTGACTGCCCCCCCTGTCTCCTGGTTTAGTAGCTGCAATAATGCCAGACATATCTTATCGTTGAATTATTTAAGAGCCAGTTAAATCATTCAATAAATTATTGATAAATCTACAGCTAGAAAGGTCTAGCTGATAAATACATTGTATTTAATAAAGGCAGTATTTTGATGGCACTAGCCGATAACAGAGTGAATTTACGATGCAGCTGATAATCCTTTTAAGCCTTCTTAATGTCTCCAGTCCCATCTGGGGCATCTCACCCAGCTTTAAATAATACATTATAACAACGCCATTTCAAAATAAAAATTACAGTATAATAAACAGGAATTATCGCTGGTGCCAGTCAGTGTAAGGAGTTTTTCCGCCAACCGGCACTTATAGACTTATCACCTTTCTACTTCGAGCCATAATAGAAGAGAACATCAAATCGATGGCAGAAATGCGACGTCCGCTATAGTGCAGATAATGTGAAACGGATTTTATATGAAAGTAAATACATATAGACACTTTCCAGCAATTATTGTTATTTCCCGTTTAGCCGGAACTCGGGCGATCTAATCAAAAGCTCGATGAACTGGTGATAATGGTAGATATTGGAATTGATGGTCTGAAAGTCGTGAATTAGTTCCTGGTTTACCATTAAATTAATCTATAGGTCAAGGAGTTTTTTCGGTTGAAGTCTCAAGTGGAGTAAGTCGTTTTCAATTCCGCAAATTTTAACAGAAAAATGAGTTATGAAGAATTCTTAGATATTTGCCTGAAACAATGACCAAACACTGTATTAAACCAGATTGCGAGTTCAACTGAAAATTGATTGTGATTCTAAGAGGTTCTTTTATAAACGTTCTTGTCCATGTCTGTCCACTGTTTCTTCACCTCAAATATCTAAACCACTTAAAATAATTTAGCCCTAGTTTAGAGGACGTTAAATTGAAAATCGCTGGTGATCAGATTCGAATTAAACATTCTCGTCTGCGTCTTTACAAATATTTTTATAGTCCAGTAAAATCAGCAATTGCTGTTATGTTCTAAATGTTTTGGTTGCGATTTCGACGATTCTTTGCCAAATTCTGGACTTCTATGCATTTATTCGCGTAACTTAAAAATTTGAAATTACTCTAGATATTCTATTAGATTCGCTTCATGCATCAAAAATTAAGAATCTTTAATCTAAAACCCTTTTTTTTTCGATTAGCCATAAACAGAAATGAAACTGTTTTCTACACCACTTTATGCCATGTTGTTTCAGGTTCTTTGTCATCATTTTCATCAAGACTTATCTGGTTCCAGTAGATAGGTGGGTGAGCTCCTACACCGTCAGGTGGAAAATATGGCAATTGAACTGGTCTATTGAGTCTTGTTGATTTTATCAGGTTCATCGTCTAGGATGAAACGTATTACGTTTGCAAATTATGTATTTTGTAGGCTCTTTTTCTGTTAAAACAGATGGAAGTTGGGATGTTTCTCATACATTGTCCCAATTTGTTGGGATTGTCTTAACAAGTTGATTAGCGCAAGATTTGTAGATGGAAAAAGTTCTAGATATGAAGACAAACGTTTGCGTGTCTGTAGCATTCTTGTCAAATTCAAAAAGTTGCTGCTACTAAAGAACAAACAGAACAGTGTTTTCTCCAATGATGACGCCAGTTCCGATGATTAGAACTTCCGCATCATCATCATAATCATTAGCTTGTTTTGTGGCGATAATAGCAGTTGTTCGATCAATATTTTATTAAAAATCTCGTGGTTGCATCGGTTTGTCAGGGCATTTTCCAAGATGCGGAAAACAATGCAGTAGTTCATTTTCTTGTCCAACATTATAATGATTGTCGCTTTGCAGTATGCATAATATCGTGCCTTAAAAATGCGCGCTCTCCACTCTTTACGCTTTATCTCGAAAACGGTTGGTCATACAGATTTTTCTGTTTGACTGCGTATTCTGCGTTTTTACACACCTAACAAAACACTCCTTTGAGCAAGTTCGGTAATAACCTCCAAAGATCTCAGACGCCAAGAAAATTACTTTTTAAGCCTCAAAACTTCATTATTATCGTGGCCTTGCAGTATGCACATATATTGTTTTTGAAAATGCGCTCCCCCCACTCTTTGCGCCATGTCTGGAAAACGGTTGGTCATACCGAAAAAACGCATCTAACCAAAACTGAACAAAACACTCCTTTGAGCAAGTTCGGCAATAACCTCCAAGTACCTCAAACGCACAGAAAATGGGTTTCCAGGCCTCTAAACCTCTATATCTCGTACAGTACAAGGGTGAACTTAGGAGACTTTTAGATGTTTGATTTGAACCGCGAAACAAAGGCTTCTGTGAAAATTAGCCTTAGATCTCGTTCCTCTGATTTGGATCGATTTATCTGAAATTACTGGACTATTAGGGAGGTCTTCGTTCTGCGTCTGATTCCAAGGCCTACATGCATGTGTATTCGCTCTTTCGCATTTAAACCTAAGCCCGATCGCATCGCCGATTTGATTTTTGTTCACTTGCCAGTTTGGAAAAAGCTCTGTTATGCTAACAGGATATTTTTAGAATCGTTTTTTCATCTTTCCAAGTATCTTCCTTCTAAATACCGTTCACTAATCTAGTAAAAAAAAATCCATTTCCTATCTGAAGCGCCGATCAATTTACAAATCTGCTTCTTGTTGTCCTTATCATCTGCGGTATTTGTTTTCAGAAAATATTAGCTGATTTTTGACAACAGTACATATGTAGATATCGACTATTTCAGGACTAATAGATAACTTAACCAGTACAAAAACTACCAACCACAAAATGCCGTTAGACTTATAAGACGATTTTAATTTAATTGTTATTAAGACAAAAAATTAGTAGAATCAAGATGCCTTTAGTTAGTCTTTGTAATTATTCGTGCCTGTTACTCGACTAGTTAGTTACACCTACACCGGCTAAATAAAAAGCCCACAGATATTGGCCCATAATTCGATTGTAGCTATTTACCAGGAAAGGAGCTGTCATGACTTTTTTTGTGTAACACCGTTTCACTTTATGTAATTTTGCAATCCATCGAGCACATCCGACACCGCATTGTGAAGACACACTCTTTGCGGCAATTTCCGAATTCACATTAGCAACAAAAACATTCACTCCATAAAACGAAAAAAAAATCGAAAAACTCAAAATAAAGGAAACTATTTTTGAAACGTCAACTCTATGACCAACAGGTCACCCTCCGTTAAAAATGCGACCGCAAGCGAGACTGAAATCGAGAAGTCCTGATTCGTTACAAGCTCTGAAATCTGACACTTGCACCCGAACTTGTTCCGAGTGTGACCGATCGCGAAACACGTGCTACAGTTTGGAGTTGGCTTCAGAGAGAGCAGCACTATCAGTGTAGATAATTACAGGGACTCTCTGTACCCACCACTAAGTGCTAAGAGGTGTTAATAAGGTGGATGCAGTCACTGCAGAAAATGTTCTTATAAGATTCTGATTAGTTCTATTAATGTTTAAGGAATAAGAACCAAGATCACACATTAAGTTATTGTTAAGTGTGATGGAAGCGCCACAAATTGGAAGTTTGATCATAAATGCACAGTCAGGTTTTGAATGGAAAGTAGTCTTAATTTTTGTACTGTTGTACTGTAAACCAAGTAGGTATTTTACAGGAACTAAGTCCATTTAAAATAATTTGTGAATTCTCGTCCATCTCGTTCGCCTGATTTGACCCCACCAAACTTTTTGTGTCGAGACTGTTCAATTTTTCCACTAAAATTAAGGGACTTGAAACGAAAGCCGGCTGTCAAATCTACGAGAAAATTTAACGATTTTTGGTTTCAATTAAGCTTAAAGATCTTTAAAGATTAAAGATTTAATTTGGAAAATGAAAATTTTTTTTTCCATCTCTGGCACGTTTTGTGACATAAATAGAAAAGAGAAAAATGCACCTGCAAAGACGTTTTTGTACGATTTCTTGTTCGAGATTATCGAGAGAAAAGGTCGAGATTATCCAAAATCTGCTCGTAAACCTTTCAGTGGTTTTCCGTGGATGGTTCTGGTGCTTGTTTTGACCAATTCCAACATTTTAATCGTCGTTTTTGAGTAGAACTTTCAGTAAGAGGACTGTAATTTTCTTCGACTACTTGAGCCATTTTACATTGTTATGCATTGTAAGTTTTGAAGAGCAATCTTGATAAACTAACCATAAATGCTAAATGTTTTCCAAGTTTAAGCAAGTTTTGCAACTGTTCTTTATACAGTTTGTGTCAGCTATCGTTTCCTGTTATATACAGACAGTTAACAAAAAACAGAAAAGTAACAGAGATTAGTAGTTGATAAATATGAATGCAAATTAGAAGATTTAATTCGGAAAATATGTTAAATACATCATAAGTTAAGTATTTAATCAGCATTAATCGATTCAGCAAATATTGTTAAATTAATTCGTGACGTTGAATGGAAATTACCTTTCAGCCTGCGATATCTTCTATATTTCCCTCGGGACTTCGGCTTGGTCGGTTCAGTCGGTTTTCCCGTGGAAAACTCGACGATTTTCATCATACAGCACAATAGTAGCACAATCATGTTTATTTTTATTGTCCCACCAATGTTATACGGTTTTGTCCTTTTGAAAGCATTTTTCCCGACTAGAATCATGCAATCAGTAGTGCAATTTTAAAACTGTTCTCCACTTTGGTCTGTATTAATTCACTTTTGATGTTGACGAAAGTCCGTATGGATGAACATTGCGTTCTGTTAAGCGTTGCATTATAAGTGAGTTAATTCAAAAAATAGACTGTAAATATGATTTTTTTAGATAATCTGAAGTATCTAAAACTGGCTAAAGAGCTCATTCTTGAAGTACGTTTCGACTGTTATTTTAAGTGTATTATTATTAAATATTCTTGTGCATTAAGACAATGAGCGCTTGTTTTCAAAGCGAACACTTGGAAAGTGTCCAAGATTTTCAATGCTAAGCTTAATCTATATTAAATATACGGAAACGAAGCTGGCAATGGTTCTTTGCAGTTGGATTTTTTTTGAAGATAAATACACTAATTAAACCACCCACATAAGGAAGAGATAGAAATTAGGGCAAATATACCATTCGATGGGGAATTTAACGCGGTTTAGGCACAATTTTGAGCTCGGCTCTAGAGTTGAGGCTGCCTATTTGGTCATATTTTAAGAAGCATCTTATCTACAACACTCTTTTTAATACCAATGGATTCAGAATGAAAACCCCCATCAAAAAGGGAATATTGAGTTAGGAAATGGCTCAATTTTCACCCAGACAAATTAAAAAAATTGCAGGATTTTTGCTTTTTTTTCGATTTTCGAATTTCGGCACCACTGGATAGAGAATTAAAAAATACCCCAAATAAAAAATTTGAAGTTTTCACACAAAATGCGAATTTTGCATATCGGTTACGTTTTTGTCAAAATTGAATATTCCGCTCAAACATGACGCCGATTTTTTGGCGATATCTCAAGAACACTTAGAGTTACACAGTTGCTTATTCCACCACTGGATAAAGAATTACACTCTGCCTTTTAAAAATTCAGTGAAAATTAAACAGTCAAGGATTTTCTCATTAAAAGCGAAATTTGAATTTTACCCAAAAAGTATAAAATAAGAAAAAGGCAGAAAAAACTGTAAGTTGCAGAAAACAAAGTTGCGAATGGACTTGCTACTGAAAGCAACTTAAAAAATAATTAGAATGTCGAAGAAGATTTAAAAATTAATCCCTTGATTATTTGGAATGTTATAAAAAGACAACAAATAAAAAGGAATGAAGCAGTTATGAAAACATTCTTCCAGCAAAGATATTTTAAGTATGCGAAATGAAAAACGAAAATCTTTATCGTATGATTTGCCCAAACTAGACTTTGCCATATTTTTGAAACGGAGACGACAGGGCTAATAATAAAACAAATTTGACGCAGAAACCCGCCAAAAACAATACATTATTGCCAGCTTTTTGTGCATGATTTTCACAGAATATAATTATAGAAGGTTTAGTTTTAGCTTTGTTTAGTCCTTGTTGCAATTTGTGCCTTATTTGCGAAGCAAAAATCATTTGTTATTAATTATTTGACTCAGTTTTCCTATGGCCATTTTTATGTTAGATTTCGTAAAAATAGTAAAAACAAGTAAAAAATGATGTACAATTGGGTAAATAAGTCACGAATATCTACTTCCTGTAACTCACTAGAAAATGGCCGCTCAATGACGCTCCTCGTCCAATTAGGACGTCATTAAACGGCTGATTTCCTTTTAAAAACTCCTCAAAGTAGCTCTAATTCCACTAGTCACCAGTAATCAATTTTTTTTACTCAGTTTTCTGTTCAATCAATCAATGCTAGAAAAACCACACAAAAGCCGTTCTAGTAAATAAATCACAAATATAACATGGCGCACGCTACTTTGGTTACTTACTGAGCACATAAGGCGTGCCCCATAACTTTGGCATTCTTCCAGACTCCCGATTCGATAGACGATCTTATTCCAGACGTACGTTTTCACTATCTGTTCGGGATTCAAAGCGAAAGTGTTTGTTTTTGTGGGAGTTAATAATAGCAGTAGCAGTATTTAAATTGGGTACAACTCTCCGGAGGTAGAAACCACACAATAACAGCCCGGTGTGGCTTAAGTTCTCAATATCAACAAACGAAACAGGGTATAGGCAGTTTAAAGAAAATATTTACTATACTAAATTGAAGTAGAGAAGCGGACGAAGAGATTATTAAGTATAAGGGTTTGTTAAAGACCTTTACCAACATCTAATTAAGCGCACTCACTGGTCACTTTAGTCTCTATCTGTGGCGTCTTGATGATCTAAACCACGGGCTTCCAGTGCTTCTCTTGTGCCCTCATTCTTGATCTTTTGGGTCTTGCTCGCTTCCTCCGTCCACCTCCTGGTGGTTTCCATTTTCCATTTTCGTCATATCGATGGTTCAGTTTTATACAGCAACAAGTCAAAAATCCTTGTTTTGAGAAATTCAATGTTAAAGATTAGCATATTAAAGTCTGATTCATTTATTTGTTCTGCGATTGTTGTTAGCAGACCGTTAGGAATGATTTTGTGACTTGTTGCCGTTTGAAGCTAGTAATTAGGCGACTTGTTCACTTTGTTCCCTATGTTGAGGTGCCTGTCTTTTAATCAGTAGGATACAGATTTACTGCTTTTTTTAAATTATTTTTGTTATAGAAAACTTTTAACTTATAATTATACCCGGTAATTAGACTAGTCTGTTCACATTCATGCAAACTATCTAACCTAAACTACACACTTCTAATCGGAATCACTATTATCTGCTGTAGCTGTTGTCAACGTACAGGGTAGCTCTTTATAAAAAGTCGAGTATTGACTGGGATTGCATTGTTGTTACACAAATCCACCAAATCGTTTTTTTTGCTTGCGAAATTTTAATGGGTGCTTTATACACCTTTATAGGTTTAATGTTGTTATCACGACTTCGTCTAGTTTTGTGGCGGACATGAATTTCACTAAATTCATTGCCATCTAATCTGTTCGTAAATATTTAAAACAACAACACTGCGTTTGCTGAAAAAATATTGAAACAAAAAAAACATTCGCTTGGGCTAAAGTGGTATAATAATGATCTAGCAAACAAAAGAGATACATTACATCTAGTAACTGAGGTTGCAAAGCAAAAAAACACTCCAGAAATAACTAAATTGAAAACAAAATCGTCTAAAACATTCCTATCAGGAAGATATTAAAAAATCGAAAAATGATGCATACACCTCTTATTTAAAAGCAAATAGTTTCAAACCTACTGCAATATGGAAGCTAGTTAAAGAAAATATTAATCTTTTAAGAAATAAGTATTCAACTGATATAAACATCACACCTGAATGTTTTAACCGATATTTTACACATATTGCTTCAAATATAGTGAACAATTTACCTGACCCTAATAATACCTGTGACTCATTTATTAACAGTTATGCTATGAGATTGACTTTTCCTTCAGATGCATTTTCATTTTCGCCTATAACCCAAATAGAACTTAGGGATTTAACCGACAAAATAAAAATGGTCTTGACTATCATAATATAAATTTAAAAATTATAAAAAGCATTATGAATCTTATTATTTCACCACTAACAAAACATTTCAATTTCAGTATTAGAGACTCAGTGTTCCCTAAAATACTAAAAGTGTCTAAAGTGGTACCCATTTTTAAAAAAGGTAGTGCTGATGAACTTACGAACTATCGTCCTATATCTGTTATACCAGTTCTGTCTACACTGCTTGAAAGAGCGGTTTGTGACCGAATTAGCAACTTTTTTGAGACTCACAAACTCTTTACTGAATGTCAGTTTGGATTTCGTAATGAAAAATCTACGACTATGGCTATCAATAAACTTGTTGAATTAGTTAATGCCAGTTTCGACGCTGGGGACTACTGTGGGACTTTGTTTTGCGATCTGACGAAAGCTTTTGACTGAGTTTCATCTAATATTCTTGCTTTGAAGTTAAAATATTACAAATTCTCTCCAGAGAGTGTCAATTTGATACATTCTTATTTGACTGACCGGTCACAGCTCATGAGCCTAAACGGGAAGAGATCCGAACTTTGTCAATTACACTATGGAGTGCCTCAAGGGTCAAGACTTGGACCCTTTTTGTTTATTATTTATATTAATGACTTAGTAGGCTGTGACACTTCGGCTGATTTTGTCCTGTACGCAGATGATACAACCATAGTCAGAAAAGCTGAAAATACTGATTCTTTGAATGGTTACCTAAGTGAGTCTCAAACTATTGTCACTGACTGGTTAGTGGCCAACCAGTTGAGCATGAACGATGCAAAGAGTCAGAAGCTGATTCTGTCTACTCGTGCCACCAAAAATATTCCCAACGATCCTATCAACTTTCTTGGAGTTAAAATTGACTCAAAACTCTCATGGAAACCACATCTGGCGGATGTATGCAGCAGTGTGGCATCAGGTGTTTTTGCTTTGCAGACACTTGCTACCACAATCTCAAAAGAAGCAGCCTTAACAGTTTATTTTGCTTGTGTGCACTCTAAAATTTCTTATGCGATTCTAGCCTGGAAACATGCGGCTGATACAGTAAGAGTATTTGCCCTTCAAAGGAGAGCTATTAGAATCCTCAGTAATATTGGTTACAGAGACAACTCCCGATCTATTTTTTCAAAATTTAAAATTTTGACGACATATTCATTATACATTTATCAATGTCTTGTACATGTTAAAAATAATGAAGATTCATACTGCACGCACGACAGTATCCATTACCATCATACGAGAACCAAAGGGAATATACCATATACTGATTTTTGTCGAATTCATAAGTTGAAACCTGGGATATCTTATTACGGTCCTAAATTCTTCAATTTGTTGCCATCTCATATAAAGTTGTTACCTTTTCCGCAATTTAAAACTAAACTAAAAAAATATTTGATTGTTAAAACATTCTACTCCATCAATGAATTTCTTATTAATGACTTTTCTGATCTTTCATAATGTATCATGGAGCATTGTATACAGGGTTGCTCATTAGTGCGTCAAAGTGCGATATCTCAGTAAATATGAAGTTTACAAGAAAATTCGTCCAACGAAAGTTTTTCACGTTTAAAAGGTCCACATTCTAAAATTACTTTCCAATATACAGGGTGCATCATAAACGTGTGGTAGTTACCAACTCTGGTTTTTTAAATGAAACCCCCCCTTTTTTTGTTATTTTCAGATTGGCCGTTCAATTTTAATTTATGT
>NW_026017110.1:29361445-29387042 GCF_020466585.1 Dendroctonus ponderosae
TTTGATAACACAAAAATACTGATTAACGAGAGTAATTATAATAAGAGAAGAGTCCATGAAATGATACAGATTAAAAAACATAACAATGCTATGAATGTCAGATCGGATACCGACAATCTTAGCTCAGTATATCATACATTAATTAAATGAAGTAAACATAAAATATTAACTAACACCCGGTATATTGAAGAAGTTTGCAAACCAAAAATAATATCCTCAGAATGCAAAGAAAAATAGAAAAATATAATTCAATAAAAACAGTATTTTATTCGTTTTGTGTCCGATATTGGACAAAATTAATACTCCAAATGCATGCCAAGGCTTAAAGCAGCAACAACGCTTCACATGTAAGTAAAAATAATTAAGTATCTGAACGAAGAATTCTAGTCTCTTCCCAAATTTGATTGTCCTGACTAATCACCTGTTAGGCCTAATTCATTTTAGAATGTTTTAAAATATTGGAATTGTGATGTATTTTAATATGTGATATGATGAAGCTCTTGACGAACTGTAGTTGTTTTTTAAATTAACGAATTTTTTTTTTAACTATCTGTTATTTTAGAAAAACTGATGATGGTGGAAAAATACACCGAAACGTATTTTGATTAATAAATAAAGACAATAAATGACTGAAACCCAGGAATAGATTTGATTATTATATTATGTAATTCAATAACTATTTTGACGTGTGTAAACCTTTGTTGTAAGCACGAATAAATTTTGTTTGTTTGTTTGTTTATTAAAGTTTTTTCCGATTACTGGTTGCAAAATCTTTATATCAAAAAAATAGCTGTAGTTCATCGCGATGCATCTATAAGCGTTGTCAGTCTCTTGTTATTGGAACGAGTTGCTCCGGAGTGTAGATAGGCCCACTTTTAAGGCATCGTTTTTTTCTCGTTGGATTGAGGCGTTCATCGCATCTCCTTCGTTCTGTGTATGACTAACAACTAAAAATTTGGTATGTGATTTCGTCAATGGCTTCAATAGTATTTACGCAATGCAATAATAAACAAATTTATTGTTGTGTTGTCCAGCGCAATTGCCAGAGTAAAAGCTGAAGTCTTCACTCTTTGTGTGGTGTTTTAGAAAGACAAACAAACAGCTGCCAATCTCATTGGCCCCACGTTTGCCTAGGCCATCATGCCATGTAAAACAGTAATATTGGTTTTTAATAACATCATAGATGGTAAAGTTATAAGTAGCTACACGTCGCTTATAAAAAAGCGCTGATGCCTCCAAAGGGCACAGAGAGAACATGATTTTTCATAACGTGCTTGCTTTAAATCCTCGTCAGAAATTTTAAAACATTCGCAAATCATACACTGGTCCTTTTTTGGCTGAAAAAAGCCAATATTAAATTCTGAATTGAAAATCATCTCATACATGCTTTTTTGGCAAATGGTTTTTCCATTTCTTCGCAATGAGTTTTTTATAGTCTGTACATCGATAAAATATTAAGGCTTTCATCTTTGTATTGCTTATTAGTACCAGCTCTACAATAATGCGAAGGTATTATTGGAAAAGATTTTATGTGTTTTCGAATATGCTCTTTTAGGGCATCGCTTACTTTCTTCCCACATTTCTTGTGCTTTCCCTGTATATCTAGCTGCAGAACCCCACTCTAATCTTTTTTCTTGGTTGCAGTAAATATAGGTCATTGTACGTACTTTCCTGACTGTGTTTCAATTCCAAATTAAAATCAAATCCTGGGTTCTTCAGTCATTTATTGTTCATTTATCAATTAAAAAAACGTTTCGGTGTTTTCCACCATCATCAGTTTCAATGTGTAGCGTTCTTGCTACTTTACGCCTTAATTAAGAAAATACATGCCAAGGCGTAAAGTAGCAAGAACGCTACACATTGAAACTGATGATGGTGGAAAACACCGAAACGTTTTTTTAATTGATAAATGAACAATAAATGACTGAAGAACCCAGGATTTGATTTTAATTTGGAGTAAATATAGGTTTATTGCTTATGCCCAATGTTCTCAGATAAAATGTCTTGCATACCCTATTTTTTACCGTTTAAATTAAAGTGGTAAGCATAGTTTTTAGACTCGTTACTATTGGGTGTATGCATTCTATATTTAGGATTGATTTGTTGCATACATTATAAAAAAATAGTCTCTCTGGCGATTAACATCTCCAATGCTCTGCTGCTTTTATGAATCTCAACCCGCGCTTCTTCAGTAAAAAAAAATAAGCCTTGTAGCCTACAATTCTCATTGCAAGGCCGTCCAACTTTACGAGCAACAACTGCTTCTTTTCGGATATTAACATATTCTAATCCGTTATTTCTTCTCTTCTTAGCGACCGACCTTTCCCATTTATCAGGATTTCGTAAGTGTTTTCTCGTCAAATTAGTATCAGATCCATTGTCTTGGTTATTAACATCGCCATCGACAGCTTCTGCATTATTCAGTTTACGGTAGGTTAAATTCTGCACTGGATTCTGAAGAATCGCTCTCAAAAGAGTAGGTAGAAAAGTTGAAAAGCGAACAGGTAGAATCGATGTCAATAGAATGCTTACTGTAAGTATCTGAAGGAGGTGCATTCTGTTGAGATAAATTCTGATCTTATGCCTGTACATTTCCCAGAGTAGCTTCAATGGTATTTGCTATAATGGTATTTATCTCCTCAACAAACTCATTTGCAATATTACCTCCAAGTTGGACGATGTTATCCACATTTAGCTGGGTATCCACATTTAAGAACTCTAGTTGTCCCTGCAAACTATCTTCCAGAGAAGTCTCAACAACTTGATCATGGTTGATAATAATGTGCTCTTCTGATTCAAAGTGTAAAACATTATCTGCAATAATAATATTATTGATTTGGTTGATGGCATCTGTTAATTCTATTAAGTCGTTATTGACGAGATACTTTTTAACCATAATGTTTTTCTCTATATTGTTTTCTGTATCGACCCTCTATGTCCGCTGTATATTCTTGCTCCACATTTCTTTTTATTATAGTATAGGTTCCATCTTTTGCATATTCATTTATGACAGTATTGTGGGTAATAATTTTTTTATCTGCCTCGATTTGCGCTGATTTTCCCTTTAAATGGAGTTTCGTAATTTTATTATTTATTAGAAAAAACGTTAATTTAAACTAAGGAAAAACTACAAACACCAATTCACAATTAAAACATGTTGTATAAAAACTATAATTTATAAAGCGTTAAAACATTAATCGGTTTTTGCGACTCAAGAAGTTCTTGAGAAGTTCTCTTATGTCCAATTTTAACTTTATCTGTTTATTAACAATTTTTGTTTATACAAAATTGGACATTGTTTACATGCTTTTCTCAAATTTGGAATACAGGACGATTCCACATTGGCATAATTATTTTTATGGGGTTCACGGTATGAAGGGTTGAAAACATAATTTTGGCTCAACGGTAAGAAGACCAACTATTCGCATTGAAAGTGACAAACTTAAATTTTTTGCCTTAAGCTTGTCAAAGGTGCAGGGTTATTGATCGAACTTTGGCCACCCCGTTTTTGCATCTAATTTGAAATTTAGAGAAACATGTTAAATACAAAAGTTGTAGATACTAACATATGCTTTATTTATTTTAAGATTATACCAATTGATACAGGGTGTCTCAAATTCAAGTGGCAGACCAAACATACCTTTTTTTAAATGGAATGCCGTACTTTTTATTGCATATTCGAACTATTCGCACAATTCTAGGCCCACTCGATATGATGGTGGTTCTATAATGATTTTCAACTGTTTTTGAGTTAATAAACAATATKGATTGAACTTTGGCCACCCCGTTTTTGCATCTAATTTGAATTTTAGAGAAACATGTTAGATAGAAAAGCTTTAGATATTAACGTCTAGTTTATTGTGAGATAATACCTATTGATACAGGGTGTCTCAAACTCAAGTGGCGGTATACACTTAAATTTTTTTAAACAGAATTGCGCACTTTTTATTTCATAATCGAACTATACGCAAAATTCCAGTCTTCTTGGATATCATTTATCTATATTGATCTTCAACTGTTTTTGAGTTAATAACCATTTAAATATTCGGGCATTCCATTTACAAAAATTTGAGTTTGGTCAGGCACTTGAATTTGAGACACCCTGTAGCAATTGCTATTAACTTAAAATAAACCAGATGTCAATATCTACAACTTTTGTATTTAACATATGTCTCTAAATTTCGATGCAAAAAGGGGGTGGCCAAAGTTCAATCAATATTGTTTATTAACTCAAAAACAGTTGAAAATCATTATAGAACCACCATCATATCGAGTGGGCCTAGAATTGTGCGAATAGTTCGAATATGCAATAAAAAGTACGGCATTTCATTTAAAAAAACGTAAGTTTGGTCTGCCATTTGAATTTGAGAGACCCTGTATCGATTGATATTATCTTAAAATAAACTAGACGTTAATATCTACAACTTTTGTATTCAACATTTTTCTCTAAATTTCAAATTAGATGCAAAAAAGGGGTGGCCAAAGTTCAATCAATAACCCTGTACATTTTGCATCCAATTCAAAAAAATATTTTTTTTAAGTTTATTAATTAGGGGGTTTCAATATTCGACCCAAATTCCCTGTTGGTGTTTGTCAGAAACATTAATCAAAGTGTATTTTTTCCAAATGGAAAGTCACATTTTGCTCATTTGCTTTTTTCAAACGTCTCTGTGATGCTAGCGAATATTTTTTTCAGTATTTCGTTAATTCATTTGGTTACTCTTTTCCTTCAGAATCTTTAAAAATAATTTTACTCTTGAGAATATAAAATTCTTTGTTTTCCTGACATCTGATAAGTTCTTTCGACCAATTCTATATTAACGTTATCTTCGAAAAACTTCTTATTCTCACAGTTTTTGTTGAAGACGCATCAGCTATTAATATCTGCAAACTAGGAAATTCTATGTATTTTTCTGTTTGCTCCTCAACTCATTTTCGCATTTTTTTGCAATATATGCCGATTATCGATTGATTTTTGAAATTTCAGTTGAGGCCAAAAGACCTTAAAAAATCAGGAGAAAAGTATATTATTAAAATTTTATAAAATATTGAGCAAATAAATTGTGGAGATTAATTATTATTGGCCCATGTTGTAGGGCGCTTTCAAAACACGATTAGACATTTTAGAAATATGACAAAATTTAAAATATAAAACATTTCTTTTTTTTTTGGCATCAAATGTAGCCAGGATCCATCAGGAGCCATCCAGATGTTTTTCATTAATTTATTTTCAACTTTCGATTGGACTTGGAAAAAATGGGAAATACAAATCCAACAACAAGAACTAAAAACTCATAGTTGTGAACGAAAGAAGTAAACGAGAAAATTGTATTCGCGTTTTGTTGAATGAAGTACACGGTGAGTTTGTCTAACTATTGGCTTTTTTGACTGGAGTTAAATATTTTTTTATATTTCATAAGTCATTTATTCTTGTGTATTTAAGAGCAAATATTATTGAGCGAATATTCCTTATATTATTTCATTCTAATTTAACTTACTTTAAAATTTGATTCAAAAGTTTAATGAGCCGACGACTTTAGCCCTAACAATGACTAGAGTTGCGCTACTCTGTAGGCTCTTTTATTTTGATAATTTTCCAAGTAATTAACATTTGCTTTAACTCTAAATCTAAATACACTTCATTAGTTCTTTCGCTAATTCCGTGTACCGAAAATGTACCGAAAATCCCATATATTTCTAGGCTGAAACCCTTTAAAAAATCCCAAAGATAAATCGCTGACTTTCAAGCAAAGTTGACTATTTTCGAGCTTCAAGAGCTGAAATTGAGGGCACTCGAAAATATCAATCGGCAACGTAAGTCGGAGCTTCTAACGCATTTAATTATGCGTATGTTGATCCATCCATCCAGACCAGCAGTCCTCTAATTCTCAAAATAATTACTCATAAACTGGCGCTCGATAGGCCTTTCAAAGTAGGAGACCATTTTTAAATTCCCATTTTAGTTTCACAAAAGAACCACAAAGCTTGGACGAATATGGCCGGATTTAATTTAGAAACAGTCTTGGCTTGAGCCCTTTGATTTACAGCGTTTCTGGATGGAGAACTATTTTTATATCTTTGAAGGGAAAAGGCAGAAAGTATAAAACTATTTAAAGCAGCTACACAAGTTTAGGGAAAACTTAAATACATTTTAGTTGTTGGCTACCAGTTTAGTGAAGAAATCATGCAAAAAGAAAAAAATCGTTATACACTAAGAAGACATTCAAATTGGAAACATATTCCTAGTGAGTGTTTTTAGGAAAAAATGTACGTCCTGTGTATGTGTGTAATCCACAATTGGCGGGTTTATCACTCAATGTACTGAAGTAAATTGTAAGAAAATCCTCCGATTTGTCCAGAAGCGACCGAAGTGTACTAGTAAAGATTCTAAAGATATTTGTAATATTTATAATAAAATCTAATGAACATTTCATTCGCAAATCGAACTCCTTTGCTTGAATAGGGTGTTTTCATTGTATCAAAAATTCCTACAAACTGAACATTAATCTATGGTGATATATATATATGAAAGATTAAATAAGTTTATAGTATCTATCTAATAAATTAAAATGATTCATGAATCTCTAGAACGCAATCCTATTGGTTGTGACGTCTCTGGTCATATAGTGTTTAGTTGTGTGGTTGTGTTTCATTAATTATTTTGTGGATTTAAATAATTTATAGCTTGTGTTAAACTAAAGAATGGATTCAGAAGGATTCCTTAAAGCGTCAACAATTTACCATGTGTACATATTTTTATGGTTACCAAATTTAAAAAAAACGACGAACGCTTTAATTCAGCCGAATTTACGTGTGTCAAAGCAGCAGCGTAAGTAAAAATACGTAAATTCATTATTGCTGTCTCCTTAATATACTAATCTGTCTGTATTGGTTTAAATTAGGTAAATAATATATAAAATTTCACTTATTCAACTTAACCTAACCTATACAAACGGCTGCTTTAAAAGTAAAATGAACTCTTAAATTTGTATTTTGGGCATCACGAGAACAATATGGTGATATCGGATATGTGGAATTGAAACGCGAGGGTTCTTTGTGCACTGTACAAGGTAGAATTTGCCCAGAACACAAAGTACGATCGAAGGCATATTCTGTCTGCCTTATCATTAGCTTTTTGTTTGTACTTTAAAAAAACATTCATTTTGATTTAGGAACATCACGTCTAGCTGCTTTGAACCATAAAACTTTACGTGCATAATCATGGGGCGGCTAGAAAGAGTTTGGTTGGAGCACTTATTGAGGTATTCTTGCATCCTGGCACAAAACACCACTTCTTTTGTGATCCATACCTGACACTATTTTCCATTATGCAAGATAATAATAATAATCAATAAAATAATGATAATCGCAATAACTTAAATAATAAAACAAAGCTGCGAAAACAACAAATTAAACACGATACACTTTGTTGATATGACCTGCTACGTCATAATCGGGATAGGCAACCGGCGATACGGATTCGTCGTTTTTGGCGGAAGATATTTGATTTGAATTTAAATTCGCTTTAAAACTATTATGGAGACTATAAAAAAAACTATATCAGTGTAATGTTTGCCATAACTACTTTCTACATATCGACATTACAAAAAAGTGAAAACACCCTATTGGAGAAAATCATAAAAATCATTCAAATTTGCAAACAAATAAAACTGTAGTTACATTTTTTATTGATACATTTGAATTACGCTTTGAATGAATCAAGGAAGAATCATTATCTTAATTAACACTTTTATTGAATTTATAACTTACCGTTGTAGTTAACTGGTTCTTGAGACTGAAGTAGCTTATCGGCCATTTAAGTCTAGAATAAAAAAAAAACAACGTTATTTTTTATGAAGAAATTACTTATGATATTACATAGGTTTCGAACTAAAATCTTGTATTTTCGAGCTCTAGAACTCAAGCGAATTTAATTCCTAGGGAGATTAAGATGAGTGTTAACAGAACTGAATTTCATATATTTTTGAGCCCGTATTGTAGTTGGCAAAACTCAGTTTTTGCAGGGATTGGAAGCAAATTTTGACTGCCTCTAGAGGCAAATGTATTCTGTACATGATGACAATTTCAAGTTGCCCCGTGATCTTCATTGAAAATTTATATTTTTTAATGAAAGGTGCGTAGTTGTTTGAAAACTTTCAATTTTAGTTCAGTTTTCAGTTGTAAACCAGCAAGACTGAGCTTTCTATAGGTTTTGAGAATTTGAAGTAGCTAGTTTATCCGCATTGAAAGTTATAATTTTTTTAGTCCCGTTTTAGTAGCAAAATGTATCTGGGTTTTGTGAGATTTTAACAATTTTTTGGGATTTCCGAATCAACTATTTTCGGGTGAAACCAGCTACAATTTAACATAAACGCGTGAAATTGTGTGAAATATTTTATTTTTAGATGACCGATGTTTGAGTTAACAAAAATTGCAAATCAGGGCAATTTTAAGGAAATTTCTGGATTTCCAGGTTCAGGTGTGTTTTACCCTCTTTTATGGATGGAGAACATTTCATTTTGTTACTTGATCTCGGTTGGAAATTGAACATTTTTCTGGAATGTTGTGTAATTATGAGAAAACCTTTGACTTTAAGCCAGTTTTGTTTAGTTCTTCTAAAGTTCTTCTAAAGGAGAGCGAAACTTGTAAACGAGCACTTGTATTGTGTGAAAAGGTTAATTTTTAGACCAGCATTATTTAAGTCGGAAAAATCCGGAATTCCTTCGATTTCAATGAAATATTCAGTAATTTGATATCTGATGGTTTTCTACACAGAAGGGACATTTCAAGTTACTACTTATTCCCTATTGAAACTGCGATATTTTGAAATGAGCGCAGGTACATGAGTAAAAACGTCTATTGTTAGAGCAGCATTGTTCGGTCGGCAAAAATGAGGAATTAGGTAGATTTGAACGGAATTTTTACAATTAGTAGACTCAGGTCTCGTCTGTAGATGCTGCAATTTTCAAGTCCATACTTGACCTACCTTAGAATGTATAATTTTTAAAGAGAAGCGAGTCGATATATGAAAACATTCATTGTAGGTCAGCATTTGTAAAATATAAGAACTCACCTGGATCCCATTGAAATTTTTAGGAATTCCACATTTGCTTACTCTATACAGATGACGAATGACGAAAATTTTAAGTTGCTACTTGCACCGGATTGAAAGGATGCTCTTTTTTTAAAGGGCTCGTGTGTTTTTGTAAAAGCGTTAATCGAGCGTTGTGAGCCGGCAAAAATCAGGAATTGGGGAGATTTGAACGGGATTTTTGCGGTTGCCAGACTCAGGTCTAGTCTCTAGATACCGAAAGATATAAGTTTTTAAAGATAAGCCAGTCGATATATGAAAACATTCATTTTAGGTCTTCATTTTTTTAGTTGAAAAACCACAAAATTTACGGGGATTTCAATACAATTTTCAGGGATTTTATATTAGATCCTTTTCTACAGATAACGAAAATTTCAATTTGCGACTTGATCGGGATTAAAAGTTCGGGAAAAAAAATATTTTTTAAAGGGCGCGTGTATATGTGTAAAAACTCTATTGTGGCTTTGTTGAGCCGACAAAAATCATAAAATTGGGCGATTTGAACGGATTTTTTTCGATTAACACACTCAGGCCGGGACTGTAGATGTTGAAATTTTCAAGTATCTACTTGATCTACCTTGGAAGGTATAATTTTTTAAAGAGAAGCAAGTCGATATGTGAAAACAATCATTTTAGGTCAGCATTTTTTAAGTTGTAGAGGCACGAAATTTACCGGCATTTCAATAAAATCTTCAAGAATATTAGATTCGATTCTTTTCTATAGATAACGAAAATCGCAAGTTGCTACTTGATCCGGATTCAAAGTATCTTCTTTTTAGAAGAGCGCATGTTTATGTGTTAAAACGTTCATTGTTAGTTAGTTCAGCATTGTGCAGTCGGAAAAAGTCAGGAATTGGGGCGCTTTCAACGAAAGTTTTATCGTTACCAGGCTCGAGTTTCATCTGCAGATGTTAAAATTTTCAAGTATCCACTTGACCTCAGTTGGTAGTTGTAACTGTTGAAAGGGAAGTGTGTCGATATGTGTAAGGATTTCATTCATTTTTTCAGGAGTTTCAGGCTCAGCTATTTTCTATAGATAACCGAAATTGCAAGTTGTTACTTGTTCGGGACTCAAAGTATGATCTTGTTAGAAGAGCGCGTGTTTATGTGTTAAAACGTCTATGGTTAGACCAGCTTGTTGAGTCCCTAAAAATTAGAAATTGAGGCGATTTGAACGAAAGTTTTATGATTAGCAGACTCAACTCTCGTCTGTAGATGCTAAAATTTTGAAGTATCTACGGGACTTCCGTCGGTAGTTACATTTTTTTAAAGGGAAGCGAGTCGTTTTTGAAAACATTAATTTTTAGGTCAGCATTTTTTTAGTTGCAAAATCTAGAAATTTTTTCGGATTTCGTTGAAATCATCAGGAATTTCAGATTCGATTGTCTTCTACAGATAAAGGAAACTGCAAGTTGCTACTTGATGGACCTTGAAAGAATGACGTTTTTAACAGAGCACTTGTACCTGGATAAAATCACCTATTTTTTGGCCATCATATTTTGAGGCTAAGTTTGTATTGAGTGAAATTTTTGAAGATTTTCACACTTGTTTTCACGTCCTTTTTATACATTTCATATTTCAAATCGTCAATTAGTGTCAAAGTCAATTTGATTAAGAGCATGCTCAACGTCCATTGAATGTGCTCCAGCTTTGTTATTAGAAAAATCAGAAACATTCCAGTTCGAGCATGGATCATAGCAATGATATTCATGACCTCCCTGATGAACCCAGCTCTGGCATCAAACATATTGTTCATCATCAGTTTTATGACTGTTCAACCTACCAGAAAGCTAGTGGCGTCTTGTGAGCAAACGGACAAAGACCCTTTATGGGTTTACATGGATGTTCCAGATCTGGGCCCGCGGCACAACTGGACCACATTCGAAATCTGCCAAATTAAAGTGGCTTATTTCTACGGCGTTGTCATCGCCAGTCCGCCTGCCGGTATTCTGTCAGAATGGCTGGGGCCGAAGAATACCATCTGTTTCCCGTTATTGTTCGCTGGAATCATCAATGTGCTCAGTCCACATGGAGCCAAATGGGGCTGGGGCGTGCCCTTTGCCTGCAGGTTTATTGTAGGGCTGTCGTCTGGAACAGTTTATCCGGCTCTTCAGTGCTTCGTTGGGAAATGGGCTCCTCCCAACGAAAGAGGCAAATTCCTCAATGCCTTCATGGGAAATGCGATTGGAACAGCCGTTGTATGGGTGATGATTCAATACACTGCTCCCTTATTCGGCTGGCACTGGACCTTCTACATTCTATCCATTCTAATTGGCATCCATTGCACGGCCTTCTGGTTCCTGACGTCCAATGAGCCGGAAGACCATCGCTACATTACAGTGGAAGAGATTGAGTACATCAGAAGCTGGAAGCGTTTCCATTGATAAGGAGGACAAAGAGTTTCCACCATTTAAGGACATAGTCACTTCATCTGAATGTTGGGCTGCAACTATCCTGCAATTTGGATCGTTATGGGGCGTGAATCTTCAGCTGCTCTTGGTTCCAATATTCATCAACCAGTTTATGGGAATCATGGCTCACGATTCAGTGCTCATAGCCATTCTGCCGCACATCACCAGATTCTGCAGTGGCATTTTCTTCGGGAATTTATCCGATTTTATCCGGACCAGAGAGATGGGCAGCAACACGCTGATGAGCAAAATTCTAGTGGTGTTTTCCCATATAATCCCTACCATGATTTTGATGTCCTTAGGCTCAGTGAAATGCAACACAGTCGCTTCTATTCTCCTACTGATATTTAGCAATGTTTTTACCGCCGCTTCCGTTGGCACGAACCTACGGGCGCCTACCGATTTGTCTCCTAATTTTGCCGGTACCATTTTTGGCCTGAACGTATTTTGGAGTATGAAAGCGACATCGTGGGATGGACGATTATTTTTCTGATTGGAGGCGGCGCCTACTTTGCAACGGGGATTATTTACTTGTGGTTCGGTTCCGCTGAGATCCAGCCATGGAACACCAAGGAGGGTAGAAGACAGATACCCCGGGTTTCCAGAATACCAATTTGATGCTGGCAGGAAGCTTCCGGAAGTATCAGGGTTGTTTTTATTCCTGTAGAAGATGGCCCTAGATAGATTGTTGGATATTGTAACAGAAATAATTCCCACCAAACATAAGGAGTGTAGTTTTCTTTTGAAATTATTGTTTCAAAGTGTACTGATTTTTACATAATTGTCTTTTTAAACAGAGCTATCGTTATCTAACCCCTGAGAGAAGTTTCTGCTGCGTTTGAAAACCCCTGAAAAATTTATTAGTGTTTAAATTTGAAGGTTTTCCTAATGAATTGATCGTTCTCTCATGGCCTGAAAGTTTGTCTATGTACCGGCTAAACCGTCAAAACCTGCTGGCTTTGAGATCAGTTTCAGGAATTTTAACTGCACAGTTCTACATATTCCGTTTGTCTTTTTCATTACAACAGTTTGAGGGCCCAAGTTCTAGACCCTGTTAAAAATCAGTCGGTGCCTGGATGTGTATGGAAATTTGCCAAATTAGAGCGAGAGCGTTTTCCAATCTACTGCCAAAATTCCAAAAACCTGCCAGCTTTAAAGTTGACAGCAGGAATTTTTATGCTCCTGCAATTTCTTGCAACACAGGCGGTCGAGGCCCAAGTTTCAAGGCTTCAAAAAATGTATTGGTGACTGCAAGTTGTTGTAATTTTGTGCATTGGTCGCTTGAAGGGTTTCGGTCTTCGTAGAAAAAGCTTTGAAATAATTTTCGAATTAAAATCGGCTCTAGAATGTGTCCATGAAGTGTTGGAAATTCATACTCTCAAAGATCCTCTGTAAACTGAGAAAACTGCGATAAATTGACCTAAAAAAGGTTTGCTGTAGGATGTTTTCCTGTTTTTGTAATTTTTTGTAATTTTTTTCCATGATGTTTACGTTTTCAAAATTCAACCCCCACTGAAAAATCAATCAATTCTTAGATTTTTATAAATTTTTCCGTATTGATTTCCTTAAGGTTTCTCTTGTAAACTGACGAAACTGTTATAAACTGACCCCGTCAAGGTTTGCTGTAGGATTTTTTCTGCTGTTTCTGTAGTCTTCTGAAACATGTTTTGTTGAGCCCTACGTTCCACGGCTTCTCAAAAATAAATCAAGTCTTGGATTTTTACAAATTTTTCCTTATTGAATTTCAAGGCTTTCTTTGTAAACTGACAAAACTGTTATAAATTGACCTTATTAAGGTTTGCTGTAGGATTTCTTATTTCTGTAATTTTCCGTACGATGTTCTGTTGAGGCTCACGTTTCACCGCTTCTGAAAAATCAACCATTTGTTAGATTTTTATAGATTTTGGCCTATTGACTTCATCAAGGCTTCTCTTGTAATCTGGAAAAACTGCCATAATCTGACCTCATAAAACTTTGCTGTAGGAATTTTTTCTGTTGTTTCTGTAATTTTCTATAACATGTTTTGTTGAGCCTCACGTTTCACCTCTTCTGAAAACTCAACCAATACTTCGATTTTTACAAAATTTTGCTTATCGATTGCCTCCAGGCTTCCCTTGTTAACTGACAAAACTGCTCTAATCATGCTCGTAAAAATTTGCTGTAGGAATTTGTTCTGTTGCTTCTGTAATTTTCCGTAACATCTTTTGTTGAGCCTCACGTTTTACCGCGTGTGAAAAATCAAATAATTCTTGAATTTTTACAAAATTTTGCTTATTGATTGCCTCAAGACTTCATTAAGGTTTTCTGTAGGAATTTTTCTGCTGTTTCTGTAATTTTCTATAATATGTTTTGTTGAGGCGCACATTCCACCGCCTCTCAAAAAATTAACTAATTTCTGGATGTTTATACATTTTTTTTCCAGAAATATTTCCAATTTATAGCTTAAAGGTTCTTCTGTGTCCTGACAAAAAGGAAAACTTCAGATATTTCTTTTCCTGGTGTTGCTATTTTCTGTCGGCACTTTGTCCAAACTGAAGTTTTATGTCTAAGAAAAATCAACCAAGATTTGGACTTCTACCAAAGATTCTCCAGTTATAGCTTGAATGCTCTGTCTATAAACTTACAAGCTTTCAGACATTTGGTAGTTTGAGGGAGTCAGAAACTTTTCGTTCTGTCTTCGAGTCTGCAGTTAAGGTACTGTTGAAATCCGCTGTTGAAGTCCAAATGATAAAAGCTGTAAGGAATATACCAGCTCTTGAATTTTGGTAGATTGATCTTCATCCTTGGGGAAAATTGCAAAAGTTTGCCCGCCTTGGGGTTGGACTCAGGTATTGTTCCTTCTGGTTCTTCACTCTATTGATTCTAGACGTTGTTGAAGTGCAAGTCTCAGAGGCTGTAAAAAATTAGATAGCAAACAGATTTGAATGGGATTTTTCTGATTCTTAGCCAGAGGCTTTCCCTTTCACCCAGAAAAAATTCTATCATCTTTAGAATTGGCTTAAGAAATTTAACTTTCTGGTCCTACAGTTTACTGTTACAGCCTTTGTTGCGTTGCAAGTTTCAGAGCCTGCGAAAAATCAACTACTTCAACCAGTTCCTGGATGCATATGAATTTTCTCTGATCTATAGCTGGAAGGTGCTTCTACTTACTGACAAAATTGTCAACATTTTCCAGCTTCCAAACAATTTTTTCCCGGTTCCCCAGTTATAAGTTTTGATGGGGTGTAAGTTTCAGAGCTTGTGAAAAATTAAGTGGTTGCTAGATGCTCATGATTTTTGCCGAGTCTATAGCCGAAAGCTTCCTGGATCTACTGACAAAATTGAAAATTTTTTCTACATCAAAATTGGCTTAATTTTTTTCCTGGATTTACATGGTTATAAGCGCGATTGAGGGGCACGTTTTACAGCTTAAGAAAAATCAACTAGTGCTAGACTTGAATGATTTTTTCCCTACGTTAAAGCTTCTTTTGGCTAAATTTGCAAAACCTGCCTGATTGCGGCGTTATGTGCAGGAAATCTCAATGAGAAGATGAACTCACTAAAACTCCATAAAATCTTTGTAATATTTTTGCAAATTTTCCTTTCTCGATAGGTCGTTTAATTCGCAATAATTCACATGATCCACTTTAAATATAAAAACACGTTTACCTTCTCATTCAGCCACAGTCAATGTGATGCTCCATAGTGATCACGGTTTCATCTGCAACATAGCAAAAAGGGCCATTTCAGATTATTTCCACAATTTTTCGTAAAACTTGCCTGCTAATGTTCAAATATGCGACGGCTTTAATTAGGTTGAATGTTCCAATCGATTCTACTTTCGCTGCCGATTAGTTGTTGCATTTTCCAATTAAAAAATATAATAAAAATACATAATTTTACCCGAAGCACCCCAGCCTAAGCTAAGGCCTTACAGTTTAAAAATACATTGAAATAATTATCGTTAATATGTGTGGCTCCAGTGGTAACACAATGTAAATGTTCTTACCCTTAACTTAGGCGAATCAATACCCAGGAATGGTCACTGCACGACATGAAACTGACAAAAACACTCGCAAATGCCCACGTTTATTCGGAAAACGGTTTTGAAAAATTCACGAAAATGTCACCGGCACGAACTGTATTTAGTGTTTGCCGAATTAAAGTTTAATTTTCATTTTGCTTTCGATTGCACTAGAAGGGCGGAAGGGGCGCAATTTGGGCGACATGTGGGCGAACACTGCGTTGCCATGTCGAAGTTCAGCAGGGGAGAAGTTCGCAGGTTTTACCCTCCGTGAAACTAAGGAATGTTTTGTATGAGTTGTTTATGAAAATAGTCGTAAATATTTTAAATTGGCGCCTTAAATTTCATGAACTAACTACTGTCACTTTTCGTTTCTGCCTGAGACTAATTGCATGGGTGTTGCGTAACTTGCGGATTCTAGAAGAGAAAGAGTGTTTGATGAAAAAGTCAAACAGTTGAGAGGGTTTAAAATGTGTGGCTACATAAATTGGCTCCTGTCTTCTAGGGATTTTTTGCCAGTGCGGCAATATCGGAATAAGCTATTAGACTCTGGATGGAGTAGGAAACAGCGCCTTCTGCATGCATTTCCCGGCTTTATCGTCCGTCGGGAAACACCCCGCAGAAAATCGATTTTCCACTCATTGATTCTAGTGGCTGTTTCAAACAGATCTAAGATATGAACATGGAATTATGAATTTTAAATTCAATTTTTTGGGGCTTTGGACCATGAAGACTGTTTAACTTCGTCTAAACGGGTTTGATTCCAAGGTGTTCACTAATCTGGTTTGATTTAGTGTGGGTTGAAGAAAAATTTGCGGTTTCAGCATAGTATTTTTTTATTCCAAGATACATTATTTAGCATAATTCAAAGGGATAAAACCACCTGGATAAAACACACTGAAAATAAGCGAATGTTAAAAAAGTGAGATTTTGAATTTAAAAATCCGTTAAATTGCACGAATATTATGACCGCCCAGTAGTTTACGAGACGAATGTTCCGCATGCCAAATATTAAATGATGGAGATATTTTCGATTCATCAACACCCTGGATAGGAAATTTAATCGTCAAAGCCGAATAACTAAAAATCTATTAAATTTTTGATCATATTTTGTATAAGAAAAAAACATTAACATAAGAATTTCAGCTGTTGAAGTAAAACTACAGGTATAAAAAGTTTTGGGCATTTGCTGGAACATGTCACATATTTTCCTTAATCTTAAATAAAACGCTTTGCTTTGGTCAACCTTTTAATCAAATATTCGCGAAAGAAGGAAATTAGAATTCTTGACTCAGATTCAGACTGCATACCAACCAACATAAAGTAACTACAGGCGTGCTTAACAGTTGGCACGATTTGGAGCCAACACAGGTTCCTGCTTCCTCATAGTTTTATTCTACACTCACTCACTTCCCTAGCCACTAACCCGCCCAAAAAAACTGATTCGACTCCTTGCTATTCTGGTGTTCAAACTTCTCCTGGACGGTGATGTTTCGTGTGTCCTTTGCTTCCATAGCCACTATTCACATACACCACATGCTCGTCAGGTTTGGCATCAAAAATGTAACTCCTCACCAAAGCGCTCAGTCCCGCGGTGAAGGCCATTTGGTTGATTAACTGAACAAAGCCTGCAGCCAAACTTATGCCTGGAACCACCCAGGGAATCAATCCAGCTAGAGCTAAGGCTGGGGTGAGCACGTAGGAGAACATGGGCGAAGACGCTTTAACTGGTAGAAGGCTTTCTGCTTTATCCATTAGGCCCCTGGCCGCTCGAAGACTGTTTTTGAGCTGCAGAAAAACTCCGAAGTTCTTTGCCGTTAAGTTTACCCCCAAGGTTATACTGGGGGTTAAAGAAAATGTGCCATGAATGGCACTAGAAGACCACTTTGAGTCACTGCTCCCAATAGATTGCACTGCACTTTTTTCAGCTATCACCGATCCATGACAAGTGTTGCAAAATGCCGCAAATAAAACACTAAAACCAATAGCGGATAAATTCTTTAGATCCTGCATTATTGCGCGTTTGCACTGGTTGTGTAAATAGCGGCCATCAGCCTCGATGTTGCTAACCCAGTTCTTCGGCTCGTTCTTCTCCACCGTATTACCAATTACGGCCGGGTTGAACCACTATTCAAATTCTCGGCATGGATGGATGAACTGCGAAGTGTTCATGTGCCTTGTTCAGATGATTAACATGTGCAATTGATGGAGATTTAATGAAGAAAACGATCGCATGATAGACGTTATGATTTTGCAACATGGCCCTCAAACTAAATTAGTCCAATGATTTTATATGATGGTTCAGTTTGTGCTTTGATTTCAATCAGTCTATCAAATAATGATGAGGAAACTTGGGGTTTTATTGATAGAGTGTTTGGCAAGTCGATGTATTACCAAAGTATTTTATCGGAGTTTTTTTTTCAGTTGAAACCACGCCGATTTATCTGTAAAATAAATAGTTTTTTCTTAATATAAACGTTGTGCTGGATTCTACTGGATGTGAAGCAGTAAGACATTGTTTGTTCCAAAGTTTGAAATTTTTTATTCCGTAAACCGTTGGTGTTGCAACACTGAACCAGCAGTCGTTGGAAGTTTAATATAAACGAGCACTAACACCCAGCACGGAACGCTGAGTTTACGTACATTTTTTCATTCCATTTTGATGCAAATGTTGCCTCGAACCGCTGAGTTTCTAACAATAAACCAACAATCTGTTGATGTTCAAGTTTCCACAAGCCCTGTGGTACGACACTGATCGTAAAGCAACCACGCACTATTTCTTTATGAAGTTTCACTTTCTACCCTGAAACTGCGTTCTGTCTGAAGTGGTTAACCCAAATTTGTCATTAAGCTGTTGAATTTTCAACATTGAACCAATAATCTGTTGATGTGAAAATTCTTTTTTCAGTTTCCCTTCGGGCACGACACTGGCCCTATAGGAATGATGCACTATTTTCTCATGACTTTTTAGTGTTTGTTTCTCAAATAGTGCCTTGCACGAAGTGCTTCGAACAACTTTCGCCTTAAAGTTTTGATTTTGTAAGACTGAAGCTACAATCTGTTGACGTAGAAGTTGTGCCGAGCTCTACGTGCACAACACTGGTTTTAAAGGAACCATGCACTATTTGCTGATGAGTTTTCCCTTTCCCTTTCTCACACTGTGTCGTGCCCAAAGGGCTCGGCACAACTTTTCCCTTAAAATTTTGATATTGCAAGACTGAAGCAACAATCTGTTGATGTAGAAGTTGTGCCCCTCTACCAGCACAACACTGGTTGTAAAGCAACCATGCGCTTTTGGCTAATTATGTTTCACTTTATATTTCTCTTTTCTCTGGCTAAGCTTAATCAAGAGGAAATTGAGTGAAAAACAGAGTTTTCTACGCTTCAGACAGTGTAGTGCCCGAAGGTCTCGGCACAACTTTACAGCAAACACTTTTCGCAGTTTACTTTGCAAAAAAATACTTTTCGCGTAGTTTGATGTAAAAGTTGTCTCGAGCCTTTCGGCCACGACACTGGTTAAGCTTAACAAAGAAAGAAAGAAGAAAGTTGAGTGAAAAACAGTGTTTCCTATGCTTTAACCACTGTCGTGCCCGAAGGTGTCGGCACAACTTTTCAACAAACACTTTTCTCGAGTTACTTTGCAAAAAATACTCTCCGCATAGTTTGATGTAAAAGTTGTACCGAGCCCTTCGGGCACGACACTGGTTAAGATTAATCAAGAGGAAATTAAATAAAAAACGGTGCTTTCTACGCTTCAACCAGTGTCGTGCTGGCACTGGGAGCTCGGCACAACTTTTCAACACTTTTCTCGGGTTACTTTGCAAAAAAATACTCTCCGCATAGTTTGATGTAAAAGGTAAACCGAGCCCTTCGGACACGACACTAATTAAGATTAACAAATAATTTTTGATTTTCAACTCTGAATTAATAATCTGTTGATGTAGAAGTTTTGCCGAGCCTCACTGGTACCAAAGCAACCATACACTATTTGGTAAAAAAATTTCACTCTCTATTTCTCAAACTGTGCGGTCCTTCAAGGAGCCGGCACAACTTTTGCCTCAAACTGTCGATTTTTTAACACTAAACCAACAATTGTTTGGCGATTGATAGAAACAAGCACTAACCCCATGCATGGGAAACGGTTTAATCGTAATGCGCAAACTTTCTTGAATCTCTGCGATTTTTTTGTTTGCGCAAATAACTTTCTTGGGCCAAATTTAGTTTAGGAAATTAAGCATTTGTCCCAGTTCTCACTTTGCTTTTTGCACCTGCGTTTTGTCCTTCATTTTCTTAATAATTTACTTTAAAACAAGCCCAGTTAAATCAAAGCCAGTAATTTAATTGAAACATTTAGACTTATAAGCATTCACATCACTATTCTGGAAAATCGGTGAATCCAACAAATTCAAAAAACGCTCTAGTCAGTAGTATATTTTTGTACGTGTTATATTATCTAGTATATTAATTTGAAATTATAAATTGGGAGCTTTTAACTTTAGCATTCCATCGCTAAAAATCGTATTCAATTTGATCTGATTCTCTAAGGCACGAATTCTTAGTCACCCAAATAACTGCCTCGGCAGGCTTTAAATGCATGAAATAACACAAACCAAATATCGACATTGGCCGAAATTGAATGAAACATATTCTACTTAGGCAAAAGTACACGTTATTGTTCAAGACGTGATTGCATTAATTAATTTTCGGCACAAGCATGCTCTAGTATTTTTTTTGAGTCCATTTGGCGACAAAGAGTTCGATACTTCACACGAGTGCAATATGAGCGGTCTGAATTGTTTTCTGCTTGCAATTCCCCTATGCAACCTACTGGTGTTGTGCAGTGCTGAAGATAATCGAAGTGCTTTAGACGATAGGAAGAATGGAGCCGAATTTGTGGGGAGAATGATTGAAGAAGGTACGAATAGGAATGATTCATTATGTAATGGTTTGGCACAATAAGGTATAAAATGCAACTAATTTTTCAGGTCGTACCCTCGTTCATCATGCAATGAAACGTTTCATGATCATACTACCGGCTATTTTTTTTAAATTGGGGATTGCGTTCACGTTACTGCTACTCGTCACTATCGTGGCCATTAATAACGGTAAGTTTGATGAAAAGTATTATAACTACGTGCGTTGATTGTTCAATGTTTTTTTACTTGTGGAAAAATCGGTGTTTTTATCTCTACCTATTTTAACCTGATAGAGTCATTATCTGCTAGATAAAGCTACTCAGGCATAAAAATGTCGGTTTATCGACACGCACAATATAAAAATATCTTCGGTCACAAAACTAGCACACCATGACCGGCCGCAAAAAAGCCCACTAAGCGTGCAAAGCAAATACGAAAGATTTCCCTAATTAGGCATTTTTGTGGTTTTTCAGGCTTCATCGGCTTCCTCCTCTTGGTGGTGGGTTTAAGCAGCGTTCTAGCTCGACTCCAAGAGGCCCGAAGGCCAGCCGCAGCTCCTTACATAGCACCATTGTCTCCATATTACCATCATGCCCATATTCTAGATAGAAGCGACAGCACAGGGGAGAAAAGTACTGCTGAAAGTTCCATCCAGCCTACGTCTGCCTACCAACAGTATTATGCCAACAGGCCATATTCTGGATACGGTCAGTACTATTACGGATCTAAGTCAGCTTAAACAAGCGTAATTCGAGCATTGAGTGTTGAGCATTTAATTAACTTTTTGGGTAAATAGATGCATCTATATTGAAGTATATGTTTTTTAATTCGCACTAGCTGGAATGGGAAAATCTCAAAAATAAACGAGGCTCGAAAAGAAACCATAAGTTTGATTTAAATAATGTTGAAATTCCAGAGTATCAACTGCAGTTGATAAAAAGAATCTTAAGCGATTCCATTGTCATGGAGATTAATGACCGTGTGAATTTTAGAAGAGTCATTGAAGATTTAAACGAATCTTACAACTTTTTACTAAAATTTCTTTTTAAAAAACTTTCTCTGTTTTTGTATGGTAATGATTTCATAGAGAGATGAGATATCGGAAATCTTCGGCGTTATTTCAAGCCATAAATAGATTTTTTTGTAAATATTCCCAGATTTTTATCAGTTTTTCTATGCAATTATCATTTTGCGTCCATGCGAAGGTGAGACTTCACTATGGTGTTGTAAACCTAATTCGAGATTATAAAAAAACCGCTTATCAGTAAATGTTGAAAAAAAAATCAATTACACATTAGCATGCTACATTATCCCAACACTTTATATAAAGTAAAAATATTAAACTTAAGAGAACATTTTCATTTTCACTTTTTATTATTATTTCTTTAACTTTGAGAACCTGGTCTTTCTTAGAAGTAATGTCTAAATTCAATTTAAATTCATCGGACTGTTTTTTTTGGAAAATAAGCTCGAACCCGTCAAGTTTTATTTGAAAATTAATTACCACCAACAACTTCATTGTTTTTTGTAAATAGAAGTATTTTCTCAATAGGACTAGAGGAATTTGCGAGGTAAAAAAATTACGTACCAAAATAATAAGATACAAGATGAGTTTATCGATCGCCTTGGAAATTGTCTTGCCGTAAATTGTACACATTTTGAACACTGAATTTTGATTCTTGTTCTGGATAATGCTTGAATAAATCAGTCCTTTTCAGGACTACAAAATTTTGAAAGAAATCATCGCTAATGATAAGTTCAATCAGTTGGCCTCCGTAAGTATCTAGTTTGGAACTAAATCTAGAGAACTGCCACAATTTTTATTTAGCGAATGTATTAAGAAATTTCTCTTAAGATAAAGCATGTTTAGATTAATAGATTGTTGACAATAAACATTTTTTAATGGCATTAGATTTTTTTGTTCTCCCATTTCCTTTGTCGATTAGTGGGACACACAAAACCTTGGTGATAAAACGACACTTTCTAAAAAGGACGAAAAAATCTCTGCTTTCTGTGTCTTGACTAAAATCGCTTTTGGATCAGGAGAGCAGAATATTCAAGAAGGTAGCGACCGGCAAAAATCAAGAGCAGAAATAGACTTCAATCGCAATTAACGATAATGTATGCTCCTAAATTAATGGGATTTGTATCAGGAGTGCAGAGTATTCAAGAAGGTACAAGAAAAAAATCAGGAGCAGAAAAAGATGGACATTAATCGCAATTAACGTAACGCAATAACTATTTTGTATGTCTTGACTAAAATCCTATCTGCATCAGGAGAGCCGTTTCAAGAAGAAAGCGACAATCAAATATCAGTGGCAGAAATAGATAGATATTAATCGCAATTAACGTAACCCAAAAACTATTTTATATGTCTTTACTAAAATAGCATTTGTATTAGGAGAGCAGAATATTCAAGAAGGTAAGCGACAAGCAAATATCAGAGGCAGAAATAGACCTTAATGGCAATTAACGTTACTCTTAAATGATTTTGTGTCTTGACTGAAATTTGCATCAGGGTCGTAGAATGTTCAAGAAGGTAGCGACAAGCAAACAATCTGGAGCAGAACGTAGTCGCGTAACGCCAAAACTATTTCATGTGTTTCCACGAAAATCCTATCTGCATCAGGAGAGCAGATTCAAGAAGGTAGCGAAAAGCAAATATCACGTAGAAATAGATAGACATTAATCGCAATTAACGTAACGCAAAAACTATTTTGAGCTTCTTGAATACAATAGCATTTGTATCAGGAGAGCAGATTATTCAAGAAGGTAGTCACAAGAGCAGAAATGGACATTCATAGCAAATAACAGAACGCAAAAACTATTTTGTGTGTCTTGGCTAAAATCACATTTGTACCATGAGAGCAGAATATTGAAAAAGGTAAGCCACAAGCAAAAATCAGGAGCAGAAATAGACATCAATCGCAATTAGCGTTACGCAAAAACTATTTTGTGTGTCTTGACTAAAATCACATTTGTACCATGAGAGCAGAATATTGAAGAAGGTAGCTACAAGAGCAGAAATAGACATTCATAGCAAATAACGGAACGCTAAAACTATTTTGTGGGTTTTTACTAAAATTCCGAGCAGAATATTTAAGAAGGTAGCGCGACAAGCAAATATTAGGGGCAGAAATTGACATAAAAAATGGACTTTAGTGGAAAATAGCGTTACATTAACAAGCTGGTCATCGTCATAGCCTGTAGCAGACTGTTTCGGTTGATCGAGGCATATACAAAATAAACAAACAGTAAAAATTGATTTATATTTATTTTATTAGGAAAATAAACACAATCAATTATTACTTGTGTCTATTAACTAAAGCACTTTCTCTGCGCTTTCGATGGCCCTTCGTAGCGCTATTGACTCCGTTTTCCTCGGCCGATTCTTGTCGTTGTAGATATAATGTGAAGAAGAAACTATTTATGTAATAAAACTGAAAATATATTAGCAAAACCTATTCTTAAAAAAATTATTTTTTTTTACATATCTATGTTCCAAACAGGATGTTTTTCTAGAAAAAATTTCACGATGTAGGCATAATAAGAAATAACTGAAAAACGATCTAATAAAAATGAAACTCAGCAATAAAATAAAGATTTTAAATCAATCTCAGCAATTGTGAGCAACATTTACGGGAAATCTGCTAAAAAATACAAACTCTTACAAATGTTACAATGGTTATATCCATTCAATTATTCCTGATGATTTTTGAACAACATATTAAACAGTGAGTTCCAGAAATAGTTTCGAAACTTATCGCGTCGGATTAAAATATGAAATGTAAATAATTACAATAATAAATACAGCGGTATAAATACTACTAAATTCATATAAAATTATCTGGTGTGTCTATTGGAAAAAAGCTCGGACTTGGCAATTTTTATTTCTAAATGAGACTTTTTTATACCAAATTTATTTGGTGGTGGTTCAAATATACAAAAAAGTGTGATTCAGGTTAAATTATACGTAAAGTAAATTCCGCAAAATATTCTTCGACTGCTGTTTTTAACTCGATGTTTTGACTGCTTAATCATTGATTAATTGATTAAATTATACATGGTTCAAATCATTGGAAAATGCTATGCCCTCGAGAAGTAAAAAAAATACTGTTTACGTTAATACGTTTATACTGGACTTAATTGTAACTACCTTCAGAACGCACGCCGTTTTTACCGCCGTGTAATTCCTAAACAAACTTTTTCCAGACTTGTGTTTATATTAATTTATTCGCTTAAAATTTAATCGGAGCAACATCTTGAAATATGTACATTTCCTCCTGAAACCCCTATGTTTAAAGAGGTTTTAAGCATGCATTTTGAGAAAATCGGCCAAATAGTTATTTAAAACTATTGTTTCAGATATTTTTATAAATCCATTGCAACTCTGTGTCTCTGCTTTTTATGTAATGGTCTCCAGAATTAAGACAAATTGTTTCTTATCAACAAACTTAAATCTGAAACAAATTATTTATTTTAATTTTGGATTACTTTGCCTTTTATTACCGGTATTATCTTGCTTGTGTCTCATATTTTTCTCTGGTTACTTATTAACATCCGATGACTTTGTTTGCATTTTTTAAACAATTAGCTGTAACGATTTTAAAGCATGACTAAATGTTATAAACACCCTGTATATGGTGATAATTTTCTCCACTCTACTTGGCGTAATTATTATTCAACAATCGTTGCTTAGTACTAATTAAATCTGAGTTGACTGATTTGCAGTGGAATTTGCAATTTTTTGTCAGAAGTAAATGACTTATTTATGCATAATGTTGACATGTTTTAAGGTCAGCTTTCAAGGCAATTAAGTCGGAACTTCCTGATGTCTGCTGTTAATCCATCAATCCATTAGTAAAATTTACTTTATAAAGTGTGTTTTTTTCACCGCTTGTCAAAAAGTGTAGTTAAACAGGCTTTGAATCACTCTCGCTACTAGTGTATACAGGTGAATACTAGTGTATGCAGCCAAGAAGAAGTAAAACTACATCAAACGCCTCGTTGTTTATTGTACTCACATCAGCAGAAGTAAAACAAAAAATATTCCTTCTGTGCTTTTTAAACACACACGCACACACACACACACACACACACACACACACACACACACACACACACACACACACACACACACACACACACACACACACACACACACACACACACACAC
>NW_026017110.1:29387142-29389113 GCF_020466585.1 Dendroctonus ponderosae
TAACAACGGTACGAAGGGAGGTCATAGACATTACAATCTGCTCAGACCGCACCAGCGAACTGATAAGAGATTGGCATGTGTCGGATACACCCAGTTTGTCCGATCATAGATACATACGATTCTCCATCGAGTCGGAAGAGGTTCCCCTCTCCGTGTATAGAAATCTGAAAACAACTGATTGGGCCTTTTACAAAGAGAACCTTAGGTTGCAGTTGGGGGACTGCTCAACTGAAGCACATACTGTGCAGGAGTTAGAAATGATGGCGACTACCGTCCCATCAGCAATAAAATCAGCTTACGAATGTGCATGCCCTCTGAAGTCGAAGGGACAAACGGGGACATCCAAATGGTGGAACTCGGGACTCTCAACGATGAGGGAAACGGTGAGGAAGCTATTTAACAGGGCCAAACGAAACGGGGCCTTCTGGGGTGAATACAAACATCCCTGACTACATATGGCAACACCATCAAAAAAGAAAAATGGGCTTCATGGAGGAAGGAATGCAAGTATATGCCGAGCTACGCCAGACTCTATAAAACACTCTCAAAAGAACCAAGCAAAAAGTGAACTTTTCAAAAACGCACTTTTAGAAAAACATGGGGAATTTCACCGAAGATGGTGTACTGGACGTACGTCACCATTGTGAAACCCATAATTACATATTCTGCCGTCATATGGTGGCATAGAACCAAAATCAGCACGTATTCACATTCCTTGAACAAAGTTCAGAGGCTGGAGTGTCTGGGAATAACTGGAACAATGTCAACGATGCCGGCGGCCGCTATGGAGACACTCCTGGTGCTGGAGCCGTTGCATTTATTCATTGAAGCTGAAGCCCTAAGAAGCGCTTACCGTATGGGTGACGATGCGATGTAAGCGACGGATTTGGGACACAGTGCGATCTTCAGAAAATTGAAGACAGTCGAACATATGGGATCAAAAGCTGATCGATACAAAACTCTAAGCATCTCGGTACCTTTTAGAACATATGTTCTAAATGAGGGGCGAGATGCTGGAGAGGCTCCATCAGCCATCACAGGGGACTCCGTATGGTACACGGAGGGCATAAAAACAGCGTCGGACACAGGCGCTGGTGTAGTCGAAAAAGGAAGAATCGGGGAAAGGATCACCTTAAACCTGGGTACAACTACGACAGCTTTCCAAGCAAACATCCTAGTAATAACAAATTGCGCCCGGAAAATGAAGGAAAGAGCCTGCACACGTAAGCACATTACCATCGTAACCGGAGATGAAGCCACAATAAAAGCATTAGAATCGTACACAATCAGGTTACAATGTGCGCTAGATTGTGTAAAAGAACTTACAACCCTGGCCGGGAGCTCAAACAGAGTAAAACTCACTTGGGCAACTGGTACGAACAGGAACAAAGAAAACGAGATTGCTACGGAACTTGCTAAGGCAGGGACCGAGAAACCGCTGACCAACCAAGAACCTGCTTGTGTTATATCTCATGCCCAAGTTAGGGTGGCAGTTGCGCAGTGGATCTTGGAACAACACAGAAGGTACTGGGAGGAGACACCGCGACTCCATACCGCAAAGCAGTTGGTGGGACCTCCACAACCAGTACGTAAAAATGAACTGCTTGGTCTCAGCAGCCAAAAAATAAGGAGGATAGTGGCTTTTTTAACAGGGCACGTCCCCTGCAAACCAATACCTCTTCAGGATGGGACTGACCGATCAACCGACCTGCAGGGGTTGCAAATTAGAGGACGAAACTACTCTGCATATTATGTGTCACTGCACGTCATATGCAAGAGGTAGACGAAGACCCCTTGGAGAGGATGAAATTCCACTAGACCAGATCATGCGAACTCCCCTCAAGATTCTTCTTTCATTCATTGAATATATAGGGATAATAAGGGAGTAAAATTACGAGGGCACAATAGGACAGAAATGACCGCGGTGCAAGGCCAAACACCACCTCGGCGGTGAGGAAAGGGTTTTAGTGG
>NW_026017110.1:29389213-29418853 GCF_020466585.1 Dendroctonus ponderosae
CTCATCGCCTTTGAAAATGTCCACCGCAGTTGTGGACGAAACGTCAGGAAGAAATTCCGATAGACCACGGCTTCAAAGCCCGGAAAACATTTATAAATGTAATTTTTATATCGTTTATTTCATAACGTTTCGGCGAGACAACCACGCCATCTCATATTTAAAATTCATACAAACTCATAATTGCGAAACATTAGAATCTTTTAGGTCTTGACTGTCTTGAAACCTCAAATTTGTTTCAATTAAACAAATTTGAGGTTTCCAAATTTTTTCAGAACTTTGACCATCAACAGCAGTGGAGCCACATATTTTTTCTGAATAAACCTTGAGTCAGATCTTCTTTTGAGCCGAAGAACGCCTGAGTGCTCTTTTGATTAAGTGCTTACGGAACATCCTGTAGTACGTTTTACTAATTTCGAAAAAATCGTTTTTTCTCCTAATTTTCTGCCTAAACTCCGCCTGTTGACAGACCCAAAATTTGAGGCAAAACACCCAAACAGGGAAATTATATTTAGCGTGCACATACACGCACGCAGACTGGAAACGAGAGAGATTTTTCATTCGGCAAGCATCTGGGTCGGCTTGTAATTAGGAGAAAGGCCCAGAAAGTCGCTCTTTATGCAACGGCTGGATATTAGGGTTAAATGATGCGGCAACAGAAGGGCGGCCAATAAAAACCGGTTTGGCTGTTCTGCAGGCGGAAGATGGATAAGTGAAGAAACAATCTCGTTTTAGCCATGAGAAGTTTAGTCCACGTTGAAGAACCACTTAGCACACGTTTATTGGGTGAATCCATGTGGGTTTTTTTTGAGCTGCTAACAATCACTGAGCGCCCCCTCAACCAAACAAGGCAGGTAACAATCGCGTGGTGGCGCCCGGTTGGGGTCCCCCCAGTCACGCAATTCACATAAATGTCGAAGAAAAACAACGCCGAATCACCTGCTAGAAGGGAAATTAGCCGCATGATCCATAAAATTACTTCTGATAGGTTTTGTGTTGACAGAGGGGCAATTCGGTCGAGTGAAAGTGAAAGGGCGGCGTTCAGTGCGATCCCCATTATAGGAGCGTGACATGGAGAAGGAAGTGGCAACTTTGCCTGCTGATGTTTGATTTGATGGAGTTTTCCCCAACGATAATCCAAAGAGCCACATCGTCGGCGCTCTTGTTGCATTCCTAATAATGTAAAATTCGAGGTATTTTGAGTAATTTGAATTTTTTGAAAAAATCGACCTCTTGGTCTCCCCTTATGAAATTTTCGACCTAAAATCAAAATTTGGCAACCGTGTCTTTTGCGCTCATTGAATTGTTTCCGATCTAAGAAGCTGCCGAATAACGAATTTGAAGGTTTTGAGTTCACAATAAGAAATATATCGTTAATTGAAGCTTGCGACCGCTTAAAAACGCTCAAAATAGACAGAAAATGTTGATTATTTGAGAACTGGAAAGTCCGCAGTGTTTTTTGATCAGCCTGTAGCATTCCTCGCCTTTTTCCGGTGAAAATAATGTGGAATTTGAGGTATTTTGAGCGACTTGAATTTTTTGAAAAAAGCGACCCCTTGGTCCCCCTTATGAAATTTTCGACATAAATCAAAATTTGACAACCGTGTTTTTTGCGCTCATTGGATTGTTTCTCCAGCAGCTTAAACTCTTCCGTAATTGTCCAACGGTTTGATAATTCGATTAGCGTCATTTATGGCATGTTTCTCTTGCCTTGGCCCGTAACGTATCCAGGAAAAATTCAATAAGACCGTCTTCAATGAAAAAGCGAAGTTACGTGAGCGCTGCCGGATAAAGTTTTCTATTTGATGTACGGAAGGAGCGGGTACAGAACGTAACGACGCTAATTCCGTTAGTCTCGCAGAGTGTAATTGGTAACCCTATACGGTATTGTGCCCCCTTTTTGGGCCCGCAAAGATCCGCCGGGACGAAATGCAATAAGCATCCGGGATGAGGCCACACCGCATGTGTTTGTCGAAGACAATCACACCTTTTCATTCTTCGTTTTACGATGCAAGATCGACCAGAGTACAGTTCCCCTGATCGAGCCAGGTATCGGGATGTCATGTCCGCCTATCTCGGCTCAACAATCTTCTACATACGATTTGCATTTACTAGGTTGATGGTTCCGTTGTTTGCAGCTGATGGTGTGAGTTTCCTCAACTTTGAGATGCTCAAAACAATTCTGATGTGATGGTCAAAAACGGTGGCAAATGTTGGGCTACGCCACTGATGTAAAACCCTATCCGGCGTCAAAAAGCAGATCTGAGCAGGTCCTTTTGTAGTGGAGCTATTAATTAAAAGAGGACGCACGTTTTCGGACTTTTATATTACATCCGGCCACCCTGGCGCAATTAAAAAGCATAAATTGATCGTTGAATATTTAAAGGGTGTCGCTGACGAAGCCTCAGCATTTTCGCGGCCCGACTGAGCGCTGGGCCCGATTAATTCGATAACAATAATCAGCTATTCGTATCGACGCCCAACTCATTAGGCAGCCGGTCCCAATATTTCCAGACTCCTCGATCCATAATCTCGACTGGCTGCGGTTTTTCGACTGAATAATTAAAGACGCGTTTGTCTCAATTAGTTGCTTAATTGACGGTTCTCAGTTCTGGGTGCTCCCAGCTCGATGACAGATAGCTTTTAATATAAAGGGCTTGTTATGGCATCAAAGTTCGCAAAGTGCGATCGGGATTATTATATTAAATGGCGGTTACGAGGCTGTTGGTGCTCGAAAATTACCAAATTGGGCCATTGATTGATTGATGATGCTCCAAGACACCTGTGCTGGGTGTCACCTGGGCCAGCTTTATTAGCGCTCACTTACTTAATTAGGCACTTGCACGCTGGCTGCATCAGCCAGATTTATTGACTGTCTGATTGCTTCATTTTGTCTCTCTAGGTTTTCTCGCCTAGTTATGCCCTGGCCTGATTTTCCTCCAGAAGGAGTTCAATATCCAAACTTAAGGATAACAAGAAGTCCAATGGATAAAAGTCGGGACAGTTGGAGTCTAATGTTTCCTCATCAGTTACAGACTGTTGCAAGCAAAGATTCTGCTTTGCTTTCCTGTCACTATTTGCAAAATTCATCAAAGCACAGTTTAATGAAACTTTCGATTCGGGTTCATTCTCCAAACACCATCTTCACTTTTGGCATAAACTTGCCTCCAAAGCGTTAATTTTTTCCATCAAGAGGCTTTTCACTTAGGAGGTGTAAATCTCATTGTAATTTAAAGAATTCTCTCTCAAAACGTTTCAACAAACAGTCAGTAAACCGTTTTTCCTGTTCCGTTTCCGTTTGGAAAAGTGATCGGAGACGTATCAACAACAAGGAGAAAAGCGAAAAATTCCGTCCTAATCGAAGTCAGCCGATCCAGATATTTTATTTATGGGGCGGTCATCCGATATCAGTCCCGATCCAGAGCGGGTACAATAGCGACAGCGTTATTTAATGCCACGATCCAGAAATGATAAATTGGCCGCTAATAGATTCGGTGACCTTAAAAGAAAGTGAATTCCCGACAGGAACGGAAACACGAACGACGTGAACCTTCTAATACAACAACGCGAAATTCTGGATCAACTTAAAAATACATTTTCCACGGTTGTGAAAAGTTTTCCAGGAAATGCTATTGTTTTGGACGTTGCTTTGTGCCAGGCGAATTACTAGCTGGTGGAAAATTGGTTTCTTTTTAAAGCTCTTTGGCTATAATGGTGTGTTCATTTTCCTGGCTGAATAAAACACTTGATCTCTTCCGATGAAGCAAAGTAGCCCTGCAAGTTTACAACGATTTCACCATCCCCCCATTCTTTTCAATTCAATTCCGATATCCCGGAAATACTTCGGAAGCGTTTAAGCAGTGTTTTATTGTCTACCAGTCCCCAATTCGAAAGTTTTTATATCATATTTATTCAGAGACGCCGGCGGAATGAAGTTTTTGCCCGCTGACTTATCGCCTTTTAAAAGGGGGGCATATGGAATATCTGGTATTCATCCCCACATAAGAAATCGTTTATATATGGCCCGGAATTGCGAAGTGAGAGGTTCGTAAATATGTAATGCCTGATTATAAAACAGAGCGGTTTTTGCGCCCGATCCGGCTGTGACAAAGCGAGTCGTTTTCCCTTTACATATCGATTCAAGGGCGAGTTTTGAGCATATTTCACACAAGTGAATCGGCCGCATTGAAACGGCAAAAAACCTTCTGGACTGGAAACTGAAAACCGTGTTTGTTCATTAACATTGCATTTTGCTTCGTTTTTTCCAAATTTGCTTTCCCGACACAAATTATGAACAATATCGCATATCCAATAAACACAATTCGCTTATTGGAAATCCAATACTCTTCCCGAGCAATTATTGCGTTTCATGTCTATTTGTGTTGCGATTGCGGATTGTTTTGGCGGAAAACCGTAGTTTTTCTCTCGTTTATTGCCCCGCCATTCGATCGATTTTTTAGGCCGATTTAGAGACCGGTCAAGTTTACTAATAGCCCGTATATTTGTTTAAATTTCAGTTTTTTAAGCCACTTTGTTAAAAAAATGACAATAAATTCCGACGTCCAAATTCTAAAAAAATTGGTATATGTGGACGAAATTTTTCAGTAAATCGTTACTTATGCAAATCGTAAATTGGAATTTCGACCTACAAATTCAAAAATTTGCCAAATATCGAACAAAATGTCCCCAAGTTGTTGCTAATGGAGTCAAAAGAACGAAGTCTTCCCTATAAAATTATAGGAATAACCGTCTTCTAGCTGCTCTCAGTTTTTGTTAGTGAATTTTTAAACCTGCCCCGTTAATAGAGTGACTAGACAAATTGAAGTTTTGACCAACAAATTCAAAAAATTGTCAAATATCTATAATATTTTTCCGAAAATCGCGACTATTAGTCATAAAAAGGAAAAATCCTCTATAAGATTATGGTAAAAGCAGTTTTATAGCTGGTCTCAGTTTTGCTTGACAAATTTTTAAAACTTGGCGTGCAGATAGTAGGGTACGAGCGATTGAAATGTTGACCTCCAATGTTAAAAAATTGACGAAATCGACGAAATTTTTCAGAAAATTGTTACTCACCAATATAATGGAGTAAAATATGCCGTTCTAAATAGAGCCAAAATCAGTTCTCTAGCTACTCTCAATTTTTGTTAGCGAATTTTAAACTTGCCCTGCTGAATCCATGATTACACAAATTGAAATTTCGATCAACAAATTTAAAAAATTGTCAAATATCCACAAATGTTTTCCGCAAATCTCGACTAATAGAGTCATCAAGGGGAAGTATTCCCTATAAAATGATGGTAAAAGCAGTTTTCCAACTGCTCTCAGTTTTGCTCGACGAATTTTTAAAACTTGCCCTGCTAAAACCATGATTACACAAACTGAAATTTCGACCAACACGTTCAAAAAATCGTTCTATAATATGATCACAAAAGCAGTCTTCCATCTGCTCTCATTTTTTGGTAACGAATTTTTTAACTTGCCTTGCAGAAAGTAAGATAAGAGCGATTAAAATGCCGTCAACAGTAAAAAAATTGCCGAAAATCAACGATTTTTTTCAGAAAATGGTTAATTAGATTAATAGAGCGAAATCTGCTCTACTAAATAGCGCCAAAAGCAGTTCTCTAGCTTCACTCATTTTTTTTACAGAATTTCTTAAACCTGTCTTGCTGAATGTGTTAGAAAACAAATTGAAACTTTGCCCTGCTGGTTCAAAAAATTTTCAAAAATCGACGAAATCTCAATGGAACTCGACATCCACGGAATTATTAGACCTTTGCTTAATGCAACCGCATTAAAATCAATAATCTTCCAATTCCCACTTTCGACTTTCGAACTGTCAGTGGTTTTACTTTCACGAAAAAATCCCACTTTGCTGAATCCGTGTTCGTATCCAGCCCAGTTTTTTGCTTGCAAATGAAAATAATTCATTCTTCCTGCGACAGGCGAACCTGCCAATATACACATTCAGGACCAGTTCGCTGATAAGCGATGACTGATGATGGCCCGACGAAAAAAACCTTGGCCAACAAGCGAAAATCTGTTGGGGTTTTTTTGGGAGCGCACAGATCCCGATATCCTGCACGTACATACAAATGTAATACATGTAATCGGCGCCCTCTCGCTTCTCGTCACTCAGAGCAAAATTAATTATTATAGTCGAATACCCGGCGCTATAATTGCCGCAATTATATCGGCCCGATTAAGCAGTAATATTATTAATGAGACCCTGAGTCCTGCGATAGTTTCCAGCAGTTAATTAATTGTCCCGTTCTAATCATATTGTGTCTGCGATGACGAAAATGAATCTTCTTCTAATAACCCATCAATTCCTAGCCTGATCAAAGTGTGCAACTTTGCAGCCTGGAAATGTTCACTCGGTATATTAAGGAAACATTGTGCTCCTCGATGGTCCAAAGCTATTGATAAATGACCGCTATCAGGCAGGATTATTCCGAATGAATGGAACGTAAAAGTGAAAATAGAGACGCCTTTACAGCAATAACAAAGCGCTGGCTTCGATAGTGAAGCGAAAGAGATGTGTATTTTGCCGGAAAAGCGGGCAATTGAAGTCATCCGACTGCAGATTGGCCAAGAGGTCATAAACGTGAGATAGCTGGCCGATAAGCAGTTTCCCTGACTTCTTCAGCACTTTGCCTTATGATAAAACGCTTGGAAATGTCTGTGTGGCCACAAAATTTTGCGACATTGCCACTTTTAAATTTAACAAGCATTTAACCTTTTTCTGTTCGGAATTTTGCAATCTCTCCTCGTGTTCGATGTGGACACTTAACTCAATATTTGCTGGAAAAAGTGGCGATATTTCAAGCAGGACTGTCCCAATTAACGGAAGGAAGTGGAAACATGTCCCGTGACCTAAAAAGACGGCGACTCATTAATTTCGGGACAGATTCCGGTGTCCACTTCTTTGCCGACAGAAGAACAGCGAATGAAAATGCGAAAGCAATCCGGGCAAACAATCGAAATGTGGTTTTTCGACTTTTGGCTAATGGTTAACTTCCGCTAAGTACGCCGGAAAATGGGCCCTTTTTGCTAATCTGCTTCGTTGCCAATTGGATGCGAACTTTTCGGCTACGAGCAAAGTAATTGGCCATTTGCACTGAACACTGAAAGCTTTCCATTTGGGCTAATTAATTTTCCGATTACTTTTGCTTCAGTGTCAACATGGAACCTCGAACCGCAGCCACAATGGCTGCAGCAACACTGACATGAGAAGATGAAATATCGTCGGCCGATTACTGTTTCCATTTGGATACCTACAAAATGTCCCACATGCATATCTCTTTCTACGGTAAACGCGATAAGCTCGGCCTGCAAAGGCGAATTCGTGCGGAAGTAACTTTCCAAAAATGGAGGCGCTGCTGCGTTTCAAATGTGCATTCGCTTCACTTCGGTCCAACGTTTGTACATGAACGCTTATCGCAGTTCTCGTGTTCTGGACAGTTGACTTGATCCAAACCCCATTATCAGCACACTAATCAATTGTGTTTTATCAAATCAGTCATTTGCTTGAAACTGGTGAGTTTTCCCTGCTTAATGCCTAGGTGGACAAAAATTCCTTTCTGACGTTTTGCAAGCACAAGTAGTCTGCATCTTATTTCCCTAGGGCAAATTTTCAATTCGTTATCCAATACTTTCAGCGAAACAAGTTTTAAAAATTCGTCAAGAAAAACTGAGAGCAACTAGAAAACTGCTTTTACCATAATTTTATAGAGGATACTTCCCATTGACTGTGACTATCAGTCGCGATTTTCGGAAATAATTTGTGGATATTTGGCAATTTTTGGAATTTGTTGGTCGAAATTTCAATTTGTGAAATCATGGTATAAACAGTAAAAATTCGCTAACAAAAATTGAGAGGAACTAGAGAACTGGTTTTGGCTCTGTTTAGAACGGCAGATTTTGCTCCATTACGGTGTTTGGTGAGTAGCAATTGGTGAGTAGCAATTTGCGGAAAAATTTCGTCTATTTTTGGCAATTTTTTGACTTTGAAGGTCAACATTCTACTATCTATCCTACTTTCTGCACTGCAAGCTTTAAAAATTCGTCGAACAGAACTGAGAGAAGCTAGAAAAGTGCTTTTACCATCATTTCATAGAGGATACTTCCGCTTCATGAGTCTATTAGCCGCGATTTGTGGATATTTGGCAATTTTTAAAAATTGTTGGTCGAAATTTCAATTTGTCCAGTCACAGACTTAAACGCCGCAATACTTTACCACGTTTAAATGTATTTTATGTTGTATCAATAATTTTTAGTTTAGTAACATTGGTTTTTTTTGTTCCAGGGACCGGATCTACAGACTGAACCTCAGCAATATCAATCAATCGAGCTGCGAGGTAAGTTTCCAACTTTGAATTCTGCCACTAACGACTCAAATGTGACCACAAATCTTGCAAGCGTTTCTTGTCCATTATTTGGGCATTTCCAGCCATAAAAGTCGCGTTTTCCGGTTGGCGCGTGAACCTGCAGGCAGGAACGGGCATTTTAACAGCACGGAACTTTGTACTGAAATTAGTTCAATAAATGTGGACTAATTTGCGCAATTAAAACGAGCAAAAGCTCCGAATATATTCAGCTAACAATAAAGTGCAATTCCTGCAAATTGTCGCCTAATAATCGGATTTTCCCTGAAATTGCAAGATATTACGACGATGTATTTAAGTTTCAATTGTACTGTACGCTTTTCACCGTTTACTTGCAATTACTGAAAAGCCAGCAGGAAAAAAGCGAACTTTTATGATTTTTTTAATTGCATCGAATTGTGTTTGTTGGGAATTGAAAAAGTGCGAATAAACCCAACCAGCAGCAGCGGCAGGTGTGAATCAGTTAAGCCTTAGAAAGGCTTGTCAGCGGCAGGATGTTTCGCGCATTTATTGCAGCCGGCATCAAATTGGCAATTGCACTCAATCCATTTTAAAAACTCCCGTTATTTAGGCGAATCATATAAAATCAGACACTGTTTTTCCTGCTACTAATCCGGCAGTGTAATCGAAAAATCCACGCGACTGCTATTAACTGGTGGCGGAAAAATGCAGACTACCACTCTACTACCATGATTGGCTGAACAATAACTGCAGCAATTGCATTGTGGCATGTTTGGGCCCAAATCCATGCCGCCAACTTTCCATATTATCATAATTGCGGTGTCTGGATATCGCCCCTGGAAGATATCAGTCAATTTCGGCACGCCATCCAGGAATAATATTTATGCAGTCACGGCATTGATAATGCTGCATTGTTTCGGTATCATTCAATTGGCTGCTTGGATGGGAACTTTCAGTGGAAAACAACTGGAATTATCCACATGGAGGCTCTGTCCTGGTGTCTTAGATGGAAATGACGCTGATTTTAGTTAACCAAAAACTGATCAATTTCTTGCAAGTTTTGCAAAAATATTACTTTTCCTGCTAGTTGGGCTTGACTCTTCTGTTGAAAATGCATCCTTCAGATGCAATCCAACGTTGAGCTCAATGCAAATGTAGGAGGAAAAATGCAGATTTTTTCTCCTGTAGGCGCAACCTGCCTTAAATTGTCCTCATATTAGGATACATTGCATTTTCGGCTTTCCGGTCTTAAAAAGTCCCACGTTTCCTTCAAGTTTCGCTTGATTCTCCATTTGAAACAATCTTTTCACGAATTTTTTTAAACGCCGATATTCTATTCTCCATTGCCCTGTTACTTCTGTGAATATTGCTCAAGTGTTTCTGCTAGAAATTTCCATTATTTCTGTCACTCTGTTTTGCAAACTGGTTTCCATTTTTATGGACGATTTTTTTTTTAATTTGCATTGCTGAATCTGTTCGAAAACTTGAACTTTCGACCCAGAAATTGCCAAATATCAACGACATTAAAAACGTCCAAAATTTATGAATCATTCAAAAATATATGAAAAATTGACGAAACTTCAGACTTCAGACAATCGACGCTGAGAGAGTAAATGGAGCAGCCATTTACTCTCTCAGCTCTATAAAAATGTATCAAACGAAATGCTCTAGTCGTCTTGATTTTTCTAAACAATTTTTTAAGGTGAGGGACGTTTTAAAGAAAGTGTTTTTCAAATTGAAGAAATTTGAGAGGAACAACCTGAAGACTCTTTAAATACATGTGCCTCAATGAGATGTCATGGGGTTGATTAACTCAACCAGTGTCGTGCCCGAAGGGCTCGGCACAACTTTTCCAGCAAACCATGTCGAAAAAGTGTCTGATTTCAAAGAAAACCGAGAAACCCATGTGTCTTGTGAAGTTTTCCTAGTATGTTTCTCTCAGTTGCGTTGTTTGATTCTCTTTGAAAAAACACATGTTCTTCTGAACTTTGATGCAAATCCTGCGGATTCAGAAGGATCAATTGTTCTCAAACGATCTATTTCTTGATCAGTAAAGTTCAGCAGTTTGAAGTTTTTTTTTCGAATATAAACCGCAGGCACAAAGCATTAGGTAGATAAGCACCATTGTTCCAGTCAGCGATTCAACATCTCGTAATGAATACTCTGCATGACGATGTTCGCCCTGCAACATCCCAGCGGCAATAAAGGGATTTCCTGCATGCTTGCCGCAATTATAATTGATATCGATATCTGGCGAACTAGTCGGATGCCGAATTAAGGAATAATCAAACCGAGGCTTTGGTGGGCGTACAGAATCAGAAGTTTTCCCACTGTTCTAACCATGTCAAAGCAAATTAGAGACTCGACATTCAACTTCGATGAAACACGGTATGTGTTAGAGATACGGGCGTTATTTCCATCGCTGCCAATCAATAAGGACGCGCGCTAATGAAGCTTCTTATACAGTCACGGGAAAATCTCCACAGATGGTTTTTTAGGGAAAACTTTCGCGTAAACTGAACATAAATATAGAAACACGGTATTACGACGATTGTCTTCGTTTGATGCAGCGATAAAGCGGCAGTGTAGAGACAACAAATATGCATCATTCCATCTCCGGAATGGAATTAACTTTAGAAATATTTGAATTCCGGCTAAACTTTGCCCGCCGAGTGGCCGGTATGATAGAAACTCAAATAGCATGATGAGGATGCTTCAGAAAGCTTTGTTGCATTTAAATGAACGTTCATGTTAAAGCGTTGTTCTACGCAATCCAATGGGCTCAGTTGTTTTCCCCTTTGTTTGTGCATATTCATCGTTAAATCGGACCGGACGATTGTTCGAAACCAAACATGAACAACCAGAAATTTCAAAATTCGACTTGCGATATTTCTTTTAATTAGCGGATAAAACCCGGGTCGCAATCGATTCATATGGTAGAAAATCCCCGAGATTTCGCTTTGTGCTTCATAAAAATGCCGATGCCAGCGTATTTTTTAATTCTGAGCGCGAATGCAGGGCCGTAAATTTGTAGCTAATACGGGACCCAGCTTTTGTCTCGTAATTCACACTATACCGGAGATTTATGCTCGAATTGCTGATATAAAAATCTATTAACAGCAATTTTGCCATATTGCTGCACTTATTAAAGGTCAGGGATGGTTTATGGTGGCCAACGAATAAAACCCACAAGCGTATGCTGGTTGGAATCCTTTCCATTTGAGCCAAATCGGATTGTTTCACGCTAACGTTCAGTTTCTTTTCCGCTATTAAACAGTAATTCGGTTTTAAATTCAGATGCGATTCCTATCGATTCAACTGCTTCGGCTTTTACGATAATTCGTGAATCAGTGAGCGTGATTGGGAATAGTTAAGGGCTGGGAAATGTCCTCGTTCTTCATTTGGTTCGATTGCTCACAGACTTTTCATAATGGAAGTTTCTAGAAGAAATGGCTGGTTGGGATTAGTCACAAGAAAATTAGATGAAAAATTGGGTTTTTCAAACTCCAAGCAACTCACAACAAACACTTTTCTCAGTTTACTTGACTATTTTAAACCTTCATCACTTTAGGAAAAAAATTAAAGACATTTAGTGTTTCTCTGGAAGATATCGCAATGCAGGAAAAAGTTAGGAATTTATTAAAGTCCTGCTCTAAATTCGAAGTGTTTAACCGTAATAAATCTACTACTTGAAACCTTGAAGGCTTCTTAAGTTATATTTGCTGGTGGACAGCAGAATCAAGCAAAACCTGTCGGAATCTGCCCCTTTTGGACTTGAGGAAGAAACAAATGCAATTTCTGATAATACTAAAATCTGCACGAAATGCAGTCTCCTTCATTACTATAACGAATAAGCCGGGGAAAAAACGTTCCCGATTCCAGTTTAATTGCCGCAAAGGCGCATGTTCGCAATTAATCCGGCTAGAAACCAAAGCGAAGAACCAGGCTCCAGTTCGAATCCTTAAAAGGGCCTAACGATGTAATTTAGAGCTACGCGAATGATGGTTCCTCATTATGTGTTTAAAATTGCCTGTCCCCGTCGCAGGCTTGATGGCAATGGAACAGAACAAGTTTTATTTGGTTGGGTGGGTTCTCATCGTTCCACCAATGTAAATAGCCCGGGCCAAGTGAATCCTCTTCAGGGATAATATTTACAAATATAAGATTTAATACCAGGTTGTATCTGGGTAAACAATAATCAAAACCGAGATTGAAATTGCCGTTGCGAGGAACCTGTTTACTCTCCCGCTGGATTACTATGCAGTAATTGCTTTGCAGTTTATTGAGCGATGAAATATTAGTTTTAGTGGTGGTTTGCCCGTATTTACAACAACCAATAACGGCAGTAGGTTTGTTTCCCCAAGTCCTTAAAGTATTTAACTCAATTGGCTCAATTCACTTTACATCGAGAACAGATTTGCTCGAGTGTAGTGAACGTTTTTGGAGTCCCGGCATAAGTCGATTTTTTTTAAATTAAATAATGCCAATACCTTTGCTGGAAGTTTCGGAGCAATAGAATTTTGAAAAAAATGCCTTTTCCATGTTCAAAAAAGTTTTTTCGAAAATTTGCCAAAAAGTTTGTTTTTAACTGTTAAACAGGCGCAAAAATTGTCGCTGTAGTTTTCCGTGCTTCGGAACAATAGACATTTGTAATTCTGCATGTACAGCGTTCTTGAAAATTTTTCAAAATTTTCAAAAAAACTGTAACTTGAATTCAGGACAATGAAGTTTCTAAGGGATGAAAAGGGAAACTTTATCCGTTAAAGAACGCACAAATCGCCGATGTAGCTTTTCGTGGTTCGATGCAAATGAATTTTGAAAAATGCATTCGCCTGGTTGTTAGACAAACTGCTGAAACTTTGCAAAAACTGCTTTTCAATTCGGACTGACTGAACTTCCAAGAGGCAATAATTGAAGCTTTTTGTCATGCTTGACATGTTAACATGACATTGTAGAAGGAATTTTTGAAAATTCGCCGAAAACTTTCTTTTGAATTTAAGCTGACGAAGCTGCCAGGGGATGAAAAGTGAAGCTTTCTCTGTTAATAGCGGCAAAAATTGTCGCTGAAGATTTCCGTGCTTCGGAACAATAGAAATTTGAAATTGTGCCTGTTTCATTCACGTTCGATGTGGTTAAGAGAATTTTTCAAAATTAAAAAAAAACTTCAACGTGAATTCAGAATAATGAAACTTCCGAGGGGTGAACTAGGAAACTTTTTCTGGTAAATGGCTCAAAAATCGCCTTAGTAGCTTCTAGTGATACGGAGCAAATGAAATTTGAAAAAATGCTTGCTTCATGCATGAGGTTGTTAGAGGTGTTGTAAATTTGCAAAAACTGGCTTTTCAAGTCAGACTGACTGAACTCCCAACAGGTAAGAATGGAAGCTTTTTCTATCCAAAGACCTAAAACGCACCACTGTGTTTGTGTATTTGCTTCGGTGGATATGATTTTTGAAAAAGTGCTTGCGCCCCTCACATGACATTGTGGGAGGAATTTTTGAAAATCCGCCAAAAACTTTCTTTTCAATTCAGGCTGATCAAGCTTCCAGGAGATGAAAAGTGAAGCTTTCTCTGTTAAACGAGGCAACATTGTCGCTGAAGCTTTCCGTGCTTCGGAACAATAGAAATTTGAAATTGTGGCTGTTTCATTCATGTTCAAGGTGGTTAAGAGGATTTTTGAAAATTTACAACAAACTTTAACTTCAATTCAGAACAATGAAGCTTTTATGGGATGAACTAGGGAACTTTTTCTGTTAAATGGCTCAAAAATAGCAGCTTCTAGTGGTCCAGAGCAACTGAAATCTGAAAAAGTGATTGAGGCTGTTAAACCAATGGTTGAAAACTTGCTAAAACTGAGTTTTGAATTCAAACTGGCCGAACTCCCAAGAGATAACAAGTGAGCTTTTTCTATTCACAGAGCTAAAACTTTATTTTCTTTGTAGGAAATAATTTTTCACAAAATGCTGGCTCCACGTCTTAGGAGACATTTTTGAAAATTGTAAGCTTCTAAGGAATGAAAAATAAAGCTTTTCCTGCTAAAAGGCGCAAAAATTGTCGCGGTAGCTTTCCGGTACAATCGAGCAAATGAATTTTGAAAAACTGAAAGAAATTTTTAAGTGTTCGCCAAAAACTTTCCCATTAATTCAAACTGATGAAACTGTAGAGCAAATGAGAACAACAAGGAATTTTGAAAAATATCGTGTGTTTCAGGGCTTTGGAAAAATTGGCTTCATCAACATCATTCGAAAGATGTGGCCTAGAGTTTTAGATATGAAAACGATGCAAAAACACCTCTTTAACCTCGACAACGAGAACTGGCAAAAACATGATTTTGGCCAACAGTAATTCTTGCTGAACGAGCAGTGGAAACGTGGCAGCAGAATCGACGTAGTGAGTGAATCCCCCGCTCAACCAGTCCAAAGTAAATGAATGTTGAGAGCTCGGGGAAATAAAATGTAACAGTTTTAAACGCCACTTGGCCCGGAATCCTCTAACTGAACTCGTCGAAAGTTCTAAGTAAAATCGTATACTCTTTTTACGATCCTTTATTTTAAAATAACTCCTGCCAAATAACTTTTGCTGCTATAGGGAAAGTTTTACGGCGCAATTCGGTAAAACTGGAAAAGTAATTTATACTGGGAAGGAAAACACTTTATCCCGGTAAAACCAATGCTGATGAGCGAACGGCGAATACTTGAGAGGAGCATCGAATAGATAAAGCGTCAATATTTGCCAAAGGGCACGACGAATAAGAAAATGCTTTTAGCAACTGATAGTTCGGTGTCGGTTATTATAAAGCCGGGATTTAATTTGTTTTGGGGGCCGGTTTTTTTATGCTTCAAGACTTCGAGCGCCTCATTGCCCGCCCGGAAATACTTTTCCAGGCAATAGTGTTAAAGGAAATTAATTAAGAAACGGAAATTACTTTTAAAACTCGTCTGGATAGTCGCGTTTTTTGTGCGATTTGGAGCGAAAGGGACGCAGATATTGATCAACAAAACCCAGTTTATTACACACTTTTCCGATTAAGTAACTGATGCATTCAGAGATCGGCCCAATTAGCAAAGAAAGGCCAATTTCGCTACCGCACAATTAGCCTCAAATTTCAATTCCATTGTGATAGAGGGCCGAAATTTAAATCCAGTCATTCCGACAATGCTTCCAGTCGTTACCGGAATCGCTTCTACTCTATTTAAGTACTGTTAACTGCCAGAAACTATTCGGCTTTAAGGGCCATTTAAAAGTGTATCTTCCCAAATGCAATTTAATGATAGCGGGCTCAATTTTTATGATTCTCAATGGGACGAGAGGTTGTCTGGAAAATCTTTTGTTCTTATGAAATTTTACAATCAAAGGCAGGAAGATGATGTTGACTTGGATACATCACGAGCGCAGCCAGAGAAGCAAAGTTGTTTTTGAGCCTACCCTGGGCCCTCATTGGCTCAAACGGGACTGTTGAAAATGAAAATCTGGACTAGTCGTCTGTTAGTTAAAAAGTTCAAAACACCAAATCCTCAGTCACTAATACACAATGGATAATGGAGAGCAATAAAGTCAGTTCCACTCTTTTCGATTTGTCCTCAAACTAGCGTCTTTCTTTATGTTATCAAGCGACATAATAAAGGAAATGAAAAAGAAGATTGGATATAGTTTTATGGCTGCATTACAAGCCATTTGAGCGCCATCAGCGAAGTTATAAAAGTTATTGTCCGGTCCCTCAAGCGCCCGCAGGCCAGACAGAATTCGCGTCGCAGGAAAAGCGCAACATTTCATCGTTCTCATCAAGCAGGATTTTCCATACTTGAGCCTGTCATCCGCAAATAGTCTCGGTAAGTTATCGGGGCCGTATTAGTGTGTTATTCTTATCCCCCCACATGTCGGAAAGTTCGCCTAAGCCCTGCCGCTGACTGCCGGTAGCTGATAACTGACTGCTGGAAATTTAAAGTTGCGCCAACTGTCCTTTCGGGAATATTTCCACCGTGGGATGGGGAAACAATTTCAGTTCAACTGTTCATCACTTCGTGTCAGCGGCAAATGTTTCGGAATATGAGCCTCAAACTTCACTCAAAGAGATTTAGAATTGCAAAGCGTTGCCAGGAAATGGAAAGTTCGACCATTAAACTCTTCACAGGTCGCCGTTCATGAACCAATCGCCTGCAGGAAACTTTATTAATAATTTCGATTACCTGCAGGTCAATGTGGGATTGTGCTGGATGAGCTGCGAAACTTCAGGCTGATGTGGTTTGGTTTGGAAAGTTTCCTTTGGCGCCTATGTTTAACTGCTAAAGTATCATCAGTCCCAAATTGTCTTCAGGGTCTTTTGGTTGGCCAGTCGAATGCAGGTCAAATGCAATTAATTGAGTGCAACTTTCCAATGTGAAAATGCCGGCCCAATTCACTCCCCCCATTGTCGTATTTTCAATAAAGTGAAAAATATGTTTGGCTCGCCTCGACCCGGCGCTCTAATAGACCATAAACCCAGTTTTAATATCGGAAAATGTGTTTTTAATCTAATTCCTCTTCCTTGAATGGGAATATTAGAAGCGGGCACAATACAAATTTTATAAATGTTATTGTTGTTACCGGCAATATTATGAAACGGCGCATTTAATTTTGTTTTTCAATTTTTCCTTCCATTGTAATCAAATCGGAATTAATGCGGTTTAGGTTTTCATTTCGGCGTCATTGCCGTGTGGTTGGCGTTATTTCCCTTGGTATTTTGGCAATAACACGGTTATCCGTCTACCACTGGGCTAAACTGGTCATAAATTGAAGACTGCTCCAGAATCGATAGATTAGTAGGAAAATACGACGTGAGGCAATAAAAGCCCACCCTTGGGACTTTCGCCACTCCACATCCAAGCAGAAAACGAGTAATGGACGCCATTTGTTCCACCCCGCGAAATTAACTACTTTAATTAGTTTGAGACACCTTGAATTTACGTGGCCTGTCTGTCATTGGGCCGATTCCCCAAGAAATTAGCCGATGTTTTCCCCATTCATTGTTGAACTCGGGGCTCAAGAATCGAAACGACTCACAGACCTTTCGACTCCTTTAACGGCCTTGTGATGTATTTCGACAAAGATAATGAAAACAATTCCGGTCCCCCACCGAAGAAAATCAAATCATGAAGACAAATGGCTATCGCGACATCGCGTTGAGGATGGCTTTTGAATTTTTTAAATCTAACGCCTAGTTGCCTCTCTGGGGCCGACACGCCTCTGCTCAAAATTGGCTTATCTTTTATAACGGCCCTTTTATTGCCTGTCATTTATCTACCAGATTTTTTTTCGTTTTTATCGCGATTTATTAGTTGTAAGTAAGTGGGTCTGGTTTGCGAGATTTCAGGTTCACAGTTCGGCATGCAAGTGAGGAGTTGATTCCGAAAGATGTACAATTCTGACATGGAAAAAATGTGCTGGGCACTAGGCCTGGGTATCTCATTGAATTTTTAGGAGCTGGCGCAGTGCAGCGCAGTAACTCGGTTCCGTTGCTGGGAAAATATTGATGACCTTTTTTTATTAATTGTTTTAACATTTATTTTAACGTCCGTGATAAAATACTGACAATCTAAGGCACACTCTACGAAAAATTATCAAATAAATTTTACTAGAACGCTTTCCCCCTTCGTCGCTTTGCATTTCAGCATTTTCGAAATCCGTTTCCAGCTTTGAATTTGGCACAAAAATCAAATATTTTTTTATCAAAAAACGAGCAAAATCAGCGTGTTTATAATAGATGATTTGGAAAACTCGTCACCCCCATCCCTCTGGAAACTGTAGAGTTTGTTAAAAACTTGTGGTCTCTTAGTTTTGACTGATTTTTTTTGTTGCTTTACTTTCTACGTAAAGAAGTCTGGAAGTCTTTAACGCGAAAAATTACACTATAAATTTAGAGCTTTCTGGGAATTTTACAAAAACTTTTTTCAGTGTTGAATTCGGGACGAAAACGAAAATAAATTTCTTCCGTCTTTTCCCGAAAACCATTAAGGTTTTCTCAAAAACCTATTACAAAACTAAATGTTTTTAATCAAAAGCGCAAAACAAACCTTTTTTGATGCTTTTCTTCTTTCCTTGAAAGCATGGGGTCTATTCAGCGAAAAAATACAAAATTAATGCTGGTACAAAATTAATGCTGTTACAAAATTCTCCTCATTCATCGCTTTGTAGGGAATTTCAGAAAATCCTTTTCAGCTTCGAATTTGCCACAAAAAACAGAAAATTTGATTTAGTTTTTTAGTCAAAGTAATTAAGATCTTGAAATCACGTAAATATCTTGAAAAAACGACCAGCGAGCAAAAGTTTATAAGAAATTATTTGGAAAATTCGCTACCCTCATCGCTCTTAGTTTCTTAAAAATTTTAGGTCTTTCTAGCTTTAGCAAAGATTTTATCAATCGATTCTTTCTACTCAAAAACGCGTTGTTTTTTAGCTTTACTTAAAAATACTGACAGTGTTCAGGTATTTTCTGTGAAAAATTATAAAATAGATTATTTGGAACACTCGCCTCCTTAACAGCTTTACAAAAATATTTCTAAAACTTTCGCAGCTTCAAATTTTCGACAAAACCTAAATAATTTTTGCCCTACAATATTTCCCGAACAGAACAAGCGAAAGCTCATAATCAATTATTTGGAAATCGCGTCTTCTTCGTCACTGTGAATAATTTGGCTTTTTTTAAATTCCGGTTTCTTCGCTTTTAGGACAATATTTCTAAGGAAAACACTCTCCCAAACAGAAAAAATCGTTTTTTCCTAACGTTTCTCTGTTAAGAACTGGCAAACTAAGACTTTTATGCACAAAAATTAAGAGATCGATTTTACCAGAAAACTCGTCGTTTTTAGTTTGGTCTTCTTTATCGTCTTTTTCGAATACCCGTTTTACCTTTGAATTTGGGACAAAATCAAAACAAAATTATCTTGTTTTTTTTTTTCGAATAAAATAAAGTTTTTCCGGTTTTCCGAAACGAATTTCCGGTTTTTCCCATTTTCGACCAAATATTTGAAAGCAATCGTTTCTACAGAAAAGGTAACTCAGTGAATTTTTGTTGAGTCGAGGATTTGTTTGATCCTAAAATTCCAGTCTCGGTCATCGGTAAATCAGTTATAATCATTAACTCAGAGAGCGGCAACAACTCAAAAGCGCAACTGAATTACCCAGGCCTACTGGGCACAACTTCGACACTAAACACTTTTCTCGGTTTACTTTGCAACCAGATCGACGTAGTTTGATGTAAATTTGTGCCGACTGGTAGGAAATAATCAGAAGCAAATTAAGTGAAAACATTGTTTTCTAGCGTGCGAAGCAACGCTTCACAACAAACACTCGTCTGTCGCGATTTTTTTGCAGTCAGACACTCTGGACATAGTTGGATGTTGAAGTCTTCGGACAATACACTGGTTGGTATTATTTAAAAGCTAAATAAGTGAAAAGCAAGTGTTTTTAGGGCTCTAGTCAGTGTCGTGCCCCAACAGCTCGACACAACTTCACAGCAAACACTTTTCTCGACTTTTTTTACGTCAAACACTACGTCGACATTTTCAAATCTTATCTTTTTCTGAAAGCCAGATTTATGCGCGGTTCTATTTGTAAATATATAACCATGAATGTTGCGTTTTATAGAAAAACGTCCTTTATTTACGTTAGAAAAATGTGAAAGTTGAGTCTATTCGAGACATTTTCTAGGAATTCTTCAAACCTTGTCCTTTAGTAAAAGACTGGTTTCGGCGGCGCGGTTTTATTAAAAAATCCTAACTCGGAAACGAAACGGAAATGCAGAGTGCGCGACGCTTTGTTTTATAGAGGAAGGTTGCGTATTTATGGTCGAAAAGTTTCACACTTGAGTCTATTTTCGGCATTTTCTGAACATTTTTCAAATCGTCTGCTTTCGTAAAAGCCTGGTTTAGGCCAGGTTTAATGGAAAATTTATAACTCGGAAATGAACCTGACATTTTTAGTATGCAATGTTGTGACTTATAGAGGACAGTCCTTTGTTTATATTTGAAAAATATGAAATTTGAGTCCATTTGACAGATTTTCTGAGAATTTTTCAAATCTTGCTGTTGGCTGTTGCAATGGCTTGTTTATATGCGGTTCTATTGGAAAATTCATAAGTTCGAATCGATGTGGAAGTGTGTTGCGTTTTATAAAACACAAACAAAAGGCGTTTGGTTACGTGAAAAATGTTTCCAATTTGAGTCTAATTGAGAGATTTTCTGAGAATTGTTCAAATCTTGCTCTTTCATTTGGGCTCATTTATACACGATTCTATTTGAAGATGTGTCCAAATATAACCAAATGGAGTTCTATAGAGAAAGTCGCTGGTGTATACTCAAATAATTTCAAGTTTGAGTCTATTTGAGAAATTTTTAGAGAATTTTTCAAATCTGGCGGTTTTCTGAAGAAAATTCATAACTGGGGGCTTAAACGCTGGGGAAATGTAAAGTTTGCAACGACGCGTTCTATAGAGAAACGAAGTTCTAGAACCGAAGCTGTTTGTTCATAACTGGGGAAGACATTTTTCTGTCCGTAATTCACAATATCTGTAAATCCAAGTTCTGTGAAATTGAAGAGTGAAGAAGAAAGAAGCTGTATCTCAAGACAGTTTTCTCAACTATTCCAAATGATGTGCCAATCGCATAACGTTTCTAGCTCAATTATGTTCGCTTGACGCAAAATCTCTTCGTGCTTCCGAAAACTGGCGAGAATATTTGACGAAGTTTAGCAACATTTTCTATTATTCCAGTCAAGGAAGACGTACTCCCGACGGGAAGTGTTTTGTCGGCCAAATGTGATATGGGATTGACGTGTCTGCGAGCACAGAATTAATAAGTAGGTTCGGGATTTCTGGAGCACTTGCCAAGAGCCGAAGCTACACTTGTTAGCCTGGATAAATCGCAACCAATTTAATGATTGAAGATAATGGGACGCTCGCAAACGTCGACTGTTCGAGCTGAAATCGTTGAAATTTGGCAGTGTTTTAAATGGTTTTGTTTTTGTTGCAGAGAGACGCGCTCAACTTGGAACCCTCCAATGTAGCCAACTGCGTTTCCAAAGGAAAAACGGAGGTATGTATCTGCACACACACACACACACACACACACACACACACACACACACACACACACACACACAAATATTGACTCGACGATTAGTATTTACACTAATTTTTTTCTCAGAAGAATTCCTAGTTACGATCCATGCCGGATGTGAACATTGTGACTATAAAATTGCCCGTGCTGGTCTTTCAGCCTCCATCTGAGCAAATTCACCAGCCAAAATATGATGGCAAACTTTCCTAAAACTATGCTCTGGATCAGCATCAGCTTGATTCCCAACAGCATCATGGGCAGGAATGTTGTCTGGATGAGGAAAGGTGTTGCAAGCATCGGAATGAGGCGCGTTAGAATATCGTCGTTTGTTTGGCTGCTGCTTTTTCGAAATTCTGAAATTTTAGAAAAATTATAAAAAATGCAGCTTTGAGCGATGGTTAATTTTTTTATAAAGGGACAAAGAGTTTAATTTTTCTTAATTTTCCTTTATTAATGATTTTCAATGCTTTTCCACGCAAAATCCCCGATTTACCTTGTAAAACTCCATTATCAAATTCCTCACTTTGATGGGCTACACAAGTTCGATTTCCCGGCTCTTCACCGACGAAAAACGCGTGATTTTCGGCACAATAAACCTTGTCACGGGTCAACAAAATCGCGTAAAAAATCAACAAATTGTGTGTACTAAACATTGCTAAACCCACCTTACTTATGTACGTCTAACCTGATGATTGGCAGCGAAATGTGGCAGACTTTGCCAACAATCTAGCACGTTTAAAAGCGGGTACTGGTAACAGAAAATCGGGTCTTAAAAAGGCCGTAAGCGGATTTCGATGTAACGGGAATCGCGAAAATTGCACAAAAGTATTAAGTAATGGATCTAATATGTGTAGTATTTACAAATGTAAAATGCAGATTCCAACCGATATTATGGAACATTCATGATTTTTATTACAAATTAAAGTGACTTTTGCCAATAATTCTAAAACGAAATTTTAAAAGAAATTATTGCCTCGTTCCTTTTCTACAGTTTCTTCTAATTTTGCTTGTACTAATTGTTATTGATCTAAATATTTGGTTTTATTAATTTTCCTGTCTGCAACTAAGTATTTTTTATACCGATTTTACCAAATTTACATCAAGGGAAGAAGAAGCGGATAGCAGGAACTTGAGTTTCACAGAAAGCGAAGAGTTCATTGAAATTAATTTGGGGCAGATTTTTTTAATTTACAACTTTTGAAGGAAGGTTTTGAAGGAAGGAATCATTTAATAGAATTAATGAAGGTTCAGCAATTTGATCAAAATCGCATTTACTTCTCATATCTTCTTCTCTTCTTCAGCCTTCATAAATATTTTTTCTTCTTTTTGTTGTATGGTTCTTATAAATTACTCTTTACCCCTTTAACGAGAATCAAATGTTCACTGTTTTCTTCAACTGGTTAGTTTCCTGTTGATCAAGTTTTTCCTGATCAGTTTCAATTTTTATTGATTCGAGGACGAATCCCTAATCCCATTCATAATAAGAATCCAAAAAATAAAAATTAAAGCCAAAAAGATCTGATAATGTCGAAACTTGAAATGTGAACCAGAATGTCCTTTTGAGGTAAAAAACTTGGATTTTTGTAAAAATATTAACCTCAGAAATAACCTCGACAATAAAAAATTCACAGGCAAATATTTTTTTATTCTTATTTATCCCAATTGTTCAGCTTTTTGGAATGAAAAAATTTCTCTCTCCAATTTGCTGCGATTTGTATGAACTTCTGAGGGATTTTAGATCTAAATCTCTTTTATAAACTGTGGAAATGTCGAGTTAATACTCACTTCACATTAGGAGTTTTGTGATGTTATTGAAGAAACTGCAGTTGCTTGAAAGTGTTAATTTTTGGATCAAAATTTACAAAGAGCGCAAAAATCAGCATCCATACATTTTTGAGGATTGTTAGATTCAAGTGTCTTTTATGGACTGTGACAATTTCAAGTGAAAAGTTCAAAGCTATATCCTCTTGGTTAAAAATTATACTTTTTAATCTGCATGAGTGCCTGCGTCGGCGAGAAAATGTCCAAAGACGCATGGAAAAAATTATTTCTGAAGTGATTTAAAGGATTGTTTTATTTTTATGCGCCTAAATTTTCTCTTTTAAAAATCTTTATATAAACCAAACCAATTTTTAGTCGCTACTTGCTATTAGTTAGAAGCCAGAAGTTTTTAATGGAGTGTTTGCATTGAAGTGAAAATGTTAATTTTTACGACAATTACAAAGGGCGCAAAAATCAATTTCTCAAGTGATTTTAACAAATTTTCGAGGTGTTTTAGATCGAGATGTCTTTTATAAAGTGTAGAAATTTCAAGTCGCTGTTTGCTCTTGATTGATATTGATGATAAGAAAGTAGAACTTTTTAAATGGAGCTTCTTCATGGGCGTGAAAGATGATCATTTTTAAACCATCATTTAGACAAGGCCCAAAAATCAGCTTCTAATGTCGACTTGAATGTACTTAAGTGTGATATTAGAGTTAAGTGTCTTCGATTGATGGTGAAACTATCAAGTAGCTACTTGCTTTAGACTAGAAGTTACAATGTTTTATTCAAGTGTCTGCTTTTGCATGAAAACGCCAATTTTTTTAGATTTTCAGGTAAATCAGCATCTTATGTGGTTTCGCTAAAAAATTTGTATGTTATTAGATACGCAACTAAGTCTTTTATAGAATGTGACAAATTCAAGCTGCTACTGACTCTAGATTAGAAGTGCAGGGAGTTTTGTTAAAGCGCCTGCATTTGCGTGAAAACGCTGATTTATTTATCAAAATTTACAAAAAAAGCAAACAATTGTTTCTGGTGCGATTTCAATGAACGTTTCGAGGATTTTTAGATTCAAATGTCTTTTATAGACCGCATAAATGTCAACTAGTTTTTTGCTTTGGATTAGAAGTGAAAATATTTGTTTGGAGGGCCGCACATGTTTACCTATAAACGATCATTTTTGGGATCAACAATTGCAAAAGGCGCATAAGTGATAACCGGTCATGATTTGAATCAAATGTTGAGAGTTCCTAGATTTAAGAACTTTTATAGATTATGCTACTTTCAAGGTACTAGTCGCTCTGGATTGTTCAGAATGGGTACTGAAGAGCCTGCAGCAGGGAAGAAAACGTAATCTTCATTCATGAAGTGAGCAAAAATAAACACCTAGTTCGATTTCAATGATATTTCGAGGAGTTTTATTAGAGCCAAGTGTTTTTTCATAGACTGTGATCATTTCAAGTTGCTACTTGCTCGATAATTAGAGGCTACATTTTTAAATTGGAGATTTTGCACTTGCGTGAAAACGTTAATTTTAGACCACAAGGGCTGCAAAAATCATAATTTTGTATGATTTGAATGAAATTTCCACCGAGTTTGGGCACAAATTTGTTCTATAGACTGTGAAAGTTTCAAACGCCTACTCGCGCTCTATTAGGAGTTACTAGTTTTTATTGACGAGCGTGCGTTGCGCAAAACGTAAATTTTTAGTTTACCAATATTTACCAAAAGTGCGTATATTAGCACGTTATGCAATTTACATCGAAGTTTCACAGTTTTTAGATTCACGCGTGGTTTATAGAGGGTGAAAGTTTCAAGTTTCTACTTGCTCTAGATTGCAAGTTACCAATTTTTCAAGCAGTAGGTGCAGTTACGTGAAAGCCTTTGTTTTTGGATGAACATTTATATAGGGCGCAAAAATCAGTTTTGGATGCGATTTGAATGTGGTTTAGATGCATTATAGAGCCAGAAGGCTTACATGCACTGCCAATATTTCAAGTGGCTACTTGCTTTCGATGAGAGGCTATAATTGTTTATTGGAGAATCTGCACTTTTGCTGAAACCTTAACTTTTAGACCACAATTTACAATGCTCGCAAAAATTACAATTTTATATGATTTACGTGAAAGTTTGACAGTTTTTAGGCACAAATACGTTCTGTAGACTATAGAAGATTGAAGTTTCTACATGCTCTAGATTAGAAGTTGCCAAGTTTTCAAGAAGTGGGCGCAGTTGCTTGAAAGCTCTTTTTTGGATCAAGATTTATAAATGGCGTAAAAACCCGATTTAGGTGCGATTTAAATGCGGTTTAGAGGGATTGTAGAGCCAGATGCCTTACATGGACTGCCAATATTTCAAGTCGCTACTTGCTTTTGATTAGAGGCTATAATTTTTTATTGGAGAATCTGCTGTTTGGAAAAACCTTAATTTTAGACCACCATTTACAATGCTGACAAAAATCACAATTTAATACGACATACATAAAATTAGGAGCCCTTTTAGGAACAAATACGTTCTATGGACTGTAAAAGTTTCAAGTTTCTACTTGCTCTAGATTAGAAGATACCAATTTTTCAAGCGGTGGGTGCCGTTGCGTTAAAACGTTTATATTTGGATTAACATTTATAAATAGCGTAAAAACCAGTTTTAGGTGCAATTTAAATGCGGGTTAGATGGATTGTGGAGCTAGATGTCTTATATAAAATGGCAATATTTCAAGTCGCTACTTGCTCTCGATTAGATACTATAATGATTTATTATGATACTAGAATGCTGGAAAAAATCACAATTTTATACGATTTGTATAAAATGTTGACAGCTTTTAGGCACAAATTTGTCCTATGGACTGTAAAAGTTTCAAAAGTCTACTTGATCTAGATTATAAGTTATCAATTTTTCAATCAGTTCGCGCAGTTGCGCGAAAACTTTAATTTTAAGACCAACATTTACAACAAGCTTAAACATTAGTATTTCTTTCAATTCAAATCAAATTTTTACAGTTTGTAGACTCAGGTGTGGATTATAAAGTGTGAAAGTTCCAAGTTCATACTTGCTCTAGATTAGAAGTTAGCAATTTTTCAAGCAGTGGGAGCAGTTGCCTGAAAACCTTGATTTTTTGATTAACGTTTATAAAGAACGCAAAAATTCGTTTTGGATGGGATTTAAATGCGGTTTAGGGGGCTTGTTGAACTAGATGTCTTATAGAAACTGGTAAGGTTTCAAGTCGCTACATGCGACTTGAAACAGGGCTATGATCAGAGGCTATAATTTTTTATTGGATCATCGCACTTTTGCAAAAACCTCAATTTCTAGACCATCATTTACAATGTTCGCAAAAATCACGATCGCATGAAATTTTGACAGCTGTTAGGCCCAACTATGTTCTATAGACTATAAAAGTTTCAAATTGCTACTCGCACTACATTAGAAGTTACGAATTTTTATTGAAGAGCGTGGATTTGGCGAAAAACCTAAATTTTTAGACCAACTTTCGAAAAGGCGCATAAATAAGCATCTGATGCGATTTCAATAAAATTGTGAAGAGTTTGACACTAAATCATAATATCAAAAATTAAGATAACCTTACAAAATTTAATAAAGAATTATTATTAAAAAACCGTATAACACTCATACATTCCGGCCAAGGTTTGAAAGCCATTCAATTACAGTTAAATATTAACATTTGTTGCCGTATAAATGGCAATTATCATTCAGCTCCTTCAAAGTCTTCATTATTTGCACTTGTCGCCTCGAAAGTGAAGCTAATTTGAGCTGAATTCGCATTATTTGCTTAATGAGGTTTCAAGTCATTAACCATTCTACGATTTTTCCAATTAACCGTTTAAAGTTGAAAGTAACTTCCTAAAAATTTATTAGACTTCCCGATTGCATTAAAAAAAAACAAGCTGACGTTGAAGTTGAAGACAATTGTATAATTTAAATATAAATTGTTTTTGAAAGATGATAAAATATGAAACTTTCTTGCATTTGCATGTATTGTTCTGATTGCCGATACTCTTAGATGTTGGTTAATGGGTCTGAACCGCAAACTTGAACTTGAGCTTGTAAAGCGCAAACCGGCCCAGATCGATGGCAATTGAGAACGGCGAACAGAAGAAGGAACTCGAACGGGTCGTGGAAACTGGCGAAGAATTTCGAATATGCCAATCATAGCGCGGCCTTCATAATTGCAGCTGGTGTGATGGTCAGTGAGCGAACTTTGCATGTTTTTTCCGTAATTTACGTTGTTTTGGTTTTTTCGCAATTCAGTTACTCTGCGGCTGTAGAACTGAGTAATTCAGCGACATCTGGATTAGTTGCTAAGCACGCTGGTAAGTAAATGTAGTCTAATATTTTATGCAGAATTTTAAAGGTTTTTATGCCGCAGAAACCCTTCAAGCTTCCATGAGGAAAAGCACTGAAAAAAACAGCATGATGAGCAGAATCCTCCCAATGCTCATTGTGCCCTTTCTCATATCGTCAGCGATCATCCCTATAATGTTAGCGGCCATAAAGGTTCTTCTGGTGAAAGGCTTCATCACTGGAACAATCGCAGTGGTGCTAATGTTGCTTAATTTCATCCGAAGGAGGGCTGAAGGAGGCGGAGTTTTTGACCATTACGCTCCTAATGTAGCCGAGGAACATTATGGATATCAAGGGGTTGATGAACCGGGGGTGTACGTACATAGGCGAAGGAAAAGGAGATTTGCTAACATTTTTGCAATCAGTAGTTAAATAAACGTTGGCGTTTGAGTTGTAAATGTGTATATTTTTTCAATTTAATATTTGTCTTTAATATTTCCCTAATACATCTTTGTTGATGCTTTCACTGAAATCAATTGTTTGTGTATTTTGGCACTGAACTATTCGACTTTAAATGATGTTTTTTTCGTATATTTTATATTTTTTTTATTCATTAATATTATTTACTAAAACTAGTCAAGCGTGACCAACCATCAGTTTTTATCTGTAATCTTAAAATTAGGGTAGTTAACTAAGTCAGTCCATTGACTTTCCAAGTTTTAGCCTCACAGAAGATTGGCAATATTTACACACACACCATGCTCTGCCCTTAAAACACTATATCAATTCAAAGGGCTTAGTTCTCTTCAATCTGCGGTATAAATTCTGATCATCTAGCACCTGGCGGGCTTCTGCGTTCGGATGTAGCTGTAGTCTAGCTTGGTGTTTCTTTGCATACCGTTTGATTGCCTGTTCAACCGTCAGGATTCCAAGGTCTCTGTAAATATCATTGTTTCTGATGAGCCATGGGGCATTGGCTATTTCACGTAATGCCTTATTTTGGACCGTTTGAATCTTTTTTATGTGTGTGCTTTTTGTGCATCCCCATAGCTGAATATACCGTAGAGCCATGTTGGTTTAATAATTTGTTTATAAATTAAAAGTTTGGTATACAAAGTCATCTTGGAATGCCTGCCAATCAGCCATCTATATTGCGCAATTTTCATTTTCAACTCTTTTACTTTCTTTCTGATATGTTCATTCCATCTTAATTTAATGTCCAAAGTCATACCAAGATATTTCGCAGTATTTGCATGTGGGACGCCGGTTCCATTAATATTTATTACTGCGAAATCTGACAAATTTTGGTTGGTAAAGTTAACATAGGTCGATTTAGTTTCGTTAAGATTAATTTTTCACTTGGTGGTCCATTTATAAAGAGCGTCGCTCGCTTTCTGTAGTTTCTGTGCGGCTGTTACTTGATTTGTGTCAGTTGACATTAATCCTATGTCATCCGCATATGTTGCTATTGTAACTTCTTTCAGTTGGGGTATATCACTGGTAAAAAGTAAATACAGAACAGGCTCTAAAACGCTCCCTTGTGACACACCCGCTTGGATTGTCTTCAACTCTGAGTAAGCTCCTTCTTGCTTGATTCTGAATAGTCTATTACTGATATATGAAGTATAAATTTCCACGTATGGTTGAGGTAACATTGTACCTAGTTTGTAGACCAGCCCTTCATGCCATAATTTGTCGAACGCCTGCGATACGTCGAGGAATAGTGCTGAACAGACTTTCTTTTCTTCTAATGACTTCTCTATTACATCAGTTATTCGGTGCACTTGATCAATTGTAGAGTAGTTTGATCGGAATTCAAATTGGTGATCGGGGATTAATTTTTGTTTCTCTAATATTTGTTTAAGTCTTTTCAGCAACAGTTCTTCAAAAAGCTTTGATATTATTGGCAAGAGGAAAATTGGTCTATACGACTTAACATCGTGTTAAAGTTTACCAGGCTTGAGGACCATGATGACTTCAGCCTTTTTTCCACTTTTTTTTTTCGGTGAAGTTTGGGAAATGCTCTTTTATGCACTCCCAGAGATGGTGGTCTGTCGCTCTGGGTTGTGTGGGACTCCAGCTAAGCTGTTTACCCACTAAAACCCTTTCCTCACCGCCGAGGTGGTGTTTGGCCTTGCA
>NW_026017110.1:29419852-29428539 GCF_020466585.1 Dendroctonus ponderosae
TTTGACTAAAATCCGAATTTCAACCGGATAGTTTACTCCTTTCGTGATGTGAGTAATTTCTTTGGTGTTTTTGTAAGCAACTGTTTGCAGCAGAGTCGTAATTTTTTCGGTTTCTATGTCGAGTTGTTCGGCTGTTTTAAATCTTAAGTTCAACGTGATTTCCTCTTGTAGGTCAGCTTGGAAGCACTTCCAATGCGTTGTTTTGTTGGTGAGTGTTGGCTTGGCTTCCCTTTTAATGATTTTCTCACTCATAGTCATGACTACTGCTGAATGGTCTGATTCAAGGTCAAAGCAGTCATTAATTTCGATGTAATTCGATGATACTTTTCTGGAGATAAAAAAGTCCAATAAATCTGGGATTTTTGTCCTATCCGCCGGCCAGTGAGTTGGTTTTCCCGTGGAATGAAAGTTACCGCTCATATTTCTAATAGCTTCTCTCAACGCTTTTCCTTTTGTATTTGTTATTCTTGCGCCCCAATCTACGTGTTTAGCATTAAAGTCTCCTCCTAGTATGAATCTTTAAGATTATATCTCGGTGGTATATAAATGGCTCCAACTTTAAAATTTTGTTTTGTAGTTTTTATTACTACTGTAGTTAGTTGTGTACTCACCTGTTGGATTGGAAGTTCTTCATGATGATTAATAGACTCTTTGATGAAAATGGCACTTCCTCCCTTGGCTTGGTTGTCGGGATGGATGGAATGATAGCATTTATAACCATGTATTTCAACAAATGATTGATTGGTGAGATGTGTTTCTGAGACTAAGCAGACATCAATGTGTTGACTATGTAGAAATACTTCCAGTTCGGTTTTTTTTACCAATTATACCATTGGTGTTCCAGGTAACAATTCGTAATTCTTTGGTATTCATTCATTATTTATTTCTTTTTGGAATGGCTCCTGTTGCTTTTGTCTCCAAAATATTGAGGCTATCATTGATACTATCCAGCCTATCCATCATTCGTCGCATCATGTCTTGAACAGAGTTTCTTTCAATTAGGTTCGATGCTTGTTGGGCGGGTTGCGGATTTTTATTTTTCCTAGCAGTTTCAGCATAGGAGAGAGTATTAATTTTGTTCGTCTTCTCTATGCTTAGGGTGCCAGCATTTATTGCTGCATTTTTCAGCGATCGTCTTTTATCTTGATCTCTCCTCTGTTGTAATGCTTCGGCAACAGTACATCCTCTATGGTTAGCTGGGTGCGCTTCACCGCAGTTGGAGCACTTAGTGATTTTGGGTGTAGTACCATAGAGAAAGTAATAAGTGCAGTGTAATAAGTAAGTAAGGTATTATATTATGTTACTTACTCTATGTTTAGTACATGACGCAGTAAGATGATTCCCAGCACACTTGACACACACTGGTACTCTATTGCAATATTTTTGCGTGTGTCCAAATCTTCAGCACTTTTTGCATTGTGGAATCAGTTGGGCTGTTTTGAGTGATTCCACAACAATTTTCGAGTTGGCTAGATATTGTATTTCAAATACTTTTTTGACGTCTTCAGTATTTTCAAAAGTTGCTATAAATAATGGCAACTTGATATATTCTGTCTTCTGGTTCCTCGAGATTTTCTTTAGTTTATTTAGAACACTGATTGCTTTAGAGCCTTTCAGCTCCTGTAATAGCTCTTCAGTGCTACACGACGGGTGAAGATTTTTGAACATTACTCTGATCGGTCTTTGTTGTTTATTTTCATAAGAATGCCATTCTTGTTTATCTTCATTTAGTATTTCTGTCAAATCTCCATATTCTTCTGGGGTTTCTACATTGAACTTCATCTGGTTATTATTCGGTAGTGCGGCATTGAATTTTAATTTTTTACTGTTCAGTTGGCTTTTTATTTTGTTGTAGTCTACAATATTACTAACAACCACCGGGGGTGGCCTTCGAATTTTCGCCTGTATATTTTGTTCCAGTTGGTTGGACCCAGAGAATTTGTTCACTCGGGTCTGCAATTTCACCCCTTTTTTTATTAATCTCTCCCAAGCGAGTTTCTATTGCCTTTATTTGGTCGCACATTTTCACGATATTTTAACGGTTTTTTTTACCGCCGATATCACATCGCGTGGAATGATATCTATTTCGCTTATCGCACTTTGCTTCGCCGGACTCGCGGACACGTCTACTCCGTACAACGACCACTAAAGAACTTATATTTGATATTGATATTCAATTTCGTTAAAACATTTTGGATAATTATTGAAATTTAAAATGTATTTTATGAATTGTTTTTCTTTGGAAAAATTAGATTGATTACAAATTGTTTTTGCTCAATCATATACTTTTCACGGTACCTTTTTTTACCATTATCGGGTGATTTGAGTTCAAATTTAATTACCGGTTAGTATGAATAGGCTTCTAAAGGCGTCTAAATTTCTCAATTATTATATCGATAAAAGGAATTTGGTGATTTTGTTCTTTTTCAATAGTGCATTTAATTGTTGGTTCTTTATTGTTCAGATAAGATAAAAATTCATCAAGCCTTTGTTCGCCATGACTGTAAATGGAATATTGTGAGATTTATTAGTGGATTTAAAATGTTTAAAAGATATTTGGCTAAGGGATGTGTAGGTGGATTTATACTACTAACTATTGGTCGTAAAGGAATATTAACTTTATGAATTTTTGGAACTCCGTAAAAATGTGGTGTTTTATCTACTATTGTGTGTTTGTTAATTTTTTTAATCTACCGTAATCTGTGAATTGATGTTTACATTTTTTTAGAGTGCTATAAATGCCTTTCAAAACGTTCTGTTGGAACTTCCTTCATTAAAAAGTTAATTTTTTGATACACAGGGTGGCCATTTTCTGAACCTTTGTATGAGTAACTTCTACATTTTTAAAGATAGAGAATCGGTTAAATGGGCAAAATTTGGCAGAATTCGATTGCCTATTCATTACCGTTTTCAAAATTTAGGTACCCGACTTGGTTCCTGAAATATCCTGAAAAGGAAAAAAATCAACACTTTTTTAATTATCATATAATTCGTAAACTACTTAAATTAGAAGAAAGTTAAAATTGTCTTTGGTAAAACTTTTTGCCTTGAATTCAATAAACTAGCTCTCGTTGTCATAGTCAACTAGATTTACGAGATAAAAAATAAACTTATGTTTTTTTAAATGGTAATCATAATTGACTGTGGGCCTTTTAAAATCCTTCTTTTTTTCTGAATTTAACGATATAATTGTTTGTATGTTTTTCTCCGTTTGATGCCGTAAAACTTCAAAAAAAGTGTAGTAGGCTATGGAAACAAGAACTATATTATCACACAAAGCACAAAACAATAATGAATCATTTAAATTAAATGTTCAAATTAACTTCCGTTTACGTCCAGGCATTTTTTGGCATCTTCACATTCAACTCGTGAGTTGTGTGAAGGTGCACTATGATGTTGAAAATATGCCAATTTTCGATACAATGCTAACGGAAAACTATTCAACACGTCTTCAAGCTCATTTGGTAAAAAGTGTAAATAACTTTCCATATTTAAATTGTGATTATAAAAGAACGGACCAATAATTTTATCACTAAAAATGCCTCACCAGACATTCTCAAAAAAAACACGTTGATCTCTCCTATTTTCAATTAGATGATGATTTTCATTAGCTCAGTAAACATGATTGTGTCTGTCAATTGTCTCATTTTTGTTTTGTGCTTTGTATGATAATATAGTTCTTGTTTCCATAGCCTACTACACATCTTTTATCACTTTTGAAGTTTTACGGCAACGAAAGGAGAAAAAACATACAAACAGTTATATCGAATTTTATTGATTAATTTGAAACTCGCGTTTTTAAAAACACTTTATTTCAGATTTGAAATGTGTGTGACCGAACCTAACCGTAGACTAACTATCTTTAGCTTAGAGTAAACGGACCTAACCATAGGCTGTCTTTAACTATCTTTAACTGAATTATCGTTTTTGCCGTGGCTACTTTTATAGTTAAATCATACTGATCATAGCAGAAACGATACTACGTCTTATTTTAAACGTTTAGTCGGCGTAAGTGGCCATATAATTATCGTTAAATTCAGAAAAAAATAAGGATTTTAAAAGGCAGCAGTCAACTATGATTACCATTTAAAAAAACATAAGTTTATTTTTTATCTCGTAAATCAAGTTGACTATGACAACGAGTGCCAGCTTATTGAATTCAGCGCAAAAAGTTCTACCAGACACTTTTAACTTTTTTTTTAATTTAAGCAGTTTACGAATTATATGATAATTAAAAAGTGTTGATTTCTTGTCTTTTCAGGATATTTCAGGAACCAAGTCGGGTACCTAAATTTTGAAAACGGTAATGAATAAGCAATCGAATTCTGGCCAATGGAAAATGAAAAATGGCCACCCTGTATATTATAATTCATGATAACGGTCGCATTACCTTCATCAGCGGGAAGAATTTTAATCGGTTTATCTTTTTGTAAAGGCATTAATGCTTTTTGTTCTATGGAGCTTATGTTTTGATTAACTTTGAAAGGTTTTTCTAGAATTATTTTTGATTTTATACGAAATTCTTCGTGTTATTCTTCGGGTAAATTTTGAGTTGTTTCCTCTAAACTAGAAATAAAGTCAATCTTTGGAATTATTTTTGGTGTAATTGAAAAATGTAAACCTTTAGAAAGATCAAGTTTTTCGCCATCAGTTAATGATTTATTAAATAAATTTATACTTGTTTTGTAAAGAAATTGTTTATTTTTTATACTAAAAATGTCTTTATTGATTTTCTCGTTGAGCTATTTTTCTAGTTTAATGTTATGAATTATAATAAGTTATAGTTAATGTTATAAGTTATAATAAAGTCTTCTTTTATGACATGAGTTAACTGACCGCCTATCCCCATAAACTGATGAGCCAGCAGATCATATGTCCGTTTAGAGACAATAACTACCAAGGAGATGTGCGGAGGCCACTTAGTCAGAAGTAGGCAGTCAACGAGTAATTTTATGAACTTTTGTAATCTAACGAAATAAAATTGTTTTTTAAAAAGGGCTCTGGCCGGTCTCATTAGTTAATTCATGCATTTCGTTTTTGAATTTAATTTTATTTAACCTCTGTGATATTGAATCCTTTCCCTAATTTCCTTGCGCTGTCTAAGATTTTTGTTACTTGTGTTCTGATCTCATATGGAGATTTCAGTCGTAAGCCTTTTGGAATAATGTTGTTTTTATTCTATTGTCAGTAACAATTAAGTAAAATATATAAAGTAATCGAACGTCCAAGGCAATATCTTGTGAGGCCCCGTACTTAAAGCGCAGCCCCTGTATGTACTTTACGGTCTGTTTTCGCCTTAGTTCCCCTTTCTGCCGTTAGTCGATGTCGATTACATCAGCTGTTTTTATGCGGTTATTAGCAGTTATTCCGATTGGACAAATAACCGGTAAGATCTAATTTTGCATTTTTTTAACTTAATCTCTACCATTGTGGAGGCTCCTCACAAGGCTCTAATCGATCCGTTCATTTCATCCAGAAAAATTGCTTTATGGTGACAAACACATTTTTACAACGTGTAAGCCTAGGTCAGGAACGTTGTGGTTATGTTGTCAAGTCGCACTATACAGGAGACGTTGTAAAAGTTGACATTAACCTATTTTGTTTCCTACTCCTATATGTTTATAAGAAAAAGTATCCTTGATTTTAGGGCTCCTTAAGACACGTTATCGAGATCTGCCCAAATTATATGAGATTTGGCCTCATCGCTTCAGGCACCGAATAAATTTGAAAGCTCTATTGAATCCTACCAGTTGCAGTTGGAAAAAATATAGTAAGCAGAAAACGTTGCATAATTTAGAATTGAATGTTCCTAAATTTTTTTATTTACACCAAAATTCATTCATTCATCAAGAACGTGAGATTATGATTTCAGATCTTCACGAAGCTTGTCTTTGATAAATGTTCATGTTTACTCATTATATTAGTCAATAATTTTGGAACATTTTAAATAAAATCATCATACAAAATAGAAGCTTAGAAAAAATGTTCTCGACTTTAAAGCAGGTAGTTTTGGAATGGTTTCAATCGATAATGTACTTGAAGAGGAAATAAAGCTACACGCGTTGCTCATCATGAATTTTAACTGACGATTTCTTGTTTCTTGTGTGTAGACGAGTTTAGAATTAAAAACGCGAATCTTTTTTGGGTTTAAAACTTGGTAGTTTTTGCAGCTGATTCAAATGTTCACACATTTGCGAAAGAAAAAGTGTTTATGCTTAATTGGAACTCCTTCTAATCACCAGCTCGAAACGTAACCATTTTTCCTTTTATATTTCCAATCATTTTTTCAGCCGACAATTCTTTCAGACAATAAGGCTTATGAACGGGAAATGTTCTTTAGTTCAAAATTACATGGTTTTCTTATTTACAGGAAGATATTTAATTATATTTCAAACGGGTGTTTAGGCTGCCCACAATTCTTCAGGAAAAAAGTTATAGCCTGACTAATTTGGGAATCTTTGCAACTTTGCATTTGCCTCTTTAGCACAAAATAAGAGACGTTTATTATGTGAATTATTTAAAAATCGAGATCAGAAAAGTTTGGTATCGGTCTAATATGGTTTCTTGTAGCTGATATTGAAACGTTTCTTCAGATTGCAAAATGCTTTATTTAGCTGGAAAGGAAAGCCCAAAATACTTTTTATCTCTTAATGAGTTCAGGTTTTCACGGATATGGCATTTTAAGGCAATGGGAGGAAAGGAAAGTTTTTGACATTCCAATTGAGCTCCGAGGTGCTGGAATTTTCTCAGGGTAGTGAAGAAACAGCCAAATTAATTTAGAAATGTTTTGAAACTAAAACTCAATCGAATCTTGCGCTAGAACAAACTAAGTTTTTCGTCGATTGGACGCTTTGAAAAAACTGAGGACAGCGAAGATTTTTTTCCTTTTCAACTGAGTATTGAGATGCGGAAATTTTTGCAAGGTACTTAAGGAACCGCGAAATTAGTTTAGATAGGTTTAGAGCCTAAAACTGAATCGGATCTTGCGCTCGAATAAGCTACGTTTTGCACCGATTTCTAAACTTAATATTGAGATGCGGTCATTTTTTCAGGAAAGTTAAGGAACAGGCAAATTAATTTAGAAAGATTTAGAGCATAAAACTCGTTTTTCGCCGAATTGACGCTTTGAAAAAATGGAAGATTTTTCATCTTCCAAACTGAGAACTGAAATACCGGAATTTTTTCAACGTAGTTAAGAAACCGCTAAATTAATTTATAAAGATTTAGAACCTAAAACTCAATCGAATCTTGCGCTAGAAAATAATAAATATAATTGAAGAAATGGAAGATTTTTCATCTTCCAAACCGAGTATTGAGATGCGGGATTTTTTTCAAGGTTGTCAAGGAATATCCAAATTAATTTAGAAAGATTTAGGGGCTAAAACTCAATCGAATCTTGCGCTAGAACAAGCTACGTTTCTTACCAACTGGACGCTTTGAAGAAATTCAGTATTCTTCATCTTCCAAACTGAGTATTAAGATGGGGGAATTTTTTCAAGCTAGTTATGGAACCGCCAAATTAATTTAGAAATATTTAGAGCCCAAAACTCAATCGGATCTTTGCTAGAACAAGCTACGTTTTTCACTGACTGGACGCTGTGAAAAAAAATACAAGCGTTTGCATTTTCCAGTATTGAGATGAAGGAACTTTTTAAGAGTAGTTAAGAAACAGTAAAATTAATACAGACAGATTTTGAGTCTAAAACTCTATCGGATCTTGCGCTAAAACAAGCTACGTTTTTTACCGATTGGACGCTTTGAAGAAACAAAAAATGGCTTTAAAGATTTTTCGTCTTTCAAACCGAGCATTCAGATGCGTAAATTTTTTCACAATAGTTAAGGAACCGCCGAATCAATTTAGAAAGATTTAGAACCTAAAACTCAATCGAATCTTGCGCTAGAACAAGCTACGTTTTTAAGCGGTTTGACCGGTTGAAAAATCCTTCCCAATTCCAAATTAATTGGGTTTTCAAACGCGGATTTTTTTCGGAACAGCCAAGGTAATTTGCAAATATTCAGAACCCAAAACTCAATCAAACCCAGAGAAAAAAAAAAGATGTTTTAAATCGATTTGGCGCTTTGAAAAATGAAAGACTTTTTATCTTCAAAACTGCGTTTTAAGAAGCCCATTTTTTCAGGATAATGAAGGAACAGTAATAATTTGGAAATATTTAGGACTTAAAACTGAATCGAATGTAGCGCCAGAATAAGCTAGAAAAAAGGAAGAAATTGAAGATTTTTATCTTCCAAATTGAGTTCTGAGATGCGCCAATTTTTCCAATTTTTTTCTGGCCAGTGTAGAAACAGCCTAATTAATTTAGGAAATTTTAGAACCTGCATTTCCAACAAATATTACGGAAAACGTTCTTAACCGAATTGACGATCTGAAAATGGAAGATTGAAACTTTTTCAGGACAGCTCAGAAGCAGCGAAATTAATTTAGACAAATTTAGTTAAACCTAAATCAAATCCATCGAAAAATCAACTTTGTTCTTCACCGATTTCACGCTTTGGAAAAATGGAAGAACATAAACGTTTTAAGGTTCTAAAATGACACTAAAACTCGTTCTAAATTGACTTTTAAAAGCGAAAATGTTTTCAGGATAGACAAAAACGGCCTGGTTTCGAAAATTTTATAACCTCAATCTCAATCTAATAAAGTTGAAATTAAGCTACGTTTTTCACCG
>NW_026017110.1:29429538-29508510 GCF_020466585.1 Dendroctonus ponderosae
TTTTCAGTTGTTTTGTTTTGTTTTTGTTGAAGTTAAAGTCGCCCACAATAATTGAGTATTTGTAAAGACTTGCTTTGGTCAGTATGTTTTGTTCTGGGTTGGAGTGTGAGTGTATGTATGTCAGAAATACGTGAATTAAGTCATTTAAGTAGGGTATAGTAACATGTATGCAGTCGTTCAAAGGGTTGTTGAGGCGGGGAGGATTTGKTTTGCCTAGTTTGGTGATGGGTTTGAGGAGCACTGCGGCGCCGCCCCTGGCGTGACTGACAGAATTGCCATGTCTACAGATATACTGCCAGTTTCTGTACGTCGGTATCTGTCCGGGTTTGGTTTTCGTCTCCACAAACATACAACAGTCGGTGTCGTTTCGTTCTATGTAATTGTAAATTAGATGTTTTTTGTGATTGAGTCCGTTGATGTTGGCATATATCAGTTTCAAGTTGAAGGTCCAGTGTTAGTAATTGTCTGTCTCAGTTGATCGAATGGTTCTGTCGGGGAGCTTCTATCGGTATCTTCTATCGATATCTTCTATCTACCAAATAGTATTTTCTCGAAAAAAGAGATAAGGTTTTTATTACTTTTGTGTAGTGTGTTTTTATTTTTCTTTATTAAAATGTGTAGTATTAACTGAGAAAAACAATTAGGAGAAAAATACAATTCTGAAAATGTGTTAAAATCTACCTGAAAGTGTTCTTCGAGAACGAGGATTTGCAGTGAAAGATAATGTTTAAAGTAAAAATTAAAAGTCGAGTTGAAGTGGAAATAATCCCAGATAATCTTGCAGTTTCTCTCACCATCTGAGTGATGTTGAAAAATTGTTCTATTCATGTTAGATCATCATATATGTTAGCTCATCAATAGAGGTAAAAAACGTGAATTTGGATGTTTTTTAAACAGTGAATTGTTGTGAATGGTGCCCCGCCAATTCTAGCACTTATACACAAATTGACTTTAGATTCATGTATATTTGTCTGGACTAAGTTTCATCATATAAATAAGATTGAACGTTCATCAAAATCACACTTTGAGGCCTTTTACTTTTGAGAAAAAGTACTGTAAATTTTCACTCGAAAGTGGAAGATGAATTTAAAAACACTCAAAAGAAAATATTCCAAAATTTGCGATGATCTAATCACATTTGCGATGATTAAGTACTTTCGATTTAAGCCTTTGATTTTTTATAATGACATTAATTGAATGGTAAACTGTTGATTCTCAATGTTATCTCTTGGCAGAGGTTAAGACCCAATCCTTTTAATCTATTATCAGTTTTAACTAAAGTCATTCAAATATTTGCATAAATCGCGTAGCTCAATAAAGTCATAAACTAATTTGCTCGTTATTGGTTTTCTCTTCTCGTCATTTAGTTCCCGGTTGAATTGGAAAGCGCTCGTATTGAAACTGAAAAATGGCATTTTTGGCCCAAATTTACTCCCATAAACTACTAGTTTTCCTAGTGGCTGCCACTACTGGCCTGTGCATTACTACCTCTGTTTTTGCAGTGCAAAACACTCGCTTAAAAAACCAACTGGACGAGGAAAAAGCGAAAAACAATGGCTCTTCAGGTAGAAACCATTAACACTTGATTTCAAAGAATAATTTTTTTTGCAGTTTCTACTACAGCTTTGCCTACAACCACTACAGAGCCGTCGCCTGCAGACATGAGCAAGTACCGACTACCCACCAATGTAAAGCCTGCGCTCTACGATCTTTTTTTATATCCCGATTTACAAACCGGTATGTCCAAAAAACATTTATTTGGATATTCCGCCTTGTGCACAATTAACAGCTGTATTAAAATTGCAGGTTTATTCAAAGGCTCAGTGATCATATCGCTTGCTGTATCAGGCCAAGCTTCCAGCATAGTTCTACACTCCAATGGCTTGAACATCACCAAAGTGCTGGTCAATGAAGAGCAGGCGGATTTTAATGTGGAACCTGCCTACGAAATAGTCACAATCACGAGAAAGGATGGCAGCAACTTCACTTCGTTGTCCGATGTTCTGAACATTGAGTTCAACGGTGACATGAAGAATAGGATTGTGGGGCTTTACACCAGCTCGTATAGCAGTGATGGGAAAACAACGTAAGTTTTTTTATTTGTTGTGGATTTTATTGGCCATCTTCTTCTGAGGCTGCTGTGTCATTGTCTGCACAGTTGAGATTCTTTCAATCTATCCATCCATTTTTTTTATTGTGTATTCTCAAAAGATGAAAAAGAGATCTGAAGGGTTGTTCTCATACATTTTCTTAGGAGTTCAATTGTGTGTCCACGCGCTCCTTTTAACGAAGAAAGTTCATGCAGCCGAAGACCCTTTGCATCATCCAAGAAATAATTGAACTATCGGCATTCTTCCAGTATCAGTTAAGGTTTGAGTACCGAGTTCCATATTCGTTTGGACTACTACTGTCTGCATCATCCTCATTCTTCAGTTGGCAGCAATTTCGTGCGCAAATTCTGGATCTAGTCTTTGTTTTACAATGTTTGCTAATCGGGTTATCAGTCCACATCTAATCCTTAAAATGGCATAACTCTTTTTATTATCCACACATGATGGTGAACGTTTTTTTACATATAATAAATATTCTTTTAACGCCGCGTTGGAAGACAATATTTCTTTATTTTTAATGCATTTTTCAACACTCTGAATGGTCTTGAAGCAATAGTTGAATCTCCTCAGGAGTGCTGGAAGTGCGGCAATCTTCAGTGCTTTGTGCTGATGAATGCACCGATGTTTTCTAATGGCGACGTGTTTCAATTTTCCATTGTTTCCGATTGAGCACTGAAACGAAACTCGATTAAATGCATTTTTGTGTAGTGGACGCTTGCATGCACTGTGAAGCTTAACTGCACGCAGTTTCAATCAGACTGTGACTATTCGCTTCTCTTACATTACAAATGAAAAGCGTAAGAAGCCGGTTTGCAAAATCCTGGTTTTGCGATTAAGAGTTTGCTTCTTGAGAAGCTAACTGGCTTGAAAAAAGCTTCTGGAGGACCATTTCTATAGTCATACAGTCAAACTATTTATTAGGACTGAGAGTCTCAAAAAGCTCCTTCTTCTTAAATAATTCATCAATTAAGCAAAGTTCTTTCCTCTAATGGGGCTTTTTTCCTCTATTACAAAGGAAACATGCAGAAACTGATTTTTGAACAATAATTCCACGTTTTATGATGATTTGGTAGAAAAACGTATCGACTTTGATAATTAAGCAGTACTGAGTTAATAAATCTTATCTTCCAAACATGCCTAAAGCGACTTTCTACTATCAGTCATTGATATTCAGTTAAAACGTTCCACATTTTGAGATATTTGGTCAAGAAACGATTACTGAGTGAGTACAGACGAGAAAACGAATCATGCTGTCTTATCTTGGTAATTTGCCATTATTTCTGTGTGGAATTAAAGTGAGCGTGAAAACTCGACTGTGAGGATTAATAGGTTTACTACAGAATAGAAGAATCTAATACACATTAAGAAGATCACAAGCAGCAAGAGTAAAGCAATCCACCAGCAGAGAATGGAAACACTATTAATGCGCAACGAGAGGAAACCACAGAAATAATGAATAAACCTGATAATCCCAACGAGACAATAGAACATATCAAGGAATACAAATTTGGAACTTTAACTAGAGCCTTAAATGAAAAAATGCTACCGCCGTTTTTCCTACATTTTAATGAAATCGAATTAATTACTGACAAAGAAGGGAATAACAAGATGATGTATAAAAAACCAGACTCTCTACACGTAGGTTTTTGACTCTGTTAATGTGATAAAGAAGACATGGGATGGAAACCGAAATGTATCCAAAGATTATTACCAATAAAATAGACACAATGATACAATGAAAACTACGAAAGGAAAATCAGCATCAACTAGAGAGTGTAGAGGATTGAAAAACGTAAAATGGGTCTTACAAAATTAGGACAAATTAAATAATCAACAGAATAACGTGCAAAGAAATTGAAAGGCGCTTTTAAATAATGAATTTGGTAATGGATAATAGAAGGCACAATACAGTTGAACAATAATCCGTACGAAAATCGCAGTTTGAAGTATCTAAATTTTACACCTTGGTTGTTTTCAAAACACGCTAAATAGAAATAGAAAAAATTAAACTGGTCATTTTTGCCTAAAAGAATTAGGTCCTGAAACGGTTGTTAACAATTTTAGTTCTTTCGGAATTTCTTAACTCAAAAATAAGAAAGAGGCTTCTAAAGATGCTCTATGAGTGTGATTTCAATCCAGCAACTAAGGAGTCTGAGGAATTTTGAAATTTCCAAGTCGCGTTTTTTGTGCTTAAGTCCGGAACTGAAATATTTGTTTGTCCTAAACTAGAACAAATAGAAGTGCACTGTTTTCCTTAACAATGAGGAAGATTCTTGTGAAGTTGCGCGGTGAGTTTGGTTTCAATCTGGCTACTGACAGGTTTGTGAGAAATTTTCAGTTTTCACTTGAGTGTTTGTGCCTAAGTACCGAATTGAAAAATTCGACGATCCCAAACTAGATAAAACAGAATGGGGATTTTTTACCCCAATATGAGGAAGAATCTTCGTAAAATAATCGGTGAGTTTGTTTTCAATCGAGCAACTAAGAGACTTTTCAGGAATTTGTAAACTTTCAATTTCATTTTTGTGTCGCATTTCGGAAGGAAAATTAAACTGGTCATTTTTGCCTAAAAGAATTAGGTTCTAAAACGGTCTTTAACAATTTTAGTTTCTTCGGGATTTTTTAACTCAATAATAAGGAAGAGCCTTCTAAAGATGCTCGATGAGTTTGGTTTCAATCTAGAGACTAAGAGGGCTTTGAGGAATTTTAAAATTTTCAAGTCGAGTTTTTTGTTTTTAAGTCCGGAACTAAAAAAAAATGTCTGTGCAAAACTAGAACAGATAGAAGTGCACTGTTGTGTGGCTTCAATCTGGGGAGTAACAAGTTTCTGAGAAATTCTGAGTTTTTGCGCTTAAGTATGACATTGAAAAATTCGTCGCTCCCAAACTAGATAAAGCAGAGTGGCGATATTTCACCCCAATGTAGGCACTCTTTAGAGTCTAAAGTTTAGTCGAAAAGACTAAAACAAGAAAATTGTCTAAAGAAGTCGAATAAAAATCAAACAAAAAAGACGAAAAGCATAGAAAAACCTGAAACAGATAAAGTGTATGCGTATTGGAATTACGAAGTATTACGAATTGGATGCGCCACTGGCTGCAGTCTAAAATCGAGTCGTAGAGAAATAAATCCGACCAATGGAAACGTTGCATAGACGTGACGCCAATGGAACAATGGTAAAATAACAAATCAGCATAAAACATATGAGGAAAAGAAGATTAAGAAGATGATATATTGGAGCCAAAGTTTATAGGCATAGAGTTTCTGGAAAAGCTGGATAACGTAAATGTTGATATTCTAAAGAAATAATGCAGGAATCCGTATAGAGAAAGCTGAGTAATTCAGGCTCCAGCTAAGATTAAGTGAAAATAAATGTATTTGTTTTGGCTCGAAGTTTCAATAAATACGTCAAATAGTAATTTTGAAAAATTCGTAATTAGTGAGCTGTTGATTTTTGCGGGTTAACCGCAAACACAATCTAGATAGAGAATTAAGCATACTATTGGAAAAATTAATTTTAGGCGTTGGTTTCCATTAATTTTCAAATTAATCGGCAAGCAGGGTCAAAAATCTTAATTTTTTAAATTTCCGGCCGCACTTGATTGAGGAAAAACCAGCTAAACTGCTGGCAGATTGTAGTAGCCGGTGCCCATGCGCTTTTCTAACATTTCTCAAAGAAAAGGCTGACTGGACGACGGATGTTCAATTGATTGTTGAAATAGAAATGATTCCCAACCTGCGACGATTGAATGCATTCGCCCATAAACGGTTCATTCGACGTAAAGAGTGCAAACTTGCAAAGTGACGGTAAAATACTCTCACCAGGTATGGTACCGACCTGTTACGGTACTATCAAACCAGGCCCCTACTTGTCTTGAGAATTACGAAACATTTTACCATTTCGCGTCAACAATCTTGGAGCTTGTGAAATGTTCGAATAATTTGCGCGTTCACAATGCCTTGCTGTGGTCGAAATAGTGACAAAAATGTCGTGGCAGTCAAAAAAGGCCGAAAGTGCGTTACTTTTCTATTCAGTTGTTGTATGTTCTGGTTCATATTATGTGTGATATTAGTGACTGTGTTGGTGTTTGTCGGGAAGCATTTGCTGTACAACACTATGGAATCAGACTATCAGGGGCTGATGACCAAACCTACAAGCGCGAATGTTTCGAAAATCGGCGAAATCAACTACTTCCGACTACCGAATGATGCTAGACCGTACTTGTACAATTTGACTATACTGCCGTTCCTGGATCGGGATTATTTCCACGGGCTCGTGAACATTTCCCTCCGAATCACCAACCCGAAAAGTGAGCTGTTTTTGCACAGTAAAATGCACACGATTTTCTCCGTGGATTTTATGTTCGAAAATCGGAAAAGCCTGCAAATCTTGAGTGTTACCAACAACAACAAATACGAGGTGTTGGTGATCACCACGAAGGAGAAAATTTTTCCCGGGAATTATTCTCTGGCCATTAAATATAGGGGGGTGCTGGAAAAGTCGCTGGGTGGCCTTTACAAAAGCAGTTACGAGAGTGGAAATCAATCGAGGTAAATTTAGTAACGGTGCATACTTATATCGATTGAATGGTATGATTTATTATCGCTTATTAACATAACAAAACCTCGGCTTCAAGGCAGTTGAATTTGATTGTCGTGCATATGGGGCGAGTATTTGAGCAATAAATAATCACCACACAACCGTATAGGAAAAATCGGGTACTTAAGGACTTTTAAATGCGGCGCTGCAGCCGGTTTTGGCACTACTCCAGTCGGGGATTGAAATATTTAGTCGAATTACTTTCGGCTAATCGGAAAGGCTATTCAACTTTGCAAATTATCATACGTACACATAGAGGACGTAGGGGATTATTGCCAAGTAAAGCAAAATTAATTTTATGACTTTAATTTAGTTTCTTAGCTAAATTAAAGTGTTTAAAAATTTACTTCCTATCAGTTTCGAAAGTGAAACCACCGATAAGTACACTTGGAAATTTCTTTAATTATATTGGCGCTCAATGTGCTGCGAACCTTGAAATTAGCAGGACTTAGAACCAATTATGAGCAGTTATTCTCGTTCGACAACAGAGAAAATTGCTAATTTTTCAGTCACATGCGGAATTTCCGTATTCACTTGTAAATTCGCATACAAATCAGCATCTGGTCTAAAAATCTGAGTCTCTTTGTAAGGTAGAACAATTTTAAGGAAATTTGCCACAAAACCAATACTTGTGTTAGTAATGAAACATTACATGACTTCATTCAGCATGCTTTTTTAATTAATTTTGCCGATAACTTCTTGAAAATTCAGTTTAGTCTAAAGGCGGTTTTCAATTTGCAGAGGACCAAAAAATAATTAGTTAAAAGAATTCCAGAATTAACGTAAGAAAGTTCCAGTATTAACGTCGTTTTCAAATTTTAGTTGCCAATGTGGTGAGAACTTCAGGAGCGAAAATAATCTAGGATTTTTTCATTGCAAATTAAACAGACTTTCCTCTAACAGCATTTACACTGATAAAACTACTACACAAGCTAATAATCGAAAAACTTGCATATTGACTAATCAACACGTTCTAAACCATACAATTTCTCTTATTGGAAAGGCGAGTTTAGATTGAAAATGTTAATGAAATTTGGTGGAAAGCATTTGAAAATCTGAAAAAAGAACAAGACTCATTCTCTGGACGTTAATATACATGCTTACAATTTTTTGTAGTTCATTTTTTTGATGCTCATTTAACTGTTTCTCTTTCCGTTACAATCGCTTAAGAGAAAGGTCAGTATGTCCTATTACACCAAGAAAGTTTTATTTTGAGGGTTTATCGTCTACTTTAAGGAAATGTGCTGATACTAATTAATTTTTATTGCTTGTTTGTGTCTTAATTTATTTTTTTAATTAATTTTTCCAACGGTTGTACTCTGATCTTTTGCTTCGATTTTATCCATCATTTTTTAAAAATTAATCGATTAAATGTACTATTTTTTATGTATTAATCGTAATCTTTCATAGACAACATATTTCCGGTCCAAGAAATCTTTCAACAGTTTCTTAAATAAAATCAGGCATTCGTTTGTCTGGACAGAATGTCCAAGAATTGTTATATTAAGGGCGAGAAAAACATGTTTTTATAAGATTATTTCAGCTTAAAAGTTACTCAATTTGCTGTAAACCAAGTTTCTAAGGAATGTTGTTGAAAACTGACTTACTAACAGTTTCGAAAGTAAAACCACAAATAAGTACACTTGGGGATTTCTTTAAAAAGATTACCGCTCAGTGTGCTGCGAACCTTGAAATTAGCAGGACTTCGTCTTAGAACCAATTATGAGCAGTTATTCTCGTTCGCCAACAGAGAAAATTGCAAATTTTTCGGTCGCATGCTGAATTTCCGTTTTCACTTGTAAATTCGCATACAAATCAGCATCTGGTCTAAGAATCTGACTCTCTTTGTAAGGGAGAACAATTTTAAGGAGATTTTCCGCAAAACCAATACTTGTGTTACCAATGAAACATTACATGGCTTCATTCAACATATTAAAAAAAAAATTAATATTGCCAATAACTTCTTGAAAATTCAGTTTTGTGAACTTTTGTGTATTAGTTGAAATAAACTTACAGTCTTAACCTGATTTTCAAATTTTGGTTGTTAATCTGGTGAGGACTTCAGAAGCGAAAATCATCTAGGGTTTTTTAATTGCACATTAAACAGACTGTCCTCTAACAGCACCAACACTGAGAAAACTACTACACAAGCTAATAATCGAAAAACTTGCATTAGCATATTGACTAATCCACATGTTCTAAAGCATACAATATCTCTTAATGGAAAGGCGAGTTTAGATTCAAAATGTTAATGAAATTTGGTGGAAAGCATGGGATAATCTCAAAAAAGAACAAGACTCATTCTCTGGACGTTAACATACATGCTGACAATTTCTTGTACTTAATTTTTCTGATGCTCATTTAACTGTTTCCTTTTCCGATACAATCGCTCAACAGAAAGGCCATTATATCCTAATTACACCACAAAAGTTGTATTTTGAGAGTATAGTCTACTTTGGGTAAATGTGCTGATACTAATTAATTTTTACTGCTTGTTTCGAGCTTAATTTATTTTTTCCACTGGTAATCGGAATAGTATACTTATTTTTATATATGACTCATAATTTTTTATAGGCAATATATTTCCTGTTCAAGAAATATTTCAACAGTTTCTTAAGGTAAATCAGTTTTCTGAAGAAAATGTCCAAGAATTGCTTTATTAAGAGGCTAGAAAAACCATGTTTTTCGAAAAATCATTTCAGCTTAAAAATTATTCAATCTACTGTAAACCCGTAAAAATAATAATCGAATTTTTTTCATAATCGAGATATTGTAATAGTTCGATTGACTGACTTAAATATTGCTATTGTTTAATGCGATAAAAGCGGACCATAACAATGACCGGGAAAACACTGTTAAAGTGTCATGCTTTATTGTTCTTATGCTTTGACCAAAAAAATATTTTTTACGGAAACTATTTTCGCTTATGAACTCCGTGGATTTTAATCCTTTAACTGGCCACAAAACAACGTGTTTTGAGTGATTTTTGAGATGACTAAACTCCTTTTTAACTTTTTTTCTATTTTTATGTCTTTAAAGCAAGTTGGCTAAAGCTAAGCGAATCAATCTAAACCGATGTATTTTAGAGTTTTTCATAACTATTTGCCATATTTTATGACAGTTGATGTGAGAGTCTAAGAATCATGAGTGATTCTTAGACGATCTCAGCAAAAAGCTCCTTAGTAAGTAATATGGAAAAAGCTGGGGTCGCACTCCTGTAAAATCAACTGCTTCGTCTGAAGCGTTTAGACTTAGTAGGAATAATCCTGTAGAGATCAGAACTCACTCATTTAACTTTGTTTTGAACAAAAGTTTCTACCGTAGATTCACTCAAACTAAAAAAATACCGTCTTCATTCGAAACACTCTCTAAAACGCTGCCTTGTTTTGTGATTTAAGCTGAAACTAGACAAAACAGTTTTAACAACAATCAAAAGCTTTTTTTGAAATAATTGTTTTTTTCTGCAGTTTAGGCTGAAACGAGGCCAAGCAATGCTAACAACTACCCAAAGTTTAGCCATTTAATGGAGGGCGGTGTTGCGGAAAATGTTCAAACATCCGCCAATAAATAATTATAATTAGTGAATAATTATGATAAATTATTTTAAATGAAGGTCTAATTAATGAGTGTAAATTTGAGCCTTCAATTTGCTGTTCGCACTTCAAAGAGCAGCAGTACAAATAAGGCGCATTAGCAAATGGTAAACTGATCGAAAAAACCATTCAGATGAAACTTTTATAAGCAATTAGAAATTAATTTGTAAAATTTACTAACTAATTGAGACTATTTTTGTCAAACTCAAGCTCCAACAGAAGCGAAAAATGGTGCCGAGACCACATAACTTCCTCTAGTTTTGACTTTATTGGCTGTGGAAAATTTGGAAAAGTGGAAGCAAGCTTTTACTGAATGTTGGTTGAACCATTTGTATGATGGATGCAATTGAAGGTTAAGAACTGGTTGTTTATTAACAATTACAGAAAGTTTCACTCCTTTTTGTAGATATGTATTCTCAGAATTTTTTTTCACTATAAAAGAAGGAAAAATTTGATGACTTTGTTAACTATTTAGGCGTGAAAATTACCATCAATATTAAAATGAGTTTGGAAAATTTCAGATGCTTTAAACTTTTAAACCGCACTGAAAGTTACCTCAAACTTTCACGCTGTTTTCATTTGTATAAGGCGAAGAAAGTTTGTGAATGAAAAATCAAAAAAGGCTTCCAAATAAGTGTTTACTAACAAATGCCGAAAGTTTCAGTCATTTTTGTAGATGTAAATTCGCAGAATTTTTACTTTTCTCTTTAAAAATAGGAAACATTTGATGACTTTGTTAACTAAGTATTTAGGCCTGAAAATTACCATCACTATTAATGTGAGTTTGGAAAATTTCTAATGCTTTAAAAAACTTAAACCGCACTGAAAGTTGCTTCAAACATTCACGCTGTTTTCATTTGTATAACTCGAAGATAGTTTGGGAATGAAAAATCTAAAAAGGCTTAAAAATAAGTGTTTACTAACAAATGCAGAAAGTTTCAGTCATTTTCGTAGATGTAAATTCGCAGAATTTTCACTTTTCTCTTTAAAGGATTAATCATTTGATGACTTTGTTAACTATTTAGGCCTGAAAATAACCATCACTGTTAATGTGAGTTTGGAAAATTCCTAATGCTTTAAAAAACTTAAACCGCACTGTAAGTTGCCTCAAACTTTCACGCTGTTTTCATTTGTATAACTCGAAGATAGTTTGGGAATGAAAAATCTGAAAAGGCTTAAAAATAAGTGTTTACTAACAAATACAGAAAGTTTCAGTCATTTTTGTAGATGTGAATTCGCAGAATTTTCACTTTTCTCTAAAAAAGAAAGAAACATTTGATGACTTTGTTAACTAAGTATTTAGGCCTGAAAATTACCATCACTTTTAATGTGAGTTTGGAAAATTTCTAATGCTTTAAAAAGGCACTGAAAGTTACCTCACACTTTCACGCTTTTTTCATTTGTATAATACGAGGATCGTTTGTGAATGAAAAATATAAGAAGGCGTAAAAAATAGGTGTTTACTAACAAATGCAGAAAGTTTCAGTCATTTTTGGTGATCTGAATTCGCCGAATTTTCACTTTTGTTTATAAAAGAAGGAAAAATTTGCCGGACTTTGTTAACTATTTATGCCTGAAAATTACCATCAATGTTAAAGTGAATTTGGAAAAATTCTAATGTTTTAAAAATTTAAACAGCACTGAAAGTTTCCTCAAACTTTAAATTTTTTTACAATTTGTATAATACAAAGAGAGTGTGTGGATAAAAAATCTGAAAAGACAATTTTTACATCAATTGGCATTAAGCGAATTTAAGTCATTTTAAAGCTCGAATTCACAAAGCCAGAATAGAAATAACCAAAAGAACGAAAGCCTTTCAAAGAAACTTCGGTAGCTGGACAATTATAGAACCCACATGCTTCATAAAAGGAACAGGATAATTTCAGTATAAAATAATTAAAGAATACAACGAATATAAAGAAGGTGCAAAAGAATATTGTGTGTTAAAAGGATTCTAAAAAAAATTACCCAGCGTTAATATAAACATTAAGATTAAAAATGTTTTAAATGAAATGAAGGTAGTTAAGCATTACTATGATAAATTAAATAGCATGGACAAAAAGACCAATTAGTCGGTACAAAATTTCCTACAAAGAAAAAAATACGGCTACATTTTTGGATCTATTAACGGGGAGCAAATTTAAAAGCTATTACTTGAAAATTAGCATGTTCATGAACCGCAACGCATTAATTTCGAGTTTTTGTGCCTCCAAACCATTTGGGTTGCATAAGTATGTTGATTACACACGTTGAGCACCTGATCGTTTTATTGCAGACATTTTCCTCTGATTAGTGCCACTGTTAGAATTTTGGGTTTAAAACCTGCACGCAGTAATCGAAATAGAACAACCGTGATTTTCTCATAAACCGGAACACAAGCACGCTTTAATTTACATTTACTCGAGCACGATAGCAGCGGAAATATCGTCTTAAAATGGAATACAATATAGTTATTATGCATGGAAGCTTGCAAAGTTGGTTTTTACCAAGTTTTTGGAAAGTTTGCTGTTACTTTCGATTTTTTACGAAAGTTTGTAACAATTCGATTGATCACGAACTGGCTTTTACATTTTGGTCAAGGGATGGATGAAAATACAGATGAAGAGTAATTTGCAAAAACGCAAAAGTGTTGTATTTAATAGAACCTGTGATGAAGCAGCGGGATATTCACCAACTAGTGTGATCCGTTATTTTACAATTTGTAGCCATTATCCGGTTCGAAGGATCAAAACATTGAAACGACTGTACGCGGTAAAGATTTTGTCTGTAATTGCAAGCTTTATCAATTTTTCCGAGTTAGTTGCTCATTGAACTTTCTGCAAATTTCGAAAGGATTTCAATAGGAAGTTTTAAAGACGCATGTCGAAATAATTAACTATTCTTCAAAGCCTTTGTCAAACTGTTCTCACGTTTTTGTCAAAATCCGCATAATTTTAACCGCCAAGAATCCACTACCGGTTTCTCTTTTGCTACTGTTCATTGATGAAAAAAAGCAATGAATCCCATGAATTGTCCGCAACCAGTTACCCAAAACGGACCGAAATAGTTCGAAATAGAAAAGAAATAAACAGTTAAATTAGTTACCTAACGCTGCCTAAAGAGATGATTATAAAATCGATCTCACGATTTGATTCGTCTCGTTGTGTCGACAACGGTTTCTAATCTTTGCCGTGAAAATCTTTAAATGAACCCTAAACCGCTGAAGTGAATATCGTGTTTGCGTGCTCCACAGTTGAACGTTTCTGCCAATTTTATCATAAATAAATACAAAAATTCAGTCAGTATTTAATTAATGAAACTTTATAAGGGGTGCGCACGTCCTGGATAAATAATTAGTTCAGTTTTCTGGGGCATTTCGCTGAGGATTTATCAATTATTATTCAAACAACTATCACTGCACGCAGCCATTTGTTGCTTCCAGTCAAGAAAAAAACCCGAAACTACCGAGTGAACGTTGAAGCATTGTAGCGGAACGGAAATTCGATATGTCGCTTAAGTAAGCTTTCATTGCATGTTTGCAAAAAGCATACAATAACATGGTTACTGAAATCCTGATTAGAAGCGAAAAAATTAATTATTTATGACAATTGTGGTACTAAAAAGTCTCTTCCCGGTTCAGTTTCCGACGAATAACTAACTGTCTTTGATTGAAAAGTGCGTGTTTTTTTATGTAGTTTGAAGCATTTTTGCCTTACATATGCAACATAAAGAGTAAAATTTTATGAGTTTTAATCGTCAAAAAAACATGTGTTGTCACTCAATGTTTTTTTCTAGTATTTCCATTCTTTTTTACATCCATTTTGGAGTTGAGACTATGGCCTCCACTATTTTGTAATTTCTCATCATTTTTATTCGGTGTCTCATTGTTCCACTGTAAGATTTTTCTTTCTTCGACTTCATCTACTTTACTCAATGATATTATGTGTCTTTGTTCCACCTCCAGTTTTTTTATTTTTTTGTCCCTCTTTATTTTTCTGAAACATATTCTAACTGAAACTATTTTTGTTCTTAGGTCACTGTTTGTGTTTTTTTAGGTTTTGATCAATTATGAAAAATTAAACTATTTTCTTGTTTCCAAAGGTGTTATTTCGGATTCTTGAACACTTGAATATGTGAAATGGCTTCGTTTGTATACGAAAATGCGTTTCAATCATCAAAAAAAAAATTTTTTGTTCGTTTCCTTCACTTAAAAAATCATAAAATAGTTTCCTGTATTTTCATTTTATGTGCATCCATTTTGGACTAGGGACTATGAAGTCCACTATTTTGTCGTTTCAGGTAATTTTTATTCGGTGTCTCATTGTTTCACCGCAAGTTTTGTCTTTTTTCGTCTTTACTCAATCAATTTCTGTGTCTCTTAGTTTCACCATGGAAAAATTAAAAACTACTTTTTTGTCCCTCTTTAATTTCCTCGTCAATTTATGTTTCTCAAGCAAATTATAACTGAAACTATTTTATTTTTTCCATTTTTAGCATAGTTTTCATTTTATGTGCATCCATTTTGGACCTGGGATTATAAAGGCCACTATTTTGTCGTTTCTGGTCATTTTTATTCGCTGTCTCATTGTTCCACCGCAAGTTTTGTCTTTCTTCGTCTTTACTCAATCAATTTCTGTCTCTCTTGATTCCACCTCGAAAACATTAAAAACCACTTTTTTGTCCCTCTTTAATTTCCTCGTCAATTTATTTTTCTCAAACAAATTATAACTGAAACTATTTTATTTTTTCATTTTTGCATTATTTCGTGGGGGCTCTAACTCAACTAATTCAAATTATGCTAACTCTAACTATTGAAAGTGATTAAATGTCTTTATGTTGAAATTTTTGTTATCAAGTTTCAACATTTTTATTTTTGTTTTTCGGGGGTTTTTACTATTATTTTTATTAATTTCTTGCTGGCGATTTCGTTTATGTTTGTTTCCTGTTATAAAATATTTCGATTTGAGCATTCTTACCAGTCAATCTGGAGTTTGTAATTTATTTTTTTCTTCATTTTCAGTCAGCCGTGGTTTTTTTTCGCTTTCGGCAGTATAATTTATTTATTTTTTATTTGTTTATTTACCTTGTAATTTCTCCCAATATTTGATTAATTAAGTAAATACATGAGCAATTCACATTATGGTTGTTTAACTAATGATTTTAAGCTAAAAATTACTACGTGCGAGACTGTTCCGACTCCAAATATTGCTAAATGCTTGGCTTCTATTGTCGTTATAATTAAACAGTCTATACGTCTATACGTCTATACATTTTTCGTATCAAACACTCGATTTATTATTGTTATGCTTCATATACAAAGAGGTTCAGCTTAAAAACCAATTTTCGTTTTTTACGTATTTTTTCTGTACATAGTGTTAATCGGTTTCCAATTCAGCCTTTGCCAAACTTTATATCCAAAGAATTTTTGATTTGAACGAAAAATCAGTTCACATTTAAAACTATTTGTCTTACTTGTGCTTGTGTACAAGCAAGCCGTTTGGAAAGTTTTAGAACGTCGAAAACGTTTGTGGGTTCGCTGAGGAAATTGAACTGAAAGGACGTGAAGGAAAAGAAAGTGCTTAAAAGCAGCATATGGACAGTCGAATTGAATTAGGCAAGACGAAAAATTTATTCTCATTTATTCAACTTTTTCCTTTCCAGTTTCTTCAGTGTAGACAAATATCACGTCCAAAATCAAGCAAAAAAGCTAATAGATTGTGCAGCGAACAAAGGCAATTAATAATTGAATTGGCGTTTCAAATAATACAATTCATTGGCATTGAGCAACCGTTATAGGAAAAAGGCGAAAACAATTATTGAATTTTAAAAGCGAAATTTGGTAACATTGAAATAATCACCGTGCTTATTTTAATTATTGACTATTTGCTATGGTCAGCGAATAATCGTCGATGGCATTTAATAGGCAAATTTCCCATGCAATTACAAATAAATGGAAAACGTTTGCAATGTTACTAGAGTTATTAATAACCTGGCAAATTGTAACTGTTTTTGCGGCTTATTTGGAAACTGTATGAATTTTTGAAGGTGGTTTTGAGTTAATATCTACGAGTCTTAGAACCGCACTTGTTGACTTGTACTTAGAGAACCGGTTGAGCTACGAAATTCTAGTTTTCATTGTGTGAAAGAGCGTTAAATTGTGTGCTTTTTTGCCAAATGTCATTTCAAAAATGTCTAGTTTTTACGCAAAATGCGAAAATTCAAAATGAATGCGAGTCTTCACAACTGCACTTATTTGTTGGCTTCTACTTAGAGAAGCGGTTGACTTAGAAAATTCTGGCTTTCATTGTGAGAAAGAGCGTTAAATTGGGTCCTTTTTATGCATTAAAATATAATGTTAAAAATGTTTCTAGTTTTCACACAAAATGCAAAAATTCAAAATGAATGCGAGTCTTCAGAACCGCATCTATTCGTTGACTGACGAACGTTGTCGACGACTGACGTTAAGAGAACCGATTGAGCTACAAAATTCTAGTTTTCATTGTAAGAAAGAGCGTTAAATTGTGTGCTTTTTTGTCCTAAATATCATTGTGAAAATGTTTGTAGTTTTCACCCACAATGCAAAAATTCAAAATTAATGCGAGTCTTCAGAACCGCACTTATTAGTTGGCTCGTATTTAGAGAACAGGTCGAGCTACGAAATTCTAGTTTTCATTGTAAGATAGATCGTTAAATTGGGTTCCTTTTACGGATTAAACTATAATTTTAGGAATGTTTCTAGTTTTCACGCAAAACTCGAAAATTCAAATTGAATGCGAGTCTTCAGAACTGCACTTATTTGTTGGCTTGTACTTAAAGAAGCGATTGACTTGGGCAATTCTGGGTATCATTGTGAGAAAGAGCGTTAAATCCCGTGCTTTTTTATGCTAAATATCATTGTGCACATGTTTCTAATTTTCACGCAAAATGCAAAAATTCAAAATCAATGCGACTCTTCAGAACTGCACTTGTACGATGGCTTGTACTTAGAGAACCGGTCGAGATAGTAAATTTTAGTTTTCATTTTGAGAAAGAGCGTTAAACTGGGTGCTTTTTATTCCAAATATAATTCTGAAAATGTTTCTAGTTTTCACGCAAATTGCAAAAATTCAAATTGAATGGGAGTGTTTAGAACCGCACTTATTCGTTGGCTCGTACTAAGAGAACCGGTTGAGTTCGGAAATTCTGGTTTTTATTGTGAGAAAGAGCGTTAAATTCCGTGCTTTTTTATGACAAATATCATTGTGCAAATGTTTCTAATTTTCACGCAAAATGCGAAAATTCAAAATGAATGCGAGTCTTTAGAACCGCACTTATTCGTTGGCTCGTACTTAGAGAACCGGTTGAATTACGAATTTCTAGTGTTTATTGTGAGAATGGGCGGTAAATTGGGTGCTTTTTTGTTCCAAATAACATTCTAAAAATGTTTCTAGTCTTCACAGAAAACGCGAACATTCTAGATTTATCTATTGCTGAAAGTTGAAACTTTAACATTAGCTATTTAAAACCCGCTTACTATCCAATGAATATGAATTTCTGTATTTTTAGGACAATTGCCACTTCCAAGTTCGAGCCCACTTATGCCCGGCAAGCGTTTCCATGCTTCGACGAGCCGAACATGAAAGCCCAATACATCGTCCACCTTTTGAAGCCGAAAGAGGAAAACTATATCGCTTTGTCCAATTACCCGGTGGATGTAAGTGAAATCTTCAGTCTCCTCTCGAAATTTTTCAATCATTTTGACCCAATTTCAGAAAATTGATGATTACGACTCTACAAACGAGCTGGTTACTTTCAAGCAGACTGTATCGATGTCCACCTATTTAACGTGTTTTATTGTCTCCGACTTCACTTATACGAATACGACTTTTAATAATAGCGGTAAGAGGATTTGGATGGTTTCTAGAACGGGGTTGATCGTTTAATTTGATTTCAGGCAATCTAACTGAGCTGCGAGTGTATGCCAGTCCGGGGAATTTACAGAAGACTACTTATGCTGGCGAAGTGGCCAAGAAAGTAATTGAGTATTACGTGGAATATTTCGGAATTCCATATCCTTTACCAAAGCTAGGTAAAGCCTATATCTCCTGTTCGCTCCTTTATCTCCTCTGATTTTGATTAATGTCCTAGATTTGGTGGCAATCCCTGATTTCGTCTCCGGCGCAATGGAACATTGGGGCTTGGTGACTTTCCGAGAAACCGCTTTGCTTTATACCGACACGACGCACTCGTCCGCCAATAAACAGCGAGTGGCCACAGTGGTTGCTCACGAATTGGCCCATAGTTGGTTCGGAAATTTGGGTAAATCTAAAACACTCTCGACTTCTCAGGGTTGGTAATTGGGGTGTTGTTTCCAGTAACAATGAACTGGTGGAACGACCTCTGGCTCAATGAGGGATTCGCCAGCTACATAGAATTTAAGGGAACGCACGCAGCACAGCCTGACTGGCAAATGGTATGAATCAACTGACTTATTGAGCATAAGAATCTACATTTTTTAAATTTCAGCAGTCGCAATTTCAAACATCCGATCTTCACAGCGTGTTGACTTTGGATGCCACCTTGTCCTCACATCCGATTGTGGTTTCTGTAACTACCCCAGATGAAATTACAGCTATTTTCGACGCTATTTCCTACAACAAGGTACGCACTAAGCTGAAGCTGCCAATTTCAGCCCAGCTACAGCTTTCATTGACTTTTTAGGGGGCATCCATTTTGCGAATGTTGGAAAATACAGTGGGCGAAGAGCAATTCCGGACTGGCGTCACCAGCTACTTGAACAAGTACAAATTTGGAAATGCTGAGACCAAGAACTTTTTAGCGGAAATTCAAGCAGCGGTAGGAACTCCCAGAGGGGTGAATTGTACAATTAAGCGCTGGTTTCTTGTAGGTGAGTCCCAGTTTCGATGTATCCCAGTTGATGGATACTTTCACGATTCAAATGGGGTATCCGGTGGTCAATGTAACGTACGACGCTGCTAAACATAGCTACACATTGACCCAAACGCGATTTTTAATGGATGATAACGCCACTTATGAGACAAACAACACATATGGGTAAGTGAGGTGAAATATGAACAACACGAAATATTTATTTGAAGAGCTTTTTTTTCTTGATAGAAATTAATCGCTAAAATTTAAAGGTTCTTAACATGTGATATCCTGAACTCAGAAGGCAGCTGTTGGATCAGTAGAATTTTATTTATTTTTTTTAATTGGAGTTGGATACGGCGTTAATCCGAAACACTGAGTGTAGAGAAGAATCTCTACTTTTTCTAACACGGTCATTGCTGAGCTTCAAACTAATCTCAGTTGGCCGCAATTCATTCTCCAAGTTTGTCTAGTAAAGAAGGAAAAGGAGTGAGGATTGTTTTAAAAAATTCCTACCAACTAGCCTGATGATGGCATTCACCCGAAACTTTGCGCCTTTATAGGGTGAACTGTGCTCCTTCCAGAGCCGAATCGGCAACTCTGTACCAGGAGAGGGAGTTTTGCTAATTTGAAAACAGTATGGTAGTTTTTTTAAAGCAAATTTTCGCTCAAATACCGTGAAGATGGCGTTAATCCGAAACATTGCGTGTAGAGAAGAATTTTTGCTTTTTCTAACACAGCCATTGCTGACCATCCAACTAATCTTTTAATCTGAGCTGGCAGCAATTCATTCTCCAAGTTTGTTTAGTAAAGAAGGAAAAATAGTGAGGATTGGTTTAAAAAATTCCTATCAACCAGCCTAATGATGGCGTTTACACGAAACTTTGTGCCTGCATAGAGCGAACTGTGCTCTTTCCAGAGCCGCAATAGGAAACGCTGTAGCGTGAGAGGGAGTTTTGCTAATTTGAAAACAGCATGGTAGTTTTTTTGAAGCAAATTTTCGCCCCAATACCCTGAAGATGGCCTTCATCCGAAACACTGAGTGTAGAGAGAAATCTTTACTTTTTCTAGCGCAGCCATTGCTGAGCCTCTAGCTATTCTGAGTTGGCAGCAATTCATTCTCCAAGTTTGTCTAGTAAAGACGGAAAAAGAGTGCGGATTGGAGTTAAAAATACCTGCCAACTAGCCTGATGATGGCATTCACACGAAACGTTGAGCCTTCATAAAGCGGACTGTGCTCTTTCCAGAGCCACAATGGGAAACTCTGTAGCGTGAGAGGCAGTTTTGCTAATTTGAAAACAGCATGGTAGTTTTTTTGAAGCAAATTTTCGCCCCAATACCCTGAAGATGGCCTTAATGCGAAACACTGAGTGTAGGGAAGAATCTTTACTTTTTCTAACACGGTCATTGCTGAGCTTCCAACGAATGTCAGTTGGCAGCAATTAATTCTTCAAGTTTCTCTAGTAAAGAAGGCAAAAGAGTGCTGATGGGTTTTAAAAATTTCTACCAACTAGCCTGATGATGGCATCCACACGAAACGTTGCGCCTTCATAGAGCGAACTGTGCTCTTTCCAGAGCCGCAATGGAAAACTCTGTAGCGTGAGAGGGAGTTTTGCTAATTTGAAAACAGCATGGTAGTTTTTTTGAAGCAAATTTTCGCCCCAATACCTTGAAGATGGCGTTAATCCGAAGCATTGCGTGCAGAGAAGGATCTTTACTTTCTGAGATGGCAGCAATTCATTCTCCAAGTTTGTCTTTATTTTACTTTAATTTACTCAGTTCGAACTTTGAACACAATTTGAAAATTTGTGCAGATTTAATCTGAAACACTCTGTATACAAGATTAGACGGTTGGTGATGATGGGGAAAGTTTTCTTGTTCGTCAGTCTAAGAGCTATTTTTTGTCTTTTCTAGGTATAAATGGACGATACCCATAACATATATTACCGATCTGGGAAAATCGAGCGAATTAATATTATTCCCTTATGACAAGGAAAGCAGTAAGTACTTACCACTATGTATTTGCTTAATGCGTAATAAATAATTGAGAAATTGGAAAAATGGCTTGTGGAAACCGACTGTGGCACCGAAAAAAACGGTTTTTGATTGTTTGCTCTTTTGGTGCTCACTTTTCACGATTTTTTTTCGTGCTTTCATTTTCCTCTGGTTATGTATTGAAATGTTTCTTTTAACCTCCCACTAAAATTATTATGGTTATTTTTAATGATGCTTAGGTGAAATTAAGTGAGAACACAAAATTAGAATGTAAGCAACTTTTCTGGTGCTGACTTTGATATTTTTTTTGTTTTATTGACTCCATTCAACCCGTTTTCTTTTCATCATCGTTCAATATTATTTTCTCTTGTTTACGAATCTGTGATTCGGACTGAGCAACTCTAGTGGCTCCTATTCTGTTCGCGTTTTCGCATCAAATCCATTGAGGTGAATTTTATAATGTGCAACTTGGGTAAAATCAAACAAGCTCAAACTTGGGTTTAAAGAACTCTGTGCTCGAAAGAACAGTTTTACGTTGGAAAATAGTTTGCGAATTATTGGCTCCATTCAACGCTTTTATTCATCATTCTCCATTATTATTTCTTCTTGTATGGAAATCTTTAAATAGGAGTGACGATCTCTTGAATATTTGTTAATTTGTCTCTGGATTTCCTACGTTAACCCAACTGATTTTCTTTGCATTAAAAAAGTTTTCTGTGGAGAAACTGTAGGAAAAATTTAATTTCTTCAAATAAGCACATTTTTGAAAAGCTTTCAATTCTCTACTTCAAGCCACTTGATTTTCTCTTCATTCAAGAAGTTTCCATTTGAAAAATTGTACGCAAATGATCAAATTTTTTCAAATTATCGAAATTTTGGAACTTTTGAATCTTGGAACTTGGAACTGAAATTTCTTCAAATTATTGCATGTTTGAATTTTTTTTATTTAATGCAAATAGTTTTCTTTCCATCCAAAAAGTTTTCTTCAATGCAAGCGATTTTCTCTGGATTCAATAATTTATTCTGGAGATTCTGCAGAAAAAAATCAAATTGCTTCAAACGCTCGCATTTTTGAAAGAAAACTTTTCAACTTCCTACTTCAATCAATCAATTTTTATCTGTATCCAAGACGTTTCCTTTTAAAAAACTAGATGCAAAAGATCATATTTCTTCAAACGCTTACATTTTTGAAAACTTTTCAACTTCCTGCTTCAATCCAATCAAATTTTCTCTGTATCCAAGAAGTTTTCTTTGGAAAAACTAGAGGCAAAAGATCAAATTTCTTCAAGTTATCGCATTTTTGGAAGTTTAGCTTCTTTATTTCAATGCAAACGATTTTATCTTCATCCGAAAATTTTCTTTAAACAAAATGCAGGAAAAGACCACCAAATTTCTCCAAATGTTCGCATTCTTTAAAAAATTTCAATTTTTTTCTTCAATGGAGGCGATTTACTTTAAATCAAAGATATTATCGTCAAATAATCGCATTTTTAGAATTTCTATTTTCTGTATTCCAATACAAACGATTTGCTCTTCATTCAAAACATTTTCTTTAGAGGAAGGAAAGGAAACGAAAGGAATTTGTTCAAATAATTGCGTTTACATACATACATTTTTAATTCTCTACTTTAATAAAATCGATTATTTTTGCATCCAAAAAGTTTTCATCCATAAGATTACCTCAAATTATCGCATTTTTTTTTAACTTTTAACATTATTGTACTTTAATGCGAACGATTTTTTTTATTCGCAAAATTTTCGTTGAAGAAACTGCAAGGAAAAAATCAAATTTCACTTCTCTTCTTCAATACGTTCAATTTTCTCGGTGTCTGTTTACGTTTTTTTTTTTGAAAACTGCAGATGATTAGATTTCTTCAAATGAGAGCACTTTTGGAGCCTTGAAATTATCTGCTTCAATCCACTCGATTTTCCCTGTATCCAAGAAATTTTCCTTTAAAAAACTGTAGGAAAATGATCGAATTTTTGGACAATGTTCAACTTCCTACTTCATTTTCTTTTTGCTTTTCTTTAAAGATCTTCACCCTTTAAATTTATTTCTTGTCTATTAATTTCTCTCTGTTTGTGTGTTGAATTGGTTTTTTTTACTTCCACTTTTCAATGCTTCTGGGCTTTAAAACTATTGTGATGTGAGTTCTATGATGTAGAAGATTAGGAAGAACCAAACATGAGCTCAAAAAAATGAGTCTAAACAATTCTGTGCTGGAAAGAACAGTTTTTCGTGGGAAAGTAGTTAGTGATTTATTGGCTCTAATCAACTCTTATTCATAATTCGCCATTCGCGATTAAGATTGTGAATCCTTCGCATATTTCTTGATTTATTTTAGGAAGGACTATTTGTCCATTTTCTGTTCGCTTTTCTTTAAATCATTTCATCGCTTACACTTTTTTCTTGTCTACAATTGTTGCTTTAATTTTTCTCTGTTATCTCTGTTATCTGCGCTTTCCAATTATTTTGGGCTTAAAATATATTGTTGTAATTTTTATGATGCAAAGCTTAGGTAGAACCAAACAAGCTCAAAAAATGAGCCTAAACAATTCTGTCCTGGAAACAACAGTTTTTCGTTGGAAAGTAGTTTATGATTTATTGGCTCTAATCAACTATTTTATTCATTAGCCTCCATTATAATTTTTTCTTGTTTACGAATTCGCGATTGGGATTGAGGATCCTTTGAATCTTTCTTGATTTATTTTTGGAGGAACTTTGCTCATTTTCTGAACCTTTTTTTTTGTCCAGAAAAAAAGATTTCTAGTTTATATTTTTTACTTTCATGTTCTCCTGCTTGGGTGTTGAAATGGCTTTTTTTACCTCCGCTTTTCAATGCTTTTTCTTTCAATTCTAGTTTAAAATTTTGGCTATCATTTTCTCCTGCTTGTGTTTTGAAATTGTTTTTTTAACTACGCTTTCCAATGCTATTGGGATTAAAATTTATCTTGGTGATTTTTATGATGTGAAGCTTGGGTAGAACAAAAAAAGCTCAAAAAACGAGTCTAAGCAATTTTGTGCTGGAAAAAAGTAGTTTGTGCTTTATTGGCTCTATTCACCTATTTTATTCATTATCCTCCACTATTATTTATCTTTGGAAGAACTCTGTGTTGATTTCCTGTTTTCTGTAAATCTCTTTTTCGCATCAATTTTCTCTCATTTATTTGCTTTAATAAGGTGCTTAATTTTTATCTGTTTGTGTGTTAAAATGGTATTCTCTACTTTCATTCTTCAATGTTTTTGCGATTAAAATCTATTGTGCTGATTTTTATAATGTAAAACTTGGCTAGAATCAAACAAGAGCTCAAAAATCGGGTCTAAAGAATTATGTGCTCGAAAGAACAGTTTTTCGTTCGAAAATAGTTTATGAATTATTGGCTCCATTCAACCTCCATTATTATTTTTCTTGTTTACAAGTCGTTGATTGGGATAAGGATCTTTTAAATATTTCTTGAATTTTAATTTGGAAGAACTCTTTGTTCACTTTCTGTTCGCTTTTCTTTAAATCTCTTCATTGCTTCAATTTTTTTATTTTTTATAATTGCTACTTTAATTTTTCTCCATTTGTATGTTGATTTGGTTTTTACCTCCGCTTTCCAATGCATTTGCGCTTAAAAATGTTTTTTTTTATCACAACGTAAGGAGAACCAAAAACACAAGCTCAGAAAATGAGTCTAAACAATGCTGTGCCGGAAAGAACAGTTTTCCGTTGGAAAGTAGTTTGTGTTTCATTTGCTCTATTCAACTGCTTTTTATTCACCATCCTCTATTATTTTTTTTTTGTTGACAAATCCTGGATCAGGATGAAGGAACCTTTCATTTATTTCTAGAAGAATTTTCTTGTTTGCGTATTTCCTGCTCGCTTTTCTTTAGCTTTCTTCCTCGCTTCATCTTTTTGGTTTGCCATTTTCGCTTTCATTTTCTTGTGCTTGTGCGTTGAAATGGTTTTCTTTATCTGTGGTTTACTGTGCATTTGGGACTCCAAATATATTATGGTGATTTGTAGTGAAGTAAAGTTTACGTGCAGCTAAATGAGACCAAAAGAAGAGCCTCAAAAATTGGTTTTCCGATCGTGCTGGCAAAACAGTTTTTCGTTGCAAAGTAGTTTGAATTTTACGTTTGCACATCCTTAATTAGATTTCAATTAAATTTTTCTTGATTTCTCTTTCGAATAACTGTTGGCCCCTTTCTGTAGATCTATCCATCGCTTCAATATTTTCGTGTTATTTATAACTTTATTTTTCTTTTCTCTTTGGTTGTGTTCAAATGTGTCTCTTTCGCGCCGCGATCCAATGTTTCAAGACGTAAATTATGTTTTGGTGCTTTTTAATGATCTAAAGTTTAGGTAAATTTAAATTAAAGTTTCTAGTGAGACTTGAAGTTATTAGTTTTAAAAGTTCGTCTTCTGCAGATGCAGGCTTTTGCGGAGAACATGCCTGGTTTTCCTTCGCTGGAGTTTTCCAGTAAAACACGATAGTCGAATGATTTTTCTCGCATTGCATCTCCTTTCAATATCAGTAAATTTTCCTCTTCAAAACTCCTCTCTTGCTTTTATTTCGAATTGTTTCGATCATATTTGTTTGGCTCGACTTTTCTTCTCTGTCGCCATTTTCATTTTCAAGACTAAATCGCATTGCAAAAGCGATTAAATCTAATTAATTTCAGTTCTTCCAAAATCGAGTAACTCGATCTGTTTAACTCGATTAGCTCCGATAATCAAAGCAATTTATCGGGCTTTCAAGCTTTACTCCAAGTACATTGTGAGGCACACATTCAAAGACTTTTGTTCTTTGCAGTTTCTGTTTCAAGACCTACAGATGCTGCTTGGTTGAAATTCAACTATGACCAAATTGGCTACTATCGAGTGAACTATAAAGAAGAACAATGGCGCAATCTGATCAATGTCTACACAAGTTTGCCTATAGCAGATCGAACTCATCTGTTGGAGGAAACGTTCAGCATTGCTGAAGCTGGACAGTTGTCCTATACGTGCGTACTTTGGCGATCACATGTTAACTGAAGGGACTGAAAGTTCCTTGATTTTTTCAGAATTCCCTTGGATTTGTCCAAGAAACTCAGCGAAGAGACTGATTATGCTCCTTGGACCGTGGCCTCGTCAAAGTTACAAGGAATTAGCACCTACTTGAGTGGATCTAATCAAGATGAGGCATTCAAGGTAAATAAGTCGGCGTCTTATTTTTAACTATTACCCGACTGAAATCTTGCAGAAATACATCAGAAGCGTCGTATCGAATGCCTATGGCAACTTTACGTGGAATGAGGGAGCTGATGACGGCCACCTGAAGAGGTGAGTCGTTTTACTGTTCACTGACTTGGCGTTTTACTGGCTTAATTCCAGGTTGACTCGCATAGTTGTTTTGACTTTGGCTTGCACAGCAGAACATCCAGATTGCCTTTCACAAGTCCAGGAAAAGTTCAACGAATGGATCAACAATGCGGCGCAACCTTTGTCGCAAGACCTGAGGGGAATTGTCTATAAATACGGTAACAATTGTGTTTTTTTATTGCTTATTTCGTTTCAGGTTTTAACTTGACTGGGGCTTTACATTTTTTCTTACGAATTCTTATTGATCTTATTTGCTTTGTGTGTACATTTTCCATTCTTGAAACTTAGCGTAGGTAGGGGTGAGTGGGGAAATACCGGCCTCCTAAGAAAAGTCTGAAATATCGTCCAGACTTTACTGTTTAAAAGGAAACTGGGAGGTTTAAATCAAAGACCCTTGAGAACATAATAAATGTTTATTAAAAGTAAACAAAAACGTTTTTCAAAAGCAAACATTTATTTAAAAATGTATTAGCGGTCGGCATTAGCCCGCAGTTTGGGGGGTAATAACAGCCGGGGCCCGCAATTACCCAAAATTTTTGTAACTGGCAAAAATCGCAGACATATATTTTTTTCGTTTCCCCATTGGTATAATCGTTGTGGGTCCATCCAGAACATCTCACACATCTCAGCCAAAGTTCGTGATTTTTCCCAAATTCTCCACAAATAATGCAAATGTCCGCAGTAATTTCATCGTCTGAGTTTTCCATTTTCCCCTCTTCTTCCTTACAGTTATTATAAGTTACCTTAGTTTTGTTTCTAAGCGTTGGTTTTTGTTTTATGGTAATATTGATGTTTTTGTTTACTAAAACGCTGGTGTCATCAAAGTTACCGAAAACCTTTTTACTCTCTTTGTTTTTGGCGGTTCGCGACCATGACTTACTTTCTGCAACTTTTCCTGTTTTGCATTTGCTTTTGCCTTTAAAAAATCTTTCATTGGAGTGGAAGTAAATATTTGGGAGTGTTGCTTTTTCCCACCTTTTTTTTTCTTTGGGTAGTAGTTCCAGAACATACAAGATTTGGTATTATTTTTCCAAATGATATATTTTGTCTTCTTTTATTTTCGTTTCTGTCGGCCTTGAAACTTTGCTGTGTTACATCTTCTGCCCTTTCTCCGGTAATTTTATCTTCTAATTGATTGTTTTCAGGAATGGGCTCATTTAAATTTGTAGTTTGTAAATTTTCAACAGGGGCAAAATCTTCTGCATTAAAAACATCAGGATTGACAGGAAATATTCCCATTACCTGAAAACCTTTGATAGCTTTCTCGATACTTGCAACTCTCCCAAAAGCTTATTGAACAAATCAGCTACGATATTATGCGTAATTTTTTCTCCGGGATTATTCCTTATAAACTGATCGCATTCTGAATTATATGCTGTCCTCAAAGGACCATAAAATGTAACGTCAAGCGGTTGAACACGGTGCGACGTATGTGGAGGGATCGTCAGCAGAATCATTCCTCTTTCTTTGCAGAAGTTGTAGGCATTTAACGAACAATGACTAGAGTGGTTATCTAGTAACAACAAAACTGGATCTTCGTTTGAACTTTTAACACAATGCTGAAAGTGCTGCAACCATTCACAGAATAAATTTTTGGTTATCCATCCGTTATCTGAGCAGCGATAAATAGCTCCTGGAGGTCCGTTATTTTTCAAGTGATCGGCCATTCTTTTCCTGGCATAGATAAACATTGGAGGAGCGTATAATTCCAGATGCGCTAAATGAACAGATGACAGTCGTAGTTTTTTCCTTCTCCCAACTAATCAAATGACCAACTCTTTTTTGCCGTAGATCTTGCTTGGACGTTGTACTGTTGTGATGCCGGTTTCATCACAGTTAAAAGTCCTTGACGTTGAAAATTTGTACTTGTCCATTACAGCATTCAGGTTCGCAAAAAATATTCCAATTTCTTCTTTGTTGAAAGCCGTTACACGATTTATCCTGGTGGATTCAGTCTTTCTAAGTCTAATTTGTGGGTTGCGTCTTAAATATCCCTCTAACCAGTCACGACCCGCTGATCCATTTTCTCTCTTAAATAAATTTTTCTAATTATTCAGTAGTGCAAACGTGTAGGCGCTTGGCTGATGTGCCACCGAAATTCCAAAAAACATTTTGTAGAGATGAATTATTTGCTTCGATGATTCACTGTCCTGTTCTTGATTAAATACTGGACGTCGTCCGAATTGAGGCTTAGATACTCTGCGGCTTCTACGTCGATCTTGAAAAGTAGCTCTAGGAATACCAAAACTTCTCGAATAGCGCGTCCACTTTCAATTGCTGTAAGAGCTGCTTGAAGGCTCTCGGAAGTCCAAGACCCTCTATGAGTTTTTCGGAAATATGTCCGCGGCATCAGAAAATGAACGAAATTATAACAAAATATCTATGGGGTAATACAGGCCATGCCGATATTACCTACAATCTGATGCCCGACATTACCGCTGAAACAATAATCCAAATACACACATATTATTTGAATATGCTTAAACGTACGTTTTTTTAAGTAAAGTAAGTGAAAGACAACAGAAGTTAGGTCGTTTGTATATAAACAAACTTTTTTTAACACTTACCGATACTGAAACATACACGTTTAAACTAACACTTGCTTTTGGATAAAATTCTGCGTAGAAAACGTGCGGCGTTCCGGAACAGTGCCTAATTGAGACTGGAGGTAGGTTTGTTTACGTGCTTGATCGGTACTTTGAAAGTACCGATCAAGCACGTAAAGAAGTTATCCGGCTCTTTGAAAGATAAAGTCTGGAATACATTTTTTTTAAGTTAATTGTTTCAATCCGGGGCGAAATAGCTTTAAAATATCGGAGGGCACGATTATTCCGCTGGATTCTATTCAGATAGAATTAAATGCCTTTTTGTTGAGAACGAGTGCAAGTTTTTCAGTTGCGTCTTAAGATTTACTCCTAAACTGTGTTTCAAAGATCCCCAAGTAGGCGAAGAACTTGTACCTCTTGAGATTGTGTTAAAAACCGAGAGACCGAGAGGATACGCGATATGCGATACACTCGTTTATTGTGCTCCGTATTATTGTTTCAAATTTCAAAGGTTTTATTTTTTTAACACTTTTAAGTTATGAATTAGTATGGAGGATAGCTGTGACGGTGAGCCTATTAGCAAGCAAAGAATTAGGGGTAAATCTGGCCGAGGGCTGACAAAAAGCAGGAGTTTTTCGGCTGGTTCAAAAAGTCAATTAACTAGGAACGAATTGGAAGATATCATTGGAATTCGTAGAGTAAACACTGGTGCTGATAAGGACAGTCGGTGTACGGACATCAATTCTGAAACGATCACAATCAGATATTTAAACCTAAAACTTCAGTAAGCCGGATACCACCTGAAAATCAAGCAGAAAACATAAGGAACAAAATTAAGGAAAACGAAAACAACAAACAGGAAGACTCAGGCAAAAGAAATAGATCTACTGGTACCCCGGAATCAGAAGTAACACCGAAAAAACAGAGCGAAAGAAATATATCGCTTATGTCCACCAATTTACATAACTTTGAACAAAGCCAAACTAAAAATAAGACTGCAAAAAATGGGATGATCGGCAAGGGGATAAAGTATTGTTAGAAGTATTTTTCTCTCTGGAGAGAATTGCGGCTATAGCAAAGGAAAATGACATGCCGAAAGATGACCAGAACGATTTAAATAGTGCTAGTTATAATATTGTAACGGAAATGGCCTGGGGTACTCACGTTTGGAATGGAGGATCGAAATTCATGGTATTTCAGTAAATGGGAGCTCCATTTGGGCCCCATTTACTGTCAAATATGACACTGACAAGCGGGAAGTTTCGCACCTGTTCTGGAGATTTGGAGAACTATCTGGGATACCTAGAGAAAACTATATAAGCGACGACGAGAACCATGGGAGGGAGCGAGCAGGTGCAGAAGAGGTTAAACCCCGCGAGTCGGAAACGCGTGTTTTCCGTGTGTTATTGTTATCGTTTGTGAAGTTGACGGTAATTTTGAAGTTAGTTTGTTCCTGTTCCGTAGTTAAAGTTGTACCGAGTGGAATAAAAGTTGGAAGCAGAAGAAAGAGTTTAATACTCGGCCATCCACGTTACAATATTCATAAATCCCTGACTATTAATTCATAAACTTGGAATTATAGAAAAAGAAAATCTATCCCTAAGGTACCAACTACAAGACATAAGTAATTTCAACAAGGCCCTTGATACCAAGACGCAAATTAATATAAAGTCGAACACAGAAGAGAAATAGAAAAAAATACAAGCACTAAGACATATGCCAGTGTTACTTCTTTAAACATAAATAGTGAATTACAAAAGAGACAGGACAACTCCAAAAGTACAAAAAAAAACTCGAAACTCTGATAACAATTGACAGCAGCACCGATGCTACCGCAACCATGACTCAGCCGAAACAAAATATTTAAGAGAAAAGAAAGACTAAAGAAAAATTAAAACTTGCCCTTAAAGGAAAAAACAATAGACAAATCAAAGAGACAAACAATAATGATCCAATGTTTATGGTGACAGGTATAAGGAAAGGGTTGCCAGATGTAGAATATTTAGAAGATATTGTTTATCTAAATGAAGAAATAGAGACGGAGTTTGGATCTGTAATAGTCGGTAACATAAAAATCATCGCAAAAAAGACGTGTAGGAATCAAAGTAAAGAAGATTGGATCCTTCAGGCGCCACCAGACCTCGCTAAATGGTTCCTTAAGAAGCAACAAATTCATCTGGATATGATGGAAGTCTGTGTTCAGGAACATTATAGTCTGGCAATTTGTTTTAATTGTTCTGGATTTGGACATGTTGCTAAACATTGTAGAGAAAAACAGTGCTGCCACAAATGTGGTGAAGCACATCACAGTAAAGACTGCATCAGCGAGGCCCTCCTGTGTCCAAATTGTACCAGATTGAGACTGAAGCCGGAAGCAAGCCAACATTCAGAAAGAGATGCGCAATGTCCTGTGTACCAAAGAAGATTAGGGCAATATCAGAGCAGTATAAATGACGCTCAGGATCGGTCAGATACTACAAGATACAAACAAAGTAATAGATGAGAACAATACTTATACAAAAAGCATTATTCACCAGAATGTACAGTTATGGGGAACGCAGTTGACCGAATCAATGAGATGTTAAATGAACACAAAACATGTGAAATTTTGTGAATTACAGAACACTGGTCTTGTCTGAAGTCTGAAGATAAACTACGAAGTCTACGGTTAAATAATTTCAACTTAACATCGACGTTTTGCAGAGAAGAAGGAAAACATGGTGGATCAGCAGTTTATTGTAAAAACACTGTTAAGTGTAAACCCCGACAAAAACTAAATGACGAAGTGGCACCATTGAATGTGCGGTTGTGAAGTGCGTCTTTGGAAAAATGCAAATAACTGTTGTATCTTTATATAGGCCTCCTACGGGAGATATAAAGGTATTTATGACTCCACTTGAGCGTTTATTGTTATATATATTTAGGGAGGAGAGCTTGGTATTTGTATCAGGAGATTGTAATATTGAAACGTTAATAGACAATGAAAGGAAGGCCAATTTGCTGTGCCTAATGAGCGCGTTTAAACTTGTTCCTACGTCATGAATCAAAATACCAGAGTCACAAATACCTCTGCTAGTTGCATCGATAATGTATCTACAAATTCAGAGTTTCTATGTGTGCATGTCTTTGAGGGCTTTGTTTCAGATCATACTGCACAGGAGGTCGCTTTTGAAGTTAGGCACCCAGAAGAAAGACATTTAAAGTACAGACGCATGTTTTCGGACGAAGACAAGGGTAACTTCCTGTGTAGCCTAAATGATCAAAACTGGCATTTATGAACATTTTTAAAAACTGAAGTAATCAGAGCCTTCCCCGCAAATTGACAAATAAAAAACAAAAACCTAAAGTGTACAAAGATGTAAATGTTATAGAATAGAAGTACAGTTTAGACATCCTATTAACTTTGTCCAGACATGACGTAGCATCCAAAGCAACGATGACAAAGAAAAAAAGACCTATGATAGTCAAAGTTATGTTCGCATAACAACCGAAGAGCAACACTAGTTCCAGCTACGCCATCAGCATTCCTAGAATGCCTCATCAACATATTAAAACGTATATAGCCTAACGGTTTGCTATTATACGGGCTTTTTAAGGAATCTCAGTTCGCATCAGATTGTTTCGCGTTTACGTAAATAAATCTTTTTAAAAAGGGTTTTTCTTTAATGAAGAACTGGCGCAGTCGGTAGGATATTAGGGTAGCTTTATCAAAGCTACGTTATCGAAACGATTTGGTGAAGTGTGAATCTCAATTCTTCAACTCTGAACGTGAAAGAAATTTTTTTGTGTTCCGTTAAAGTGTTTTTTTTTTGCAGTATATCTGCGTTGTTAAAATGAAAATTATGCAACATTTGGTGTTAATGCTAAAATAAATTATAATTTGAGAACGGTTGATTTCACAGTTTAAAGTGTAAATGCAAATTTGTAAATAGTCTATCTAAGGTCGTATTAATATACAGGTACTTCCCTTTGAAAAACAAAAGTTATATTGCGTTAAAAAGTTTTAGATTGAAGTCCACATTTATTTTATTTAAAAATTTCAAAAAGTGGCTACATTTTGTACATTTGAGAATGTACGAGCATAAATACAGTCTGAGAAATACTAGTGAAAATAAAACAGCATTGACACAACATGCACACCAAATGTTGCATAACTTTGATCTTAACAACGCAGATATATTAGTTAGGGAAACAAATTATCTTAAAAGAAGAATCCAAGAAATGATACAAATAAAAAAACATGCAAAAGAAGTAAATTTTAGATAAGACACCGACAACCTTAGCAACATTTACCAAACCCTAATAAAGCCATAAGTATAGAACACCCTGTACACTGGTGAAAAATTAAAACTATTTCTGCTTATCTCAATACATATATACCACTCTCGCAAATGTAGAAAATAATTCAGACAAATTTAAGGTTTTAAGAAGACAAATACCTAAAAGAACGTTGATTTTTACCAATCATGAGGTAAGTTTTTCCAGTGGTTTGCTCTCCCAAAAGAAGGATTTTTTCCTCAAAAACTGATGAATTATCACTTTGTAAATTATAGTTTTTATACAACATGTTTTAATTCTGAATTGGTGTTTGTAGTTTGTGTAAATTTTAAATCTGATGATGGCGTTGTTGTCTCGCCGAAACGTAATGAAATAAACGATGTTCAAAATGTTTACTTCACACTTTGACTAAGACCCAGGAAAGATAAGAATATAACAAGTACGCGCAGTCAGGAAAATAAATCAGAATAAACTTAAATATGGTAAAATTTAATATTTTGAGGGAAGACTGTATGATCCAGAGGATTTTTGTCATTCAGAAAAGAATACATGGGATTATAAAGAAAATGACTTACTTGCACAGTTGAAGATCGATCTTTAAGCACCTCAAAATAATGACGGTTTATGGTGTCTATACATACGTATGTCTAATGTTCTTTAGAAACAAGAACCTTTTTGACATTAGACCAAAACATGAGTATAGCACCAGAGCATTGGATATCGGTTGTATGGCACATAGGCTATCGCTCACGGAAAGGTGTCCCCAGTATATGTGTATAAAATTGTTTAATTGTCCCCCAGCCAGAATAAAAGGTATTTCCTCCTAAAAATTGTTCAAAACGGAAACTAAGAAAGGGGTAATAGGTTTGGAACCCTATAGTTTAAGAGAATTTTGCCCCGATGTGTGAAACTGTGTGCCCGTTTTGACGTTATTTCATTTGGTGTTTGCCCATTATTTGGAATAAAGCAATATTATTATTATTTTTATTATTATTATTAAAAAAAGACCAGATTTTGAATAAAAAATCTGTTTTTGTTAGGAATGGTAAAAGCTGAAGAATCGACGTGGAATAAACTGTTGGCAGTTTATCAAGCTGAAACCGATGCAACCGAGAAATTGAAGCTGATCAATGGATTGGCCAACGTGAAAAATTCACTGCTACTTATCAGGTAAACCGGGTAATAAAGCGAGTCGCATTTTCTTTACCGCAAAATTTTTCTGTCCAGACTGTTGGATTTATCCAAAAACGAAACTATTGTGAGAAGCCAGGATTATTTCACCGTACTTGGGTACATTTCTGCAAACCCCACTGGCACTGATCTGGTGTGGGACTTTGTCAGGTAAGTCTTCAAACATTTTTCCAGCGGTAGTTTGCAAAAGTTACCGGCCTTTTCAGGCAAAACTGGGAATATTTAGTGGAGCGATTTACGTTGAACGACAGGTACTTGGGAGCGATGATCCGGACGATTACTGCCAAGTTTGCAACCGAATCAAAACTATTAGAGGTAAGAACGTTTTTTGCCGAATTATGTTGATTTTGTTTAAAAAAAGTTTTAAGTTGTTCGGCAAATTCAAGCTTGAAACTAAGATTTCAACTCTAGATTGTGTAAGGTACAAATGTAGGGAGCAAATTAAGGAAAACGTTGTCTTTTAATGATTCCAGATGGAGGAATTCTTTGCCAAATACCCGAACGCTGGTGCAGGCGCAACCGCGCGGAAAACAGCTTTAGAGACTGTGAAACACAACATAAAGTGGTTGTCCACCTACAGATCCACAGTGGAAAGCTGGATCTCTAATGTGAATAAGTGATAAAAGTATTTTAATAAATAAGTACAATTTTGTAAATTTTTCTTTCCATTATTGTGATCCTGTTGATAATAAAGGTGAAAATCCACAAACGAATTTTCGGTTTTATCATTTGAGAAAAATAAAGATCTAATTTGGTGGCGTCATTTGCCTTTGGGTTTTTATTGCTTGAAGCTTCAGTATTTTACTGTTTATTTGGTTTTTAGCTGTACTGTCTTTTCGTGTAAGTTCCAATGTTCCTCTGCCTTTTTCAGTTCACTTTTGTCTAACGAGCTTATTTTCTTTCGCTGCTTTAAAAGCCAAAACAATTTCTGCAAAGTCACCAAAGCATCATTTTCCCACATTTCTTCATTCGAAATACTATTTTCCGTTGAAAATCATACCACCATTATCGTACACGCTAAGTGTTTATCAAGCTTTGTCAATAAGAGCTGTTGATTTTTGGGCATTAAAATGGGTAGTAAATACCCGCTTTCATAACCATCACCGATATCTGAAAAATATTCTGAAAGTATCCTTTGGTAAATATTATGAAAATTGTCTTTGTGGTGGTTAAACACTTAATGGCAAGTGCTTGGATTGTTGGCACAGCTCATCAATGCAGAACAAATTTGCATTGCAAACATGTACAAATCCTCTTAAACTTGACTTCTATTTTTTGCATCGGCGTTAATTTGGTCGTTTTTTACGGGCCGATTTTTGAGAAATTTTGAAAAATACATAGCAAGCCACGTCTGAAGATGGAAGCCACTCATGCTTGCGAAACGTCAGAGTAAACTTATAAACGCAGGAAAAACTTGCCAGTTTTAAGGAGTGATCGTTATTGTTAACTAAAAATTCGAAGAATTAAAAGTTTAGTAATATTTTAAATAAAATGACGCTATGATAAGTATGAGCACTCAGATTAAAAATGTTGGTCCTTACTGACACAGTTTTAGAGATATATGAATAAATAAAAATATATTAAGTACTCAAAGCATTGATTTACTGCTAAACTTTATTGACTCCAAACCCACTTTGCTAATTTTTCCTTAATGTATTTCAAACGATAGCAAACAGTCACTGTTTAGTTTGCGGTGTGAAAGAATAAAAGGAAACGAAAACGACACTTGTTATCACTCGCGCGTTTGTGGACGGTGGTGCTCGCGGTAACCCAAAAAATCTGCGTGCGTGGTACCAGAAGAGAATTTCGATCCGGTGCGGAGATTTCCGTCATATCTTTTGTACATCTCGGTGCGGTGCACGTTTTTACTAGAACCCGGCTAGAGGCGACTTTAAAAAATCAGGTATGAATAGAAAGTACTTTTAGTTTTAACTGGAGCGTGTACGCTGGAAAATTGCTAAGAAAAGTGGATATTTTCACTAGTTTTTTTCGATTTAAATTGCCGATTTTTAAATGCAATATATTCTTCTAAGGAAACGACTTTGGATTTAGATTGAAATTTTCTTCGAAACGTTCTTCGTTTGTTTTTCTTGTGTTAAACATTCTTTATTTTCCACAAGCACATTTTACTTAAACTGTGCTTTCATACATAAAAAGACACGCTGTTTTTTTAAACGCATCTGAAAATTTGAATGCTTTAAGGCCCTTTATTTTTGTTTCTGCCCATTTCAAGCGATTTAATCGGCTGTTGCTTAAATTTTCAGCTGAAAATGTTAAACAACGTGTCTTTTTTTCTCTATACCTAGAGAATTGAACAATTATAAACATATATTTTCACCAAACAATCAATGTGATGGCCATAAGCTCAAATTACCTTTAATTATGAGGCAAAGTAGATTACAGTGTTTTCTAATGGAACAGTTGTGTATTAGTTATTGCTTTCTCCCGCAAATGGCCAGATAAATAAATAATTAATTATTTTTGCATGTCGTTTTTTCTCCTTGGAAACTGTATGCACATAATATTCACAGATACATGGTAAAGTATGAAACGCTTGGCAGTGGTTTTTTCTGTTCCACTATTGATTTTTTTCTAAATATTTAACTTGCCGCTTTTAATTCACTCCTTTTCTTTGTGTGTTTTAGTTCAAATAGTCCAATTTTCTTAAATTCTTAGTGAATTTTATTTATTGTGAAACTATTCATATCGTTTTGTTTTCGTGTTTGCCTTAGTATTTATCTTGTTCTTTAGTGTTTTTGTCAGTTTATGAGTTCGTTCTCTGCAGTGGAAATTGTAGTATTCATTTTCTGACTCGTTTAAGCTCCTAAAATCTAATTCACAATTTTAATCGATGCAAAATGGGCAAAAACTAAAATCTTGGCGAAAAAACAACTACCTGAAAAAAAAATGCTAACTAAAGAAAATGAAGGTTATTGCGTGTTTTTAACTTTTATTTGGGGCTTTAATGATTAATCCTCATGTCCGTATTGATAATTTAATAATTGTGTTCTCCAATAAAAATACTAATAGAACCGTTCGTGTAGATTAAGAAGTTTAAAGTGTACTTTTGAACGCTTTAGTAAACCTCTAGAATTTTGCCTTGTGCTCAATAAAGAACCAGTAAATTACAAAATTTGCCTAAGTAGTTCATCCTGTATAACGCATTTAGTCGAGTTTATTTTTAGCCTTAATATGTCGAAACAACTATTAGATGGTTTTTCCATTTTTTGTGTTTTCCACTGTGAGAACGTTTTGTATTAATTTTGTATTTCTTGTCGCCTTGTTTATACTTTAGTTAGTATTAGTTTTACTCCTTAATTGAACTTGCAAATTTTCTTGAATCTTCTTTCATACGAAAATTCATATATTTTTTAGATCAACTATTACTATAAATATACCCATAAAGAATATTCTGACTCTCTCCCTCTTAGTCAATGTTCTCAATTTGCCCTAATGTTTGTCTAAATTCGGTCAAATTTTAAATGATAAATTGATAAAAATTCAGCTTTTTCTTCTGATTGTTCAGTAATCTTTAATTGAAGTTTTTATTTACAATTTTTGTTAGCCCCTGTGTTCGTTCGAAGCGGTTCATCACATTTTTGGTGAGTTAAATACATTTTCAAATCGCAAATTCTAATTTTTGTGCATTTAGCTGTTATGTTGTTGCTTTAGCCTTGAATGCTAAATTGAGAAATATCATCATAAAACAAAAATGTTTGTTCAATAAATGTCCAAAACCATCCATTAAATTTGAAAATTTTCCAAAATATCCATTTATGTGAAGCTTTGCCTAGTTGGATCCAACTAGAAGCTACTCTAGTTGGATTTGTCTGTATTTTCCACCAAGTTTCACAATTTGCTCTAATTTTTCGTATTATAATTTCGCTCGAAATTTAATTGACGAATTCAATAGAGTTTTCTCTTCTGATTATTCAGTCATCTTTGATTGAATTTTTGTATTTACAACTTTTGTTAGTTTCTATGTTTCTTCGAAACTGTTCATCAAATTTTTTTGGAGTTTAATTTATTTCCAAATAATATAATTTTTATTGCTTTAGTCTTGAATAAAAAAATAATAAGTCTGTAAATAAACGCTCAAAGTTTTATGCATTAAGTGGCAATGCCTTAAACAGAGCTGAAACTTGTGTTCAACATTAAAACTTCCAATATATTGCGTTTTTTCAGTTTTTTTGGAAAAAGAACTTTTCTGCGAATAAAATTCCCCTGAAGATTGAACTTGCCTCGGTCAAACTTTAACTTTTTCTTCTCTCATCTAAACTGTACAGTGCAGTAGAAATGTTTGCCTTATCGGTTTTCTTTAACTGTAATCATTTAAATTAAATTAATTACAAATGACAAAACTTTCAAGATTCAACACAAGATTTAAAGTATTCCGTTCCTGCTGGATTTCTCTGCTCTTTTCTCTAAATATGAAAGTTTTTTCAAACTGAATTAATTTACTTTTAAACACTAATAGACTTCTAGACTTTTGGTCTTGTGTTTAATAAACACCCTGTATATTTCTAAATTTGCTTCACGTATGTATCAACAAAGCAGTTAATCTTGTTAAGCCATTTAGTCCAGTTAATTTTTCTCTTTAATTGGTCGAAACAATTATTAGATGGTTTTTCCATTTTTTGTGTTTTAAATTCAATTCAATTTTTTCAATTTTCTCTTAACTTTCGTCTAAATTTGATAAAAATTTTATTTTATGATTGTTCAGTCATCTTTAATTCCTGATGAATTTAATTCATTTTCAAACCGCAAATGGGGGAATTTTTATGTTTTCGCATTGAGCTTTTATTTTTGCTGCTTTCGTCTTGAATGCAAAATTAGGAAATCCCATCATGAGACAAAAATATTTCTTCAATAAATGCCCAAAACCGTCCATTAAATAAGTGGCAAGCCTTAAACAGAACTGAACGGAAATATCCGGCGGTTTTTTAAGTTTTAACTTTTAATTTTTATTTGGATGTTTACAACTTTGAGAACTTCCGTAATTTTTGTATTAATTATTTTTTGTCGCCTTGTTCATACTTAGTTTTACTCTTTAATTGAACTTGAAAATTTTCCAGAACCTCCATTCAGATGAAGCTTTATATAATTTTAAGATCAACTATTTTCCGTAAGTAGGTATATTCTTACTCTAGTTGGATTTTTCTGTATTTTGCACCAATTTTCACAATTTGCTCTAATGTTTCGTATTCTAATTTCGATCGAAATTTAATTGACAAATTCATAAAAATTCAGTACAGTTTCCTCTCCTGATTATTTAGTCAGCTTTAATTGAATTTTGTTATTTATAATTTTTGTTAGTTTCTATGTTCCTTCGAAGCTGTTCAGCACACTTTTGGTGATTGGATCATTTTCAAACCGGCAATGTGAGAATTTTTAATTTTACGTATTTGGACTTCATTTTTGTTGCTTTAGTCTTGAATAAAAAAATAAGAAATCCGATTAGGAAACACAAAAATGCTCAAAACTTGTTCTTTCGTTGAAAAAAATAAGGAATAAAATTCCATGGAAGATTGAACTTTTCCTCGGTCAAACTTGAACTTTTTCTTCCCTCATTCAACACCATTCAGTGCAGTAGAAATGGGTGCTTCATCCGTTTTCCTTCACCGTAATCACATCAACTAAATTAATAAAAAATGACAAAACTTTCAAGATTCAGCACAACATTCAAACTGTTCCTTTTCAACTAAATTCTCTAAATATTCGTTGGTTGATGCATTATTGCTGCCAACAATAAATAGCCGATAGATCGAAAGCTATTATTCACAGTCGCTTAAATTATTTGAGGTCATTTAATGATCTACAAACCTTATAACGGATGTGCAATTAGAAAACAGAACACTAAAAAGTAGCAAACGGACTTTCGGGTCGTAACATGAATAATTAGAATTGACTGTTTGCACTTGTTAGGATGTTTACCGATACCAAAATCATTAAAAGAGATGGATGGAATCTAACCAGTTTCCCCATTGCGGATTGTTTGGTTTGCGTCCTTCAATATGTGTGAATTCTTCCATTTCGGCAATTTTTTTCACAGATTTTCCACAGCGTTCTTATATAAGAATATTTGCATTCAGCCTCATCATGTTAGTGGTGCGTGGCCTTTCTTCGCATCAAAAACTATTCTTCGCGATAAATACTATTTTGTCATAACAAATGGGAATTGTTATTGTTGCAAGAGCATCGGCCGGTTTTTATCGATAATGTCAGGTAGATTGGGAAATTTGCATGTAATTTGTGCCAGCGGGGTCACGTACTCATCAATGAGATTTCTTCACTTGGTGGCCAATCCATTGGGGGGAGATAAATACAAAATAAATATGTAATAATTGGGAAATACTGAATAATAATTTTATTGGCGCGTGGAAACGGTTTCAGTAGCAGACAGTCCATGAAGAAACTGAAGATCCATTTTTAATATTTAACTTCACTTTAGCACTTGGTTTAATTTATTTAACAGCAATATCTGATGGTAATTTTCACACTTGACTTGAAAAACCAGAAAAGTGTCATTGGTTGCGTTGAATTCTATTTTCCGGCCTAGTTAACTTTGTTCTCCAAATAGAAACTTTTACCCAACTGAGTTCTTTCTTCTGAAAACGTATCTTTCCAACTGAACCCCCACTGAAGTGGCGATTTGAAATTTTCACAATCTTTCGGAAAATCATTGACGCTCAAAACTGCTGAAAACTTTATTAACATTGCTTTGATTTTCTTCCGGCTTCATAAAAATTGGCCTTAAAGCAAAAGCTCTGTGTTGTTAATTGCTTCGGTTTGAATCTTTCAAACCGAAGCAATTAACAACACGAAATTTAGAACACATTTAGAAAACTATTGACTCTAAACTTTCACAAAGATTCATTAAAATTGCCCAGAATCCTAATTTTTTTCTAGCCCTGTAAACATTGGTCTTAAAACAGAAGATTTTACTCAGTGGCACTCTCCCATTTAAAAATACCTGTCCTGGAAACGGAAGCAACTGGAATCTTAAAATTTTCCCAATCTCCAGTCGATATCTAATTCTAAGCTTCCTGGAAAACTCACTCAAAGTTCCAGCAATCCTAAGTTTTGCCGGCCTGGTATAAATCGGGCTTAAAGTAGAAGCCCTTACCCAACTGCACTCCCGCTTTGAAAAATTCACATTTTTGAAACCAAAGCAAATGGCGAATTGGCAATTTCACCATCATCAGAACACAGTTGCCTTAAAAGACCCTGAAAGTTTCATTAGAGTTGCGTTGAATTACATTCCTTTTCGGCCTAGTTAACTTTGTTATCAAAATATAAACTTTTACCCAACTGCGTTCTTTCTTCTGAAAACCGCATATTCCAAACTGAACCCAGTAGCAATTTGAAATTTTCACAATCTTTTGGAAAACTATTGATGCTTAAAATTGCTGAAAACTTTCTTAACATTGCCTTGAGTTTCAATTTCTAAGGGCCTCATAAAAATCGGTTTTAAAGCAGAACCTCTTAACCCACTGCGCTCGCTCTTTTAAAAGTTTGAATCTTCCAAACAGAACCATGTAACAACACAAAATGTAGAATATGTTTAGACGGCAATCGACGCTAAAGTTTCACAAAGTTTTATTAAAATCTCCCGAAGTCCTATTTTTTCCTGGCCCTGTAAACATTGGTTTTAAGACAGAAGCTCTTACTTAGTGGCACTCTCGCATTTAAAAATTCCTGTCCTCGAAACCAAAGTAACTGAAAACTTTTTTCACAATCCCCAATAGACAGCTAAGTCTAAGCTTGCTGGAATTTTCATTAAAGTTTCCCGGAATCGTAATTTTTGCCGGCCTGGTAAAAATCGGGCTTAAAATAGAAGCTTATTCCCAACTGCGCTCCCGCCTTGAAAAATTCACATCTTTGAAACCAAAGCAAGTAGCGAATTGACAATTTGACCATCTTCAGAGCACAGTTGACTTAAAAGACCCTGGAAGTTTCATTAGAGTTGCGTTGAATTCTATTTTTTCCGGCCTAGTTAACTTTGTTCTCAAAATAAAAACTTTTACCCCACTGCATTCTTTCTTCTGAAAACCGCATATTCCAAACTGAACCCAGTAGCGATTTGAAAGTTTTACAATTTTTTGGAAAACTATTGACGCCCAAAAATGCTGAAAACTTCCTTAGCATTGCCTTGATTTTTAATGTCTTCCGGCCTTAAAGCAGAAGCTCTTACCCCACTGCGCTCGCTCTTTTAAAAGTTTGACCCTTCCAAACCGAAGCAAGTAGCAACACAAAATTTCGAAACAGTTTATAAAGCCACTGACGCTAAGTTTCAATAAAATCTCCCGGAATCTAAATTGTTTCTGGCCTGGTAAAAATCGGGCTTAAAGTAAATGCTCTTACCGAACTGCGCTCCCGCTTTAAAAATTTAATATCTTTGAAGCCGAAGCAAGTAGCAAATCGTCGATTCCACCATCTTCAGAGGAAACTTGACTTGAAACTCTGAAAGTTGCATTAGAGTTGCGTTGAATTCTATTTCTTTCCGGCTTAGTTAACTTTGTTCTCAAAATATAAACTTTTACCCAACTGCGTTCTTTCTTCTGAAAACTGGATATTCCAAACTGAACCCAGTACGGATTTGAAATTTTCACAATTTTTTGGAAAACTATTGACGCTCAAAATTGCTGAAAACTTTCTTAACATTGCCTTGATTTTTAATTTCTTCCGGCCTTATAAAAATCGGTATTAAAGCAGAACCTCTTAACCCACTGCGCTCGCTCTTTTAAAAGTTTAAACCTTCCAAACCGAAGCAAATAACAGCACGAAATTTCGAATATGTTTAGAAATCAATTGACTCTAAATTTTCACTAAGTTCCATTAAAACCGCCCGGAATCCAAATTTTTTTTGGTCTGGTCAAAATCGGACTTAAAGTAAAAGCTCTTACCCAACTGCGCTCCCGCTTTGAAAAATTCACATCTTTGAAGCCGTGGCAAGTAGCGAATTGGTAATTTCACCAGCTTCAGAGCACACTTGACTTGAAAGACGCTGAAAGTTTCATTAGAGTTTCCCGGAATGTTAATTTTTGCCGCCCTGGTAAGGATAGGGCTTAAAATAGCAGCTCTTACTGAACTGCGCTCCCGCTAGTCGACTTTGGTCTCAAGATTGAAACTATTTCCCAACTGCGTTCTTTCCTCTGAAAATTCGCATTTCATCTGACTGCGATTATTTTGTTATCTGAAGATGAAAGATATTTTGAGCAACTTTTATTTTTCAAAAAATCCCCTGCTGCCCCTAGAAAAATTTCTGTCAAAATCCAAAATGCATGTTTTTTGAGCTCAATGGATTGTTTTCGGTCTTAAAAACCCTGTCATTTGCATATTTCAGGTGTTTGAGTCTTAAACAAAGAAAATATCGTCGGTTAAAGATTGTGACCGTCCAAAAATCCCTTAAAATGAACATAAAATACAGATGTTCGGGACCTGAAGCTTCCAGCGTATTTTTCAACGAGCTCATTGCGTTTCTCATTCTCTCTTTGAAGAAACAAAGTTTGATTTTAACCCTTCTTTATTTACATTGTAAGCAATTAACTACGAAAAAATGTTCAAATTCCGTTTCCATTGCTACAAACTTTTTTGAAAAAAAAGTAAAATTTAATTTTATGGCCTCGTCTTCACCTGATAATTTACTGTTTTTGTTTTGTCTGCTGTTTTCTACTGCGCTTAATCCTACGTCTGGAATTTCATCAGTTTTTTTAGAACGTTGACTTTGGTCTTCGGTGAAAGCAATAAAAGCTTTCTATAAAGCTTAGAATGTCTGCTTGCAAGCAGATCGTTTGCCCTTGATTTATTTTTAAAGCGTTAGTTTTATCTCTGGAGAACACATTTAGTCCCAGATTTTTTAGGTTTCCTCATTTGTCCGTAGTATAGCTTTAGTGTTGCACTGTCTACTGTATAATTTCCTTTACGTTTGTTTTGTATTTCTTCCTAATTTTCTTCATTTTCAGCATCTGCGTAGGTCCAGGACTAATCGAAAATGTGATATTAAATAACAACACGAAGACTTATCAGGATGTTGTTCTTAACTGAATCTGTCTATGCCCTACTACTGTTGTATTTTTGTTATGTGTTTTCTCTATGACCACTTAATTGAGCTGTGTGGTTTAGTAATCTCGATCTAAAAGTCCATAAAAACTGTATAATTTTCTGAGCCGCAAGCGTGTTTTCCTGCATTTCCCATCCAATTTCCAATATCTTTGCATATTTTCCAATTATTTTTTTAATGTTTGGGTCTCTAATTCTTTAGTTAAACCTTTCATCTAACTTTCTTTGAGCACTCGTGATTTTCCAAATATTCATGTACATTTCCACACATTTTTGGTAATTTCCCCGCTAAATTCATAGATTAAAACATAAAATCCAGCTAAATGCGGATTACCAAGTATTATTTTACGATGCTCTCGATGATAAACCGAATGTTAAATTGCCTAAATTGCTTTCATTTCTCTTTGTTTTCCAATTCAGCCGTCCGACTTTTACTCAAAACGCCCATTAGAACATCATGTTTTGCTATTGTAAATTCATAGCCGATTAACACTTGCAATGAAGATCAACTCGACTTCAAATTTTTTATTTGCGGCTTTCTCTTCTCATAGTAGCAGTCGAGTGTTGGATTGGGCACTGACCAACCTTCACCTACTAATATTGACCCATTAGAAGAAATTTTGTTTACCTTCGAACGAATCCTGGCCAAGAGAAACAGTTGACAAATTTTACCGAACGTCTTCGTGCAATCAGTCACGACCGCTCCTTTTATGTGTTTTTTATTGACAGATTTAGGATGAAGAGTAAAAGGACAACCGACTTAGAAATCGGGTTTTTAACTAAGTGCATTAACATATTTTAATGTTCCTCGCAATTAATCCAAAAAACTTAATTACAGATTAACTACTGATTTATAACCAAGAGCCAGAAGCTTTTTTGATCGGTTAACAAACTGTTGCAAATGAAATACATACAGGATTGTCTAGTTTATCCGCCCTTCGAGCTTCGAGTTCAATGCAGAAATATTCCTTGCTTCTCAATGGTGTTTCTTAGGCAAACTTGAAAAATAGACTGTAACTAATGAATATTCGGGTGCTACTTTGGATCAACGTAATTTCGCCAAGGCATGCAAGAGATGAACCAAAATTTTGGGCGATTGTCGCCTTTATTGAAGCCGATCCTCTTGACCGTTATCAATAAATTTCCATTGACAGTGAAAAACTAGCTGGCAAACGAATGCCGAATATTTCAGTGGCATCATTACAGTTGGAACTTTCTCCGAATTACAACAAATATGACCAATAATTAATAGCAAACCATCAGGTACCATTGCAGGCAACGACCGTGAAATCTCGGACAATGAAAGTTCTATTTCTTCTGCGCTTCTTCAATTTTAAGTGGGGCGGGTCAAGTGCGCATTCCATCTCATCACTTTGCGTGCTCTTAAGGACTGTTTGGGTGTGATTAATAGCGGAACTGGAAAATTAATAGCTGAATTACTCACTAAAATTAGGGAAAATAAATCTATTTAATTCTGCTCTAGTGGCATAGTAAATCTAGAGTTCGCATGTTTTACTAGTTTTTTATTACTAATGGACAATTAGCTGCAGCTAATGGTTAAATCTTCAAAGTTTTTATGAGAGAAAATGTTAGTTTTTTTCTACGAAAAATTGCATAATTACTCAAGAAAGCTGCAAACGTACTTTATCTATTTCTTAAGTTAAATTGACGAGGTTTATGTAACTGGCTTCTGGTCCTCATGCTAATTATTTTTTATTTTTTTTGTTAATATTATTATTAATATTCTTTCCAACAGAGAAGGCTTTAGGAAAAAATTTAACGATGCTAAAAATGAAAGAAATTTCCTCCAGTACGAGTCAAATAATCAAAATTTTTCAAGTTAATTAGTTTTAGATCTGAGGGTTAATGAGATTTGATTTATGTTCTTTTAATTTGTGACTTTGAAACTATCTGCAAATGCCATCCGCCAAACGAGTTTCTTCAAGTACTAATTTGTAGTTACTATTTTCGATATAAACTGAAAATCATCAACTGAATTGAAAAATTCGAGAAAATAGAAAGAAAACCACAAAATAAAGCACTTGAAACTAGTTTTGATGCAATTTAGCAAAAGGCGATGTTTAGCTCAGGGTATTCCTTATACGAAGGAATATCTTTAGTTTACCTCAACTATAAAGTAGTAACTAAATTGGCAAACTAAAATATCAGAGAAGAAACAAGGGATAAAGCCAAGAAGATAATTAAAAAGAAGGATTAAAAATGTGACAAACATCAGTTTCTAACTTTAGTATGGAAATTTCGCAGCAAGTAACATATTTAAATGGAAATTACGGCAAAAAGTCAAAGAAAATAACATTTCTTAAAAACTACGAAAAAAATTAAATCGACGTAAAGCATTAAGAATAGAAATTAAAATATATGGAAAAGTACTGACTTTTTTTTCTAGACAATTAATTTAAGATTTTGTCTATCGATCCTATGGAAAGCTATCAACTCAATCGATGGTCAAATAGATACTTTTGAAAACGAGAGAAAACAAGAAAAGTTTTCCTCCTCATAGGAAATACAGAGAAATATACCAATATAAAATTGTACAAAATACATATGTAATAAAAAGTGTGCAAATAATGTGAAATGTTAAATCTACATTAAAAATCCCACACGCAATTTAAAGATGACACTTTATAACAAACTTATTTTTCAAATTTTTGCTTGAAAATAAAAATATGTTTTGGTGAATTTTGGTGAAATTAATCCAAGTTAGTTTCTGATGCTAAGAATAACTTCTTATTTCAGTTAAATTTAAAACGCTGAAGTGAGGAATAAATTAACAAATGAAAGCCTCAGAACAGAGGACAGAGGAAGAACACACTAATTCGTTCGTTAATAATTTAAATAAAAATTCAACAATTCTAAAATTTATCTAAAAGGAAAAACAAGACATAAAAACAGGAATCAATGCACTTTTAGCAACCACAAGGCAAAGCCAGTCTATAAGGAAAGTGATAGTCAAAATAATCTAAGCGACGTAAAATAGAATTAAAAGAAATAATTTATTCAAAATTAATAGTAAATCTAAGGTTCTTTCATGTCGCAATTAAATTCGTTGCTAATAAATAGGAGTGAACGAATTTACGAATTAGTAATTAATATGTCCAATAAAAATTTAAAAATTCCAAAATTTCCTCCTTAAAAACAGGATCTAAAAAACAGGAATCAATGCTCTTTTAGAAGACAAAGCCAGTCCATAAGAAAAGTAAAGAAAACTTAACTAAATATGCAAATTATAGGAGAATAAGTCATCTAAGCAACATAAAACAGAATTCGTTGCTAAAACATAGGAGTGAACGAGTTTACGAATTCGCAACTAATAATTTCAATAAAAATTTAACAATTCTAAAATTTATCTAAAAGAAAAAACGAACATAGAAAAATTGGAATCAATGCACTTTTCGAAGGCGAAGGCAGTCCATAAGGAAAGTAAAGAAAACTTAACTAAATATGAAAAGTAGAGGATAGTACGTCATCTAAGCAACGTAAAATAGAATAAAGGAAACATGTATTCAAAATTAGTAAATCAATGGTTTTTCGTAATCAATTCGTAATTATAAATTACAATAAAAATTCAAAAATTTCTCTTAAAGGAAAAACAGAATCTAAGAAACAGGAATCAATGCACTTTAAGAAGACAATTTTAAAACTAGTCTATAGGGGACTAGATACTAGGGAAAATGAAGAAAATGTAACTAGATATGAAAGGTAGAAGAATACGTAAATTCAAATGAGAATAAAATTCAATGGAAATTAAAATAAAAAAATTACAAAATTTTCAAATTAATTTTGTCTTGAAAGTTAAATAGAAACGTTCAATATAAGAGAGATAATAGCAAATATTTGCCTTTGTAGCTAGTAGCGACAAAACTAAGAACGACAAGAAAAAACTCTGAACATTACAAACAAGGCTTTCTATACCATAAAAAAGGCTATTTAAAGCCTTAAACTTGACATTAGGAAAATAAGTAAATTGTCCAGTTATACGCTTCAGAAAAGTGAAAAGGAATCCATTGAAAATATGCTCGAAATGCAGAAGTGTGTGAAAATTAGTTTCTAAAAAAGTGATAAATCTGTTATTTGTCAGATTTTGGCAAAAACCAAATTTATTCAAATTTCAGGTATGCATATAGAAGATATTGAAGAAAAATACACTTCTGAGATTCGATGATAAATGGATTGTAATCGATTAAATTAGCAAACTGGTCCTAATGACTGTACATTTTTTATTAACACATCTTGTTGATTCGATTTCGAGCAACGATTAATAGTTTGGCAACCAAAAATCAAAACCTGTGAATTCTGTTCTGAATCAAGGCCTCACTCACTTAGGATCAGTGAATTTGCAAACTATTAAATCCAGTAATTTACATCGCAAATCAGTTACTTCCTGCATTTTTCATGCAAGCACTACCTGGTTTCCTTATTGCTCTTGCTGAAATCCGCTTGATATTTTCAGCAGCGATTTAATTTTTCCATTGAATACAAGCTTGTGATGATAATTCGTTTCACTCATAAACGTTTCAATCTGTTTCCAAATTTTTCGAGCTCAAATAAGTCTATTTGTAGCCGAGAAAAATGTCGATTATTCAACCTTCACCGCGGAAAAATGTTAGTTTATGTATTCGGCACAGTTCAACGATTTACCAATACAAAGCTATCCAAATACTATGTTGTACCTACGAAGATTGATGCTCATAATTATGACAGGAGTGTTGTGAAAAAACGACGGTCATAAGTTTAATGTCCAAAACCAATGACCTCTATTGACTTGATGTTTTCTCTTCGATTCAAGGGCTAAAACATTAGGCCAAATATGCTCACATGTGCACGTACATTGTGTGTACGTTTTGAAACATTCGCTAATTTTGTTGCCAATTGTATTTTTCATATTTCTTTGCGTTGCCTCGAACTGGCCGTCAGTTTCATCATAGAGAAAGGACTGAAACTTTGCGGCTGTTCAATGGAAGACATCTTGTTGTTGATCAAATCATAGGTGAATGAAAACTGTAACCCAAAGTTAATCAACACGTTGATCTTGCTTTAACTTTGACGACATTCATTCGAAAGCACAATTAGAATCTAATATATGACGATTTTATTATGTCAACTTCTAATTTATTGAAGGTAGTTACGCCCAGGACTTCAGCGTTAGTTATGTGGACGGACAGATTGGAAAAAAAAATTGTTAACAAACGACTGAAATAAACAAAAAACGACACAAAGAAGTTATATTTATGTGATGGCCAATACAAAAACGATTTTTTGAAAGTTTATTCTCGTTCCAGGAGAGAAATGAACTAAACTGAGCAGAATTTTCCTTATTGTTTTAAGTTGCGAATGTAACTTTAGCAAGAACAAATTCCTAAAAACCTGATACTCCAGTCAAATGGAATACAAATGAAGAATTCTCAAACGAAGTTGAAAATAGAGAAATTCGCAGTTCAGATTCATATCTCTATCAATCTCTATCTCAGTTCAATCGAGGAGCCTTTCACTTTAACAATCAACATAAGAAAATTATTTGCTAATAATTTGTAAGTTTTGTTGGAAGTTATGTATTTTCAGTTGCATAACCAGAAGCAAATAAAGGCTTATTTTTTTATAAAGATGGTGAATATGATACCTAAATTGTGGGTTTGGCAATCTGTATTCAAATTTGCTCGAAGCATGAAGAAATTAAGGCAGCAGCTAAAAACTAAAACTATAACAATATTGATAAACAAAAGAAATATATAGTAGAAGAGGAAGAAGATGTAACTGATGAAAAATGAAGACGAGGACGGTTTGGAAAATATGTACGTACTAAAGTAGAACCACCGGAAGATTTGGCACAAATGAGTAAGGAATTGGGCAAAAATTACATGTTATTGAGGAGAAACGAGGAGGAAATTAGGCCAGGTTTACAAATGAAAAAGATAAGAATACAAATATACAAAGGAAACATAGAATAGTAAAGAAACATAATATAACTAATGAAAAATAAAGACTCCGGCGAATTGAGAAACATGTATGTACAAAACCACTAGAAGATGTAGCACAAATGACTAAGAAATCGAGCAAAAACTGCACGTTATTGAGAATAAACGTGGCGGAAATTAGTGCAGATTTACAAATGTAAAAAGTAAGGACACAGATTTACAAAGGAAATAGTCAAAAGAATAAATAGATGTAACTGACGAAAAATGAAGACTCGAACAATTTGAGTCATTTAAATGTACAAAAGTAGAATCGCCAGAAAACTCAGCACAGATGAGTAAGGAATGGAACAAAAACTGTACGTTATTGAGAAGAAACGTGGAGGAAATTACGGCAGATCTACAAATGAAGAAGATAAGGACACAGTTATACAAAAGAAACATACAAAAATAAAGGAAGATGTAACTGATGAAAAATGATGCCTCCCACAATTTGATGCATATGTATGTAGAAAAGTAGAATCACCAGAACATCAGCACAAATGAGTAAAGAATCGATCGAAAAATGCACGTTATTGAAAGAAACGTGGATTAAATTAGGGCAAAAATTATTTTATAATAAAATAAAAATATATTATAAAAAATATTATATTAGGTCTGGCTAAAATCGGTAACTTCTACTTTCTCATTATGGCATTCCAAAATCATTAAATGCATTTATTAGCTATTACTAGTTTCGGTATGAATAGAATCCATTCATCATCATTTTCTGATTTTTGGGAAGGATTTCAGTTGATCGGTACCACAATTTACCGTTTGCAGGGAGTTAAATGAAGTTTTTTGCCTTCCACTTTACCGAATCGATTTGACCTGGAATCGATTCGTATTTGTTTCAGTACTAATTGGTGCCATTTTCAACCAATTCTAATGTCATTTGACACTTTTATTCAATTTTGAAAATTTCCCTTCCATGAGAGCCTGTATGTACAAACTTTTTCGCCTTCCCCTGTAGCTTACAGAGGAATTTTTTTTTGAACCGACCTAAGTTGATTTGTCATGTAACTTTTCCATATCTAACCACTTGTCAAGGAATAGTTCAAAAAAAAAATTTAAAAAAAGTTACCTAAAATTTTGGTGGGTTACGATTTTTCCGAAATTTTACCTTTTTTTACGAAAACAAAGATTCCTGTCGACAAAAGTTAATCTTTATAAAATCTCAGGTCCATCAAGCAATCAAGCATTATCGAACGGTATTTTTTCAATTTTCCAGCTTTCATAGTTTTCGCGAAAATCGCGAAAATATGGTTTCCAAAAATCTGTAAATATGTCGGTAACCAAAAGAGCTGAACTCAATCTATTCAGGCCAGTCGATTGGCCGTCTCAAGCTCCATAAAAAACTTGGTTTTAACTTTTTCGCTACGATCAATAAAAACCGAGCAATTGACAATTTTCTAAAAACATGCAAGCCTTTGGGGAAAAAATTTTCTAAATTTTTACCAATTTTGCGATGTCAAATTTCAATCAAATTTTGAGAAAGGGAGTCTTTACTGATCGAAAGCAATTCATTACACTTGAAAAATTACTTTTTTTCGAAAAAAATCCTTATCGGGACCAGAAGGACTCGTCCAGAGCCCGCTTTATGCAAAAATGTCCTTTTCGCAAAAAATGTGGTTGAATGTTTAATTTACATGGACGAAATTAGCGCCACTTAACTGTCTGGTTTGGGCTATGAAGCTTTAAAAATTATACAGAAAATTTAAGCAAAGAATCAACATTTACATTAGCAAGTAATATAATAAGTATAAAATTCTATATAAAAGAAGAAAGTATAATTCATCTCTGGATGAGTGTGTGGGTTGAAACACATGAGAAAATTGAAATACAGCAAAAATGTTCCGCTGTTCTTTACCTCATTTTCCAGTAATCCGAGAGGATAGTCCGACAGCCAAAGTTCGAATCGTATTTGGTGGTTCTGTTAAAACCGCGTTAGGAACAACTGAAATGCAAAAGAAGTACAGAAATGAGTAAGAAAGTGAGCAAAAATTATAACTGATGAAAAATGAAGACGAGGATGATTTGAGAAATATACAAATGTAGAACCACCGGAGTTTTTAGCACAAATAAATAAGACATCCAGTATTGAGGGGAAACGGGGAATAATTTAGGGCACGTGCTAGAAATTAAAAAAAATATTGAGGAGAAATATGGCAATGGGACAGATGCATTAATTTGTTAAAAGCTCTATTAATACCTGCAAACTTCTAATTTAAACTGTATTCAACATGGACTTTATGCTTAACGGTTGGGTCAAATTCTGAGCTGAGCTTGTTGCAAGAGCCAGGGCGCCAAAGAAGCCAAAACAGGATTTAGCACCACTTTTCAAAGAAACAATGTTGGACAATTCGTTCTGATTTATCTAAACGAGCGGTTCTCTATTCGTTTGTCTTCAGCTTCGGTTCAAATGTAACGCGCACTAGAAGGAAGCGAAGCGAACATGATCATTTTTACATTGATTCATATGGAGATGCGCTTATGGTTGAATTAAACTAGATTTACGTTATGCGACAGGCAGATACGTCAGAGCAGGCCTGGGTAACACTGTCTTGAGTTACGCTATTGAGTTGTTCCCACCCTCTGAGTTATAACTCATCGGTTCATGAGTTTTAAATGATTTATTAAAGCTTGACGAGACCCGAGACTGGAATTTTCACATCTAAGAAAAGGTCATCAACATTTTTTCTGGATAACGTTTTACTACTTTGTTCAAGCAACTAAAAAACTCATCTAGATTTTCCCGGCAAGAAAACTGAATCCAAAGAAAGTCGCCGAGCTTTCTTGTTAAATCGATATCTTAATGTTTTTGCATAAATGATTCAGTTTGCCAATATTTTAGGGATGGTGTTGTTTATAAATATTGACCTAAAAGTGACAAAACCCCAGTTTCCAATAGTTTTCCAAATAAACGATTATACACTTTCGCTTTTTCAGTTAGGGAAAATATTTTTGGAAAAACACCCACACATAATTATTAGGGTTTTGTCCATAATTCAAAGCTGCAAAAAGTTTTCCAAAAATTTGTGCAAAGCGGTTAAGGAGGCGAGTGTTCCAATAAAATGTATCTTATTATATATAATTTTTCACCGAAAATACCTGAATATTGTCAGTATTTTAAATAAAACTAAAATATAATGCGATTTTTGAGAGAAACTTTGTTAAAACTGGAAAGACCTGACAATTGAAAGAAAATTTTAAAATCTTCAGAGCGATGAGCTATGGGCGGATAATTTTACAAATGTTTTTTTTCTAAACTTTTACTCTCTGGTGGTTTTTTCAAGATAATCCTAATTACTTTCGGTAAAAAACTGAATAAAATTATTTGGTTTTTGTGCCAAATTCGAAGCTGAAATGGGTTTTCTAAAGTTCCCTGCAAACCGATGAATGAGGCGAATTTTCTAGCAAAATTAATTTTATGATTTTTGGCTGAAAAGATCCCATTATTTTCAGGAAAAAAAACTTTGAGTTTTGTTGTCGGCTTTGGGGAAAACCTTAATGGCTTTTGAGGAAATTTTCTTATAAATTTTTTACAAAACTATAAATTTATCTTGTAATTTTTCGCGTAAAAGACCTCCAGATTGTCAGTATTTTTAAGTGAAACTCTACAAAATAGAGCGTTTTTGAGTAGAAAGTAAAGCAAAAAAAATGTGTCAAAACTTAAAAACCACATTTTTTAACAAACTCTACCGTCTTCAGAGGAATGGAGGAGACGAAATTTCCAAATAATCTCTTATAAACCTTCGCTTATTGTGTTCGTTTTTTGATAGAAATTATTTTATTTTTGTTCCAAATTACAAGCTGGAAAGGGATTTGAAAACTTTTTACAACGCGACGAAGGATTCGAAATTTATTTCATAATTTTTCGCGGAAAATACCTTAAGATTGTCGGCAAGTTTAAATGAAACTTTAGAGAATTGAGCATTTAGAAGAAAGAGTAACTTGGCTAAAACTGGAAAATTCTGAAAATTTGAAGAAATTTTCAAAATGTTATTAATAAATGGCCCTTAAAATAAATATAACAACTAGTAAAAAAGTCATCAACATTTTCCCACCAACGGAACTGAGTTACTGCGTCGGTGCGTTGGGTTGACGCACCAAGCCACTTGCATATCACTGCGCCAACTCCTAAAAATTCACTGAGTTACCCAGGCCTACTTCAGAACAAATCTTTACGTTCACCTTTGGAACTGATTTTATGAACTTTTTCTAAGGTTTTAGTGGTTTTAGTACTTTGGAACCGATAATTTGTAGCCAAAAACATTTGCGTTACTTATTTGCTTTTGGCACATAAAATTACCATTTTATGTTTACAGTCATATGGTTTAATATTTAGATGAAGGCTATAATTGGAAACGTTAATTTTCCACTAATTTATTGCATTGTTTGAGGCGACAATAACAGAATTCTAAATTTGGTTTTACAACAAATATGTTATTGATTGGTTGTCTGTATGCAAAACGTCGAAATTCAATTCAAATCAAGTCTCAAAAAACACACGGTGAGCCAAAAATAGGTTTAATCCCGGTTTCCTAACTGAAAGGGGCACCCGTTTAATGTTACCACTATTTTGGCTCGCAATGTATTTCAAGTTCAAGTTCAAGCTTTGAATTAAAACTAGAACAATCAATTGAAATTTTAAATTAGCGCGAAGGTAAAATAAAACTATGCACGATGTATAAATCCATAAATGTATACGAAATGTGCTTCTTTCCCATATTTAATGTGCGTTCGGTTTCCAGACAGACTTGTTTCGTTTTAGGATGAGTAGCAATCTACTGACGAATATATCGTACGATTTGTTGTTGGCGTCCGAAAAAGACTGCTCGAGTCCCGAAAAAGATGAACCCAAGACAGCAGAAGAAAACAATTTAATCAACGGCCAATATATAGGACACCGAGAAGATGCACAGGGTTTGCTCAAAAATAACGATTTAGCAACCAAAAATATGGAAATTGTCTGGAAGAACGTGGCGATTTTCGTCGTTTTGCACAGCGTGACCGTTTATGGGTTATACCTATTGTTCACCTTCCAACTGAAGATTGCCACGGTATTATTTGGTAAGCATGCACCCGTTGGGCTAACCGACTTGATCACTTAATTGCTGGATTTTTTAGCATATTTTTACACAATGTATGCGGCATTTGGAATCACAGCCGGAGCTCACAGATTGTGGGCTCACAGGTCCTACACAGCCAAACTACCATTAAGAATTTTTCTAATGCTGGCTCAGAGTGCCGCTTTGCAGAACGACATTCACGAATGGGTAAAATTGTACCTTTTTGTTGAAGTTTGAACACCGAACAGTTTTTATGGGGTTTCAGGCAAGAGATCACCGAGTCCATCATAAATTCACCGACTCGGATGCGGATCCGCACAATGCAAAGCGAGGATTTTTCTTCTCACACGTCGGCTGGCTTATGTGCAAAAAGCATCCTGATGTTTTCACCAAAGGGAAAACTGTCGATATGTCCGATGTGCTGAATGACCCAGTAGTACGCTTCCAAAGAAAGTAAGTGGCCATTTGTGCAATGTTGCTTAATTTAATTTAATAACTTTGTATGATCAGAACAAGTACAGCTTTCTTAACTGTATAAAAATATCAATAAAGTGCATCCTAAAGGTTGAAATACTGATGATAAAAACGTGATTTTGCCTTAAGAAATCGGCAGTTAAATAATTCGATGGGACACTAATGGCTTTTTAATAACTTGGTTCAGAACCGAGAAACAACTGAGTTGATCATGCAGGCATTTTTTGCCAACTTATTGCAATTACTTGAAAAAATGCCGAATTGGTTTTTCACTGCAGTTAATGGATCGATTTGCCACATCGGACAATGGAAACAACCTTGTCTGGAATTATGTTGCATATTATTTTTAACATACATTTTTTTGGCAATTACTGTTGCATAACAGTGGCTTTCGACAAGGACTTTTTCAGGAGATTTAACTCCTACCGGTGTTAAAACATTGGATTTCAGGGCTAATGAGAACGAAGAACTGAGAAAAAAATTTTTTTTGACTTTCAATTTTCCTTTACTTATTCTTTTTTTATTCTTTACTTCAAATTTCCTAATCGAAATCGAATATCTACCAGTATTTTTCCTTCAGAAGTTCAGCTCAATAAATTCTCAAAATTCTCTTTTAAAGCTGGGACTTTCAGATACGATTTTTCAACATTTTATACAAAAACCAACATTACTTTTTAATCCATGAAGCTTTATTCAGAAACTTTTCTATTGGTTTTTGCATTTGATCTAAATGATTCAGCTTTGTAGTAAAATCATGAAAATTTCTAGTTAACAGAGTCTCCTCCGTAAATGTTTCCCCAATTTTTGTATTTGTGGTATTCATTAATTTTCTTAACAAAATTTTCGATTTGCACACATTTTGAAGCATAAACGTCGCCTTTCTTCATCTCGATAGGATAGAGCCTTTTCCAGAAGAAGTCCATGCACGATTACGTAAAAAAATGTTTCAAAGTAAAACAACTTAAAAAAAATTACATAAGTGTCACATGTTTAGGAAAGTTTACATAAGTGTTACATGTACAACATGTTTAGGGAAGTGATAATCTCAGGCAGGGTTTGGAACATATCTGCTCTCATCAGTTGGGTTTATACTGAAATAACACTCGCAAAATCCGCACTTTACACACAGCAACAAATCAACCAATAAATGTAAAATGCAGCTTTCGGGAGCTGATTTTCGTGATAAATCCAGCCGATCAGGGCTAATAGACTTCAATCGAATCCATTCAAGGGGTGCCTGGTATTAACACATCTTGAAATAATTGCATGCTCTCTTATGTGAGTATTACTATTATTATTATTATGGAGACTTTTAATAAGCGTTTGAACAAAAGCATACAAATCTGTTTAACGAATGGCATTTTTGACGGCGGTTTGATCGAGCAAAAATAGTTATTTAGTTCAATAATGTCCAAGAAAAAGTCATGCCACATACTAAGTGCAAACATTTTTATTAAACGTGCCTGTTTTTTTTTACTAATATTTTTCTACTATTGGCATCAAAAAAACATAAAATTCAGCCTTAGCTCCAAAAAAATGTAAGTTTGGTTTGTCACTTGAATTTTCGACACTCTGTATGCTCAAGCATTATCTTAAAATAGACTTTAAAACCTACATAGTCATTCAAGGTTTTTCCACTCTTTCAGCTTGAAACTCTGATTGTTTGGAGGTGCACCTTTTTTATTGACTTATTCATGCAAGGTCCAATCCGTCCATTCAAAGCATTTGCCTTTAAGCATGCTTAAATAAATGAGAAAGGGGTGCTGTGAAGCACAACACCCTGAAAATTTCAACTCCAAGAGACCCAAATCAGGAAATCTTGCTGGCCATTGCTAGTAGATACAAAAATCTACAACTTTCGTTGAAAAAGCGAAGGAAATTATATAGAGAGTTCATTTCAAGGGTCGCAAATTATTGTGGGTTCTTTCCATTTTCACCCCCCGATTTTCTGCTTGGCCAGGAACATTTTCCCTATCCGATCTTTCAACCGCCCCCAATAGACAATGTTGTTTGCAGATACTACCTTCCTTTGATTTTGCTGATGAACCTTACGGTCCCTACTTACGTCACATACTGTTGGATTGGAGAGGATTTCTGGACATCGGTGATAGTCACCTTTGGAAGATATGTGCTTTCCCTGAATGGCACTTGGTTGGTGAACAGTGCGGCCCACATTTGGGGCATGAAACCCTATGACCAGTGAGTTTTCACGTTGCGAAAGAAACTTAAAATCCCTAATTTGTCTGCCCTTTTCAGAAACATTAAACCGACAGAAAATAAGTTTGTGGCTGCTGTGGCCTTTGGAGAAGGCTGGCATAACTACCACCATGTGTTCCCTTGGGACTACAAGGCAGCCGAGCTGGGGAATTACAAGTGGAACTTTACCACTTGCTTCCTGGATTTTATGGCGAAAATTGGGTGGGCCACTGATTTGAAGACGACATCTGAAGAAATCATCAGAAAAAGGTAGACAGACAGGAGTTGAATGAATGCAAATTAAGTGTCCAGTAGCAAGTCTAGATGATAACTCTTTTTTGGCTTCCAGAATGCTTCGTACTGGAGACAACAGTTTGCGATTGACTCTCCAGAACCAAGAATCGAAACCGTTATCTGAGCGTGACATTCGTGCTCACAGTGAGCATCAGCATCCTGATGATGGAGACTTGATTTGGGGCTGGGGTGACAAGGACATGGACCAAGAAGAAATCAACGCAGTCAGAAGATCCAATAGGAAAAAAGCGTGATTTTAAGATTGAAGTGATTTCTTTTGCTGTAGAACATTGCAAGTTCATGTGATAATATTTATATATCTATTATTGTAATAAATAAATGCATTCTTGTTCATCAAGAATTGCTGGTTTGGGCGATGAGATTTAATTTTCATTAGACCTTTAGATGAGGTGAGTGCAACTGACTGAATGAAACTGAATACTCAAACGTCCAAAAGGGTCCCTTTAAAGTTTTCGCTTCCAATGCGTTAACAAACAAGTTTGAGCCTGTTTCCAAAACTATTTTTACACAGTAATCATCTACGAGTGGAATGCTATTTGCAAACTGTCAGAATGTATGCAACAATCGGGGGCCGAGTTTGATGGAGCATTTCGGATCTGAAGGCGCACCCAAAGTGGAACTGATCGTGCCTGAAGATGGCCGGCTGTCGAAACGCTCCGCCAAATGGAGAGCGATTTTCTATGTATTTTAAACGAGTTTGCGTCAAAATCCACCCTCAAAACTGCACAAAAAAACCGTGGGGGACACGTTCAACGTGATTAGACATGCGATTAGTTCAGCATTCAACTGTCACCGAGTGTCAAGGGGGCCAGTGACAGACGACCAGGGGGCTGTCAAGGTTGACAGCCGTCAACGAATTTAACATGAGCAAAGCGATCGGGGCCCAAAATGCATCTTTAGAAGACAATTTTTTTTCCTGCTGAGAAAGTTTGTCGCATAATTCGCAAAAAAACAGGCGCATTAAAAAATTAAAACTTCGTTGGCAAGTGCGCAATTTTTCCTAAAATCGTACAATTTTCAAATTTAAATTGGTTGAAAAATCTGCGGGATTGAAAAGTTCGAAGGACCAGTAAAATTCTACTGAACTATTTTTATCTTAAATAATTATGCGTTGGATGAATGCCCAACTCGTTTAAGGGCATAAATCGTTTGAGGCCTACGAGGGTTTGAATGTTACGTTAACGCTTTTCCTGCTGTGAGAAATTGAGTCGGATTCGAAAAATTTTAATTGCAGTGAAAGCTCAATTTTTTTTCAAAATGACAAATTTACAATTTTTAAATCAGTTTAAGAACCTGCAAGATTGAGAATCCTGCAGACTACTGAAACGAACATTTTCAAACTATCACACTGAAAACGAATTCTGCACGAAATTCGAGGCGCCAAAGATGTTTTCGAAAAAATCTCTCATTCCTGCAGGAAAAATCCGCGTATGGACCTGCAGGATTGACGACTCTGCAGGACTTTGGGTCGAATATTTTCTAACATTCACACTTTGGATGAATTTTAAACGCAATTTGAGTCTCCAAAAGACGTTTTTCACTTCATATACGTTAACAATACAAAAAATCACTTTTCTTGTATTGTTAACGTATATGAAGCTACCATCTCGGGCTGTAATAGAAAAGTTTACCTTTAACAGTTTTGAACCGTAATGAAAGGTTTTTTGGTTTCTATCTTGTTTTCCTTGTTTTGATGCCCTTTTTTGCCTGCTCTTTTAGTCTCTCGACATGGTCGTTTTCGGATCAAATCGTCCCAAAAAGTGAAATATCTCATTGTCTACCGTCTACTAAACAGTCTACTGAACGGCTTTCGAGAGATAACAATTTTGACTCAAAAAGCCTTCAAGTTCCTTCAAGTACCTTCAGAACGAAAAAGATTTGACTAAAAAACAGTGCAGGATAACTGAAAGACATTTTGTATTATTGTTTTATTAAAAAAATATCAGTTTTATATACAGATGAGAAAAATAAATATTTACAATTCAGTTTCATTATGCAACAAGTGTGGACATAAAGTTTGCATGTATTAAAACCCGGGATTAAATTTATCATTTTTATGTGCATTTTTATTTGTCCCGTCGATTGTTAAACGGCCTAATTATCCAAGGTTTATGTACCACTAAATGTGCGAAATGGTTCAGTCTCTTTCCATCTAATCAAATGAATTTTTCCGTCTTCTAGATCCATCTATTACCTACACCAGATCCATCTATTAAATGTAGGATGAAATTAATTTTGCATAGAATTTAGGTCAGCGAAGCCCAGTTTAAAGGGACGTTTTTAATTAAAAAAATTTAATAAAAAATGCACAGGGTTTACGCAAAAATAACGATTTAGCCACCAAACATATGGAAATTGTGTGGAAGAACGTGGCGATTTTCGTCGTTTTGCACAGCGTGACCGTTTATGGGTTATACCTATTGTTAACCTTCCAACTGAAGATTGCCAAGGTATTATTTGGTAAGCATGCGCCCGATGGGTTAATCGACTTGATCACTTAATTGCTGGATTTTTCAGCATATTTTTACACAATGTATGCGGCATTTGAAATCACAGCCGGAGCTCACAGAATGTGGTCTCACAGGTCGTACACAGCCAAACTACCCTTAAGAATATTTCTAAAGTTGACTCAGATTGCCGCTTTGCAGAACGACATTCACGAATGGGTAAAATTTTGATTTTTTGGTGAAGTCTGAACATACAGTTTTTATGGGGTTTCAGGCAAGAGATCACCGAGTCCATCATACATTCACGGAGTCGGATGTGGATCCGCACAATGCAAAGCGGGGATTTTTCTTCTCGCACGTCGGCTGGCTTATGTGCAAAAAACATCCTGATGTTTTCACCAAAGGGAAAACTGTCGATATGTCCGATGTGCTGAATGACCCAGTTGTACGCTTCCAAAGAAAGTAAGTGGCCATTTGTGCAATGTTGCTTAATTTAATTTAATAACTTTGTATGACCAGAACAAGTATAGCTTTCTTAACTGTATAAGTTAAATAATTCGATGAGGCACTAATGGCTTTTTAATAACTTGGTTCAGAATCGAAAAACAACTCGGTTGATCATACAGGAATTTTTTAGCAACTTATTTCAAGCACTTGAAAAAATGCCGAATTGCCAGTTTATGGATCGATTTGCCACATCGGACAATGGAAACAGCCTTGTCTGGAATTATCTTGAATATTATTTTTAACACACATTTTTTTTTTGTCAATTACTGTTGCATAACAGTGGTTTTCGACAAGGATTTTTTAAGGAGATTTAACGCCTAGCAGTGTTAAAAACGTTGAATTTAAGGGATGATTAATAAGAACGAAGAACTGATCAAAAAATGCCAATTAAAGTTCATATTTAGTGGCGTTTTTTCAGCCAAAACTGTACGGTTAAAAACGGGTTAAGAGTGCTTTTGATCTTTTTGCTTTATTAAATTACCCTTGAACATTTAAATACTAGTAAATATCAAATTATTTTTTATTCTTTACTTCAAATTTCATAATTGAAAACGAAAATCTACCAGTTTTTACCTTCAGAAGTTCAGCTCACTAATTATAATTTTAAAGCTGGGCCTTTCAGAAATGATTTTTCAATATATAATTGAAAAAAACCAACGTTACTTTTTAATCCATGAAGCTTTATTGAGGAACTTTTCTTTAGGTTTTTGCATTTGATCTAAATGATTCAGCTTCGTGGTAAAATCATGAAAATTTCTAATTAACAAAAAGTCTCCTCCGTAAATGTTTCCTCAATTTTTGTATTTGTGATATTCATTAACTCTCTTAACAAAATTTCGGATTTGCACATATTTTGAAGCACAAACGTCCCCTTTCTTCATCTCGTTAGAATAGAGCCTTTTCCAGAAGAAATTCACGCACGATTACGCAAAAAAATGTGCAGCAATTAAGTGATCAAGTCGGTTAGACCGACGGGTGCATGCTTACCAAATAATACCGTGGCAATCTTCAGTTGGAAGGTGAACAATAGGTATAACCGATAAACGGTCACGCTATGCAAAACGACGAAAATCGCCACGTTTTTCCAGACAATTTCCATATTTTTGGTTGATAAATCGTTATTTTTGCGTAAACCCTGTGCATCTAAAGATTGATTTAATTTTTAAAAAAAAATTATTAAAAACGTCCCTTCAAACTGGGTTTCACTGACCTAAATTCTATGCAAAATTAATTTCATCCTCCATTTAGGTGTAGGTAATAGATGAATCTAGAGCAAGGAAAACTTCATTTGATTAGATGGAAATGGACTGAACCATTTCACACATTTAGAGACATATAAACGTTAGATAATTAGGCTGTTTAACAATAGACGCGACAAATGAAAATGCACATAAAAATGATAAATTTAATCGCTAGTTTTAATGTATGCAAACTTTATGTCCACACTTGGTGCATAATGAAAGTGAATTGCAAATATTTATTTTTTCATATCGAAATTAATTTAATAGTTATTCTTTAATGTGAAAAACTGATATATCATTTAAAAATTCAACAGTATCTTTCATTTTTCTTGCACTGGTGTTTCAGTCAAATCCTTTTCGTTCGGTAGGTACGCAACGTTCAGTAGACGGTTTACTAGACGGTAGACAATGAGATATTTCACTTTTTGGGACGATTTGATCCGAAAACGACCATGTCGAGAGATTAAAAGTGCCGGCAAAAAAAGAGGGCATCAAAAGAAGGAGAACAAGATAGAGACCCAAAAACCTTTCATTACGGTTCAAAACTGTTAAAAGAGCTCAATTTTCTTTCAAAATGGCAAATTTACCATTTTTAAAGCGGTTTAAGAACCTGCACGATTGAGAATTCTGCAGACTGCTGAAACAAACATTTTCAAACTCTCACACTTAACACGAATTCTGCACGAAATTTGAAGCACCAAAGATGTTTTCGAAAAAATCTCACATTTCTGCAGGGAAAATTGGCTTATAAACCTGCAGGATTAACGACTCTGCAGGACTTTAGGTCGAATATTTTCTAAGATTTACATTTTGGATCAATTTTGAACTGAATTTGGGTTCCCAAAAGATATTTTTGGGAAAAAATAACGTCCTGTATTGTAAAGTATGATACTACTATTTCGAGCTGTAATTGAAAAGTGTGCCATTAACAGATTTGAACCCTAGCAATAAAAGTTCGGGTTTTTTTGGCCTCTGTTTTGTTTTCCTTTTTGTTATGCCCTCTTTGTTTGCCAAAATCGTTCCAAAAAGTCAAATATCTCATTAGAACTACCAATTTTGTAACCAAAGATCTGACAATTTTGACCCAAAAAGCCTTCAAGTTGCGTACCTCCGGAACGAAAAAGATTTGATTGAAAAACCAGTGCAGGAAATCTGAAAATTTGAAAAATTATCAGTTTTTCACATTAAACAATTATTAATAAATTAAATTCGAGATGGAAAAATCAATATTTACAATTCAGTTTCATTATGCACCAAGTGTGGAGATAAAGTTTGCATGCATTAAAACTTGCCATTAAATTTACTATTTTTATGTGCATAGTCATTTGTTGCGTCTATTGTTAAATGGCCTAATTATCCAAGGTTTATGTGCCACTAAATGTGTGAAATGGTTCAGTCTATTTCCATCTAATCGAATTAATTTTTCCGTGTTCTAGATCCATGTATTACCTACAGCTCAATTTAGGATAAAACTAAATTTGCATACAATTGAGGTCAATGAAGCCCAGTTTGAAGGGATGTTTTTAGTTAAAATTGGCAAACAAACTCCCCAAAGGCAACTATTCAATTCATCCACTAAAATTGGTTTGAATCGTTATCATCTTCCGCGTTATTTCTTCAAGGGTGTTCCTCATTTCTTTAGGACCATTTTTTCTTTTTGTCTCATCTAAAATCCATCTTATTTGTTGCCTACATTGTTTTTTTATAGTAGATTTTCTGTAAGGTATCTCTTCTAAATTTTGGCTCTCATTATCGATGTTTGCAATTTTCCAACTAACTCTCTTAACTATTTTTTAACCTTCATATTACGCCCATTGCTAAAAATGCTTGTAAATATCACACAACAAAATTATTTAAACTACTCATTTTTCCATGAACATGTTGAGACCCTCACCCTATGAACCGTGTTCCAAAATAAAATTTTTAGCCAGTTTTAGTGTCAATCAAATACAAAATTTTAAATAATAAACGATGAATAATCAAACTGACTTTGAATATTCCATTTGAATGAACAATGCACATTTGAATAGTGGTGTTGATTATATATAGCAAGAAATGACCGATTTTGACCATTATTTTTCAAACAGTGATTATTAACAAGAGTTGAAAACCCCTCGAGTAAAAAGTGCATCAACGCAAGCAATTATGGGTCTGAACCATTTTATTGGTGATGTTTTTGTGGCCAAGTTACTGCGAAATGGACATTTAGTCGAATTATCACAGAAGGTTAAAATGAGCAACGATGCTCAGAAAACCAAAGATTACAAAATGGAAATCGTCTGGAAAAATGTGGGCATTTTTGTGCTAATTCACTCATTGGCTCTGTATGGTGCTTACCTAATGCTCACACTCAGAGTTCGGTTAATTACCATCCTTTTTGGTAAAAAACTCAGGAAAACTTACTAGAGAGGATTTTTTTACTTCTCAACATTTTAGCTTATGTATATTTAGCGTTTTCCATTCTTGGGGTCACTGGGGGCTCACATAGATTATGGTCCCATCGAAGTTACACAGCAAATTTGCCTTTGAGGATTCTGCTGATGATTGCCCAAACTGCTGCAGTTCAGAACGATATTTTTGTCTGGGTGAGTATTGAGAAATTAAAAAAAAATGTGAATTTTTGGAAAATATAACAGGCAGAATTTGATAGAATAAAATTCTGGTGAAAGTGATCTACCATGAAAATTTTAAGAAAAAAAACAGAACCTGAAACCTGAAAAGAAAATTGAAGAAATCAGTTAAGCCATCATGTGTAAAATGAAGTATACTTGCACAAGAGGCAAGCAAAGGTGACATAAATAGATATTAAGAGAAGTTCAAGTGAAGAGGTTAAAGACATGAATTATTCTCTCCTTATTCTACCAAAAGATCCAGAAAAAAGTGTGAATTGAAGCTACGGAGTATTAAAAATTATTGATTATACAAAATATCTTGTTTTAGAGAATTTTTGCTACAGATTGCTGTTTTCTGATGCTAATGAAAAATCATCAGAATTAATATATAATAAAATAAAACAAAATAAGTGGATTTCTGGGAGACATTGACAAGATTGCGAGAACCTGCCCAATCATTCACTTTTTGAATGTATTCAAAGCCTTCACTCTGTGTCGGGTTTTCTAGTGATTTTTCTTTGTTGGCCAACCAGTGCTACAGACAGTTTCAATTTTCAACAGTTTTTGCAGTTTCTTCAATTTTTCGTTATTTTTTCAATTAAACCTGTCCTTTTTCAAAGTTTTTTGTTTGTTTTTCCTCAAAATACGCACAGAAAGGTTTTTGAAAGATTTCTGATGAAAAATGGATTTGTGTTTCATGGCATTTTGATTTTGCGAGAATTTTGGCTCAGGTGGCAATTTTAAATGCAGCAAAAGCAACATAATATCAATGTTGGCATTGTTAACAAAATTCCAGGGCATTTGAGGTCCAAAACCCGAATATTTCAAAAAACATATTTTTGCAGTGGACGCTTTTCTCTATTAATCTCTCTGGAATTCTTTTAATTCTGGCCCTATTTGGATCATTTAAACCGCGTTGCCAAATTGTTAAGAAACGTAAAATTTATTACGATTTGAAAGTCGAGCAAAAAAATGTTTCATTTTACACTTTAGGCAAACTTGAGATGGATTTAAGTGCCAAACAAGCATCTTCCGACACAAAATCGCACTTTCTTTAAACAAAATAAAACTGCGTTGATGTTCTCTAAAAATTACCGTTGAGAAAACTAAACTCGTTTAGAAAACTGGAAACTTATGAGAGTTTGAAGGCCGGATATCCAATTTTTAAGCCAAAAATATTTTGAATTTTGACACTTTATTTAAACGCCAGATGCGCCAAAGTCGAAAAATATTTGGAATTGTTAACTTTATGCAAACTTTAAATGCATGTGAGCGCTAATAATGTATTTTTGGACAAGAAAATTGAAATATTTTATTGAAAATTGTGCGCAAGTCGTGAACCTCAATTTTTGAAAAAAAAATGTTTGCGCCCGCTTACTTAAAAATTTGCATCTCCCAAACTCAAGCACGCAGGAAGTTGAGTCCGGTACTATCTTTAGTGGACATTTAATCCGATAGACGTAGCAAGTTTCAGAAAAATCCATCCGGAACCTGATTTTTGTCGGCTTTGGAAATGTGACTAACAAAATGGATGGTGTCAGTCATTTGCGCCCGCTTACTTTAAAATTAACATCTCCTAAACTCGCTGACCGTGAGACACCCTGTATAGTACGAGCACGTAGTAATTTGTTCAAACTCAAATTGCAATGTTTTAGGGGAAATTTTTGCCAGTTTTCTACCTTTGATTGCAAACGCGTTGGTTTAAGGGAAATAAATGTGGGAAACATTCCAACTCGATTTGGTATAACGGACAAGCTTCCAATTTGTTCTTTTCAACTCTCAAAATGTCGAGCGTATTATTCGAGAAAAAATTCCTTGCTACAGAAAATGCATTTTTAAATATATTTTTTCTACTTTTGAAATTTACTCTGAGTAGTTTTGACTAACTTCGGCTAATTTTTTCACATGCATTTGTAAAGAGTGTTAATTATTTCTGAACCTTTGGTGTCAATTTATTTAGTCGAATTTTTACCATTTTTTTCTGATGGTCCTGCAAATATCTGCTTGAGATCAAATATTATTCACTTTAATTTTTTTTTAATGAAATTGTGCATGATCTGGTATCTCTATTAAAACGACCGATAAAAAAGCTAAATAGAAACTACAAATATGAAAGCAGAGGAATAACAAATAAAACTACTTAAAAAAGGGTGCAAATAAATCAAGTCTGGATTTTAAAGTTCGAATTCTGGAATCACAACGGCATTATTTGGTGGCTTAATAAAAAAGAAGCTTTTGTACTTAAACTGTTCTAGCCCAGAAAGTCACGAATTTTGCTCAAAGATGGTTAATGGCCGAAGTCAACTAATTCTACTCGATCGTTAAACGACGGACAGAAACATATGCGACTAAAAGTTACCAAGCTCAAGAAGAAACGGTTCACAAAGAAAAACTAGGAGAACGACAAATTTTTTTTAATGCCACTTTGACTTTTTCTTGAACAGCTTCAGGCAAAAATAACACTAATTCTGACTGCAAAACATTTTCATCCGGCTTCCAGTCCAGAGACCACAGAATGCACCACAAATACACCGACACTGATGCCGACCCGCATAACTCAACTAGAGGATTCTTCTTCTCCCACATGGGATGGCTGATGTGCAAAAAACATCCAGATCTACTAGCCAAAGGAACCAGCATCGACATGTCGGATGTGGCCAGCGATCCAGTGGTTCGGTTTCAGAGAAAGTATTTAACCAAATCGAATTTTTGCATCCAATTTTATGTTAAATTTCTTTGAGATATTACCTACCCTTGGTGCTGCTGTTGAACATCGTGCTACCCACTTTTGTTCCGTGGTACTTTTTCGGGGAGACTTTATGGACTTCTTATGTGGTTACCATAACACGATACGTGATATCGGTGAATGGAACTTGGCTGGTAAATAGTGCTGCACACATGTGGGGGGCGAAGCCCTATGACAGGTTTGTTAGCTTATTCAAGGGACCAAAATTTGCAGGATTTTCCAGTTGTTTTAATGGCTGGATTCCTCATGAAGATATCAAAATTTTGTACAAAATTTACCACTAGTCTTAGTGTCGCACTCACACAAATCCAGATTAGAAGTTGGTTTTGTATCATTTGTTATACTTTTTTAAGTTCCGCAAGAGAACAAAAGTAGAACGAAAACAACTAAACGAGTTTTAGGAAATCGCATATTAATGGCATAAATTACACTTTTCTGTTGTTTTCACTGTTTTATTAGTTCATTCGATTTTGCTTCAGAAACATCAATCCGACGGAAAGCGGTTTGGTCATTGGACTGGGATTCGGAGAAGGTTTCCACAACTACCATCACGTATTTCCATACGATTACAAAGCGGGTGAATTAGGAAACTATAGGAACAATTTTACTGCGTGTCTTATAGATTTCATGGCGAAGATTGGATGGGCTACTAATTTGAAAACGGCATCTCTAGAAATGATTCAAAAAAGGTAAGCAAAAATGTTCTCAAAAAATTTTTCGAAACATTCTGAGTTTTATAATGGGCTTTTTGTACATATTTTTCTTTTCAAAGTTCAGTTTTCTTTCACTTTGAAAAAGTCTTGTTGCACGTGTTTGAAGCCAATCCTCTTGCTCCAAATTGGCGTTAAAAACAGTGTTTTTCGCCTTCAATCTTTAAATGCATTAATTCAAATATTACTTGCCTAGGAATTTTCGCATATTAGATAGTTGAGCTTTCGAATTTTCATGCCCACTTCCAACAAAACTTTTGCCGCAAAAAACCAATTTTCAAAAACTGAAGAGGTTCGAACCAAGATTCAAGTTTAAATTAGGGATTACCGTGAATTCACTTAGATTTACAAATCAGGACAATAATTACAGCAAATCCTTTTAAAAAGAAATACAAATTTGAGTATGTACATGAAAATTTCGCTTAGTCCGCAATATCAAAATTTTATCATCGACAATTTAAGACTTCTTCTGCTCATGACGTCCAGAGGAAGGTGCCCGAATCTGTTATCGGGAGTTTTTCGATAAATCCTTTGAAAACTGTTTTTACGAATTAATATAACAACGTTTTTACGAATAATTATCACGAATAACATTTATAAGTAAAGCCCAGATTTCTTAGTGAAAGCGATATGCTTTTGTGAACTTAGGTGAGCAAAATGTGCAAAAACAAGTCATTTGATAGATATTTTAAATGCTTTTTTAGCTTTTTTGTCCTTTTGGTTCTTATTGTAAAATTTTCCGCTTATTTTCAACATTTTCAACAAAATAGATACTTTTTTGGCTTTTTTGTCCTTCTGGTGATTATTTCAAAATATTTCGCTTATTTGCAGACAACAAATTGCGGAATTTCGCGACTTAATTGGAGAATTCTACAAACAAAACTAAACGATGTTTTTTCAAAAAACGAAGAATTTACGAGTTGGACGAAATTTTTGCGGTTTTGAATGAAGAGATTGTACAAAACGCAATTATGGATTCTTAAATAGTCAAAATTTTTATTTAAACCCATAACACATCTAGATGTGAAGAAAAGTTTTTCTACATTTTTTCGACTTTTCCACGTTTTCCACAAAAATATTCTTAGTATTATAAAGCGCAAAATTTTATAACAAAAATTAGTGTAAAGTAATAATTTCACTTGAATTGTTTATCGGTTTTATTTAGCATAAACTTTAGTTTTAGGCAAAACATGCTTACGTTTTTTGAAGAAATTAGAATAAATACATTTAACAAAAATGTATTGTATTTTTTACCCCACTGAAAGGATTTTGTGTAGTTTTATTGCTTTATTGCGAGAAATCAATTTGATTTTTAAGCGCCTTTTCAGAAAATTTTCTCTAGTTATAAGAAAACATCTCAATCATCAAGGTTTGGACAAAAATTCTACAAAAAATTTGATTCTACAAAATCTCCTTGTTCGTTAAAGATAAATTCAATAGTTCAATAAAGTCTGAGCACAACGGCACAACTTCGACATTTTTCTAAGAGAGTCTAATGCGTTTGTTATGCCGAGCCCTTCTGGCATGACACAAGTAGGAAAACAACAAACAACAAAGTTTACAATTTTGAACGTGCCCGAAGGGCTCGGAACAACTTCTGCCAGTGTCGTGTCCGGAGGGGTCGGCACAACTTCGACATTTCTTAGAGTCTAATGCGTTTGTTGTACCGAGACTTTCGGGCATGACATTGGTAGAAGAACAACAAATAACAAATTAGACAGTTTGGAGTGTTTTTTGCCGCAAAATCAGTGCCGTGCCGTAAGGGCTTGGCACAACTTCGACATTCTTTAGAATCTAATGGTCTTGTTGTGCCGAGGCTTCCGAGCACGACACTGGTAAAAGAACAGCAAACAACAAATTAGACAGTTTGGAGACTTTTTGCAGTAAAATCAGTACAACAAACGCATTAAATTCTAAAGAATATCGAAGTTGTGCTGAGACCTTCGGGAACGACATTGATTTTATTGCAAAAACGTTCCAAACTGTAGACTTTGTTGTTTGTTGTTCTCCTACCAGTGTCGTGCCTGGAGTAGGCTCGGCACAGCTTTGACATTTCTTAGAGTCTAATGTGTTTGTTGTGCTGAGCCATTCGAGCACGACAATGATTTTACTGCAAAAAGCCTCCAGACTGCCCAGTGGGCTCGCACAACTTCGACATTTCTCAGAGTCTAATGCGTTTGTTGTCCGAACCCTTTGGGCATGACACTGATTTTACTGCAAATATCCTTCCAAACATTTTTGTGTAAAACTGATTTGTCGTTTATTGTTCTACTTGTGCCCAGAGGGCTCGGCACAACTTCGACATTTGTCAAAGTCTGATGGGTTTGTTGTGCCGAGGGCTTTGGGCACGACACTGATTTTACTGCAAAAAACCTTCGAAACTGACTGATTTGTCGTTTATTGTTCTCCTACCAGTGTCGTGCCTGAAGGGCTCGGCACAACGTCTACATTTCTCAGAGTCTAATGCGTTTGTTGTCCGAACCCTTTGGGCACGAGACTGATTTTACTGCAAATATCCTTCCAAACTTTCTGATTTGTCGTTTATTGTTCTACTTGTGCGCAGAGAGCTCGGCACAACTTCGACATTTGTTAAAGTCTGATGGGTTTGTTGTGCCGAGCTCTTGGGGAACGACACTGATTTTATTGCAAAAAACCTTCCAAACTGTCTCATTTGTCGTTTATTGTTCTTAGGGTCAGTGGCGTGCCCGGAGGGCTCGGCAGAACTTCGACATTTCTTAGTGTCATGCGCTTGTTTTCTTTTCATTTCAACATTTTATTCAAAAATTTACGCACAATGGCAGAATAGTGTGCAGGAGCACCATTTTGCTGGAAAATCAGTTCTTCGTCAGAGAGTCTAGTTCTAATCGATTTGGGAATAAAGACACACTCTCGATCTACTTGCCGACCAAGACTGTTAAAAATATGGTCTTCTGCATACTATTGCATATCACGCATTTATTTTTTGGGGTATTTGAGGTGAGCCTCCTTCATCCAATGCGGATTTTCAGTTACTCAAAATCGAAAATTTTGTCGTTTCACGTAACTATTCAAACAGAACGTAGCTTCATGAAAAAAACAAGGTTTTTCACGAAATTACTATTCAGATGACACATGCTTTGCATGCTGCTGCAAAACTCATTTCGCCATCGAAATAATCTTCACTATTCGGTTAACAACAATCTGGAAAAGTAGATTTATATTCTTAAAATGGTTTTAGGCAAAATATGCTTAACTTTTTTGAAGAGATTAGAAAGAATCCATTTGATATCTAAAATGTCATTAAAAATATTTAACAAACATTTACATTTTTTACCCCACTGACAGGATTTTGAGTAGTATTAATGGTTGTATGCGAGAAATTACTTTGCTTTTTAACTGTTTTTTTTTCGGTAATTTTAGTGCTTTTTAATATGAAATAATTTTAAGCAAACATCTGAATCGTTAAAGTTTGGAAAAAAGCTTCCGCGAAGCTTTTCAAAAATCTCCTTGTTTGCTCCACATCCAGGTTAACCTTTCGTTCGATAACTTTTCGAATATATTCTTACAAAATCGAATTTAGATTGTACAAAACGAATATATTCCTTCACAGAAAAGTAATTGTTATTAAACCTTACTTCCTCTGACGGATAAATTTCAGTTTTAGCACAAGAATCTTTGAACTTCTACACTGTCTTCTACTTCTACAGATAGAGCTGCAATTTTCCATTCTGCATTTCCTTTCGTGATAGCATAAAAAAACAGTAAAAACTCTACTTAAAGGAGGAACGTTACTGATGTTTTGCATCTTCCTTATAGAATCTATCGATGCAGCAAATTATTAAGACATTGTTGCTTTACAAGTTTAAAACCTTTTGTGTTCATTTTGCTAGTTTCTAACAATAGAAATGTTTTATTTCAGAGCAACGCGAACTGGCGATTTTTCATGGCAATATCCTCAAGAAAACGACAAGAAATCAACTTAAGATTCATTTAAACACCCAGAGCACCTGCAAGGGTGGGCTGTAATGTGAAATGGGAGATTTTGAGGGACTTTTTAGTGTGGAAAGCGGAAGTAACCAAGTAGAATTGGTTTTCCCCATTACAATAACCATTACCTTGGGTGCAAGCGGCAAAAATAAATATTTGTAGATAATCGTTGTTATTAGCTGATACCACTTCCAAGATCCCTGACACAACATATGGCGATAGCCGACAGTGACTCAGTTTTAGATGCTTAACAACGATAAAAAACATTATTAAAATGTCCGGTAAAAGCACACTTTAATGTCGAAATGAATCCTGATAAAATTCGATGAGAATCCAGGGTAGGCCTGGGTAATTCAGTTAATTTTTAGGAGTTAGCGCGATGCTACGCAAACGGTTTTGCAACCGGCGCAGTAACTCAGTTCCGTTGGTGGAAAAATGTTAATGACTTTTTTACTTGATTTTAGATTTATTTCATCTAAATGCTACCAATTTTCTAAAGGTATTTTTCTCGAAAAATTTTGAAATACATTTCGAATCCTTCGTCGCATTGTAAAAAGTTTTTAAATCTCTTTCCAGCTTCGAATTTGGAACAAACATCAAATAATTTTCTATCAAAAAACGAACAGAATATGCGAAAGTTTATCACAGAGTATTTGGAAATTTTGTCACCTCCAGACCTCTGAAGACTGTAGTTTGTTAAAAAATGTGGTTTTTTAGTTTCGACTGATTTTATTTCTTTACTTTCTACTCAACAACGCTCTATTTTGTAGTTTCACTTATAAGTACTAACGATCTTGAGGTTTTTTACGCGAAAAATTACAAGATAAATTTATAGCTTTGTAAAAATTTTACAAACACTTTTTTCAGCGTCGAATTCCGGATAAAAACCAAAATCAATTCCTCCCGTTTTTCCCCGAAAACCATTAAGGCATAAAAAACATAATTTTCTAATGATTTTCTTGTTTGCTGATAATAATGGGATCTTCAGCCAAAAATGGCTGAAATTTCATCGGTTTGTAGAGAACTTTAGAAAATACATTTCAGCTTCGAATTTGCCCAAAAACCAAATTGTTTTATTCAATTTTTTACCGAAAGTAATTAGGATTATTTTGAAAGCACGACCAGAGCAAAAGTTTTAAAAACATATTTGGAAAATTGCCGTCTTCATAGCTCTGAAGATTTTTAAAGTTCGTTTAAATTTTCATGTCATTCCAGTTTACACAAAGGTTCTACCAAGCAATTCTTTCCACGCAAAAATCCCATTATTTTCTAGTTTTACTTAAAATACTGGCAATCTTCAGGTATTTTCTGTGAAGAATTATAAGATAAATTTTATTGGTAAATATATATTAAATTAACACTCGCCTCCTTGACCGCTTTGCAAACATTTTTGGAAAACTTTTTGCAGCTTTGAATTATGGGCAAAACCCTAATAATTATTTCTAAGTCCTTTTCCAAAAATATTTCCCGAACTGAAAAAGCGAAAGTTTATAATCATTTATCTGGGAAACTCTTGGAAACTGGAGTTTCTTCACTTTCAGGCCAATATTTCTAAACAACACTGTTTCTAGACAGAAAGACGGCGTTTTTCTTAAGTTTTTACTGAAAAATACTGGCAAACTGAATCTTTTATGCAAACAAAATTAGGAAATCGATTTTACAAGAAAACTCGTCGAATTTCTTTGGACTCAGTTTTGTTGGTGGGAAAATCTAGATTACTTTTTTTAGTTCTTGGAACAAAGTAGTAAAAAGTTACTAAGAAAAAATGTTAACAACCCTTTTTTAGATGTGAAAATTCCAGTCTCGGGTCTCGTAAAGCTTTAATAAATCAGTTATACCTAACTCATGAACCGATGAGTTATAAGTCGTTAACTCAGAGAGCGGCAACACCACAATAGCGCAACTCAGCACAGTTTTGCCCAGGCCTAATCCAGGGTCATAAAGAAGTAGTACGGAAATTTGTGAACTTACGCAGTGCTGCGCAAATGGCTTGACGTACCAACTCAACGCACCGGCGCAGTAGCTCAGTTCCGTTGCGCTGGGCAAATGTTACTTAACTGCACTTTAATAAACTAGTTGTAATTCATCGGCTAAGGGGTTATAACTCATCAGCCCAGAGAGCGGCATCAACTCAAAAGCGCAACTCAACACAGTGTTACGCAGGCCTACTTTTTATCGGAAGCCTCAATTACATTAAATTAGTCTGCAGAGAACCATTCAACACATTTTGTCTTTGAAAAGTTGTCCCAGACTTCTTTAGCATCTAGGAGAGCACAAAATGAAAAAGTATTGGATGGATGAAGGAATAAATGGCAAAATCTCAAATGGGGGCCAAAGAATTAGAAATCTGAGAGACGTGCAGACGATACGACGTTGGTAGCTGCCGAATTGAAACAGAGGCAAACAGATGCGGACTTAATATCAACGCCAAACGCCAAGGAAACCGATGTTGTGATTATCCATCGTTCTCTGTAGTTCAGTAATATTCCTCTGTAGTTCAGTGATATTTTAAACAACAGACTACATTTTCTATTATTGAACGCACGTTCAAGTGAGAGCAACTTCTGAAAATGCATGATCCGAATTTCATGAAATTGCACATATTGAGCGAGCTGCTCTTTAGAAAATGTACATTTACATATTTTGGTTCCCACCAAGTCATGACAAAAAGAGTGAAGTGAACATCCATGAACAGTGTCGATGATGCAACCAGTTTTCTTCGAACGTTCCCTGATATGACCGGGAAAATCGTAAATTCCACTTCAATTGAACATGAAATCCGAAGATGAAACATCTCAAAAGCCTGGTAACCGTTCAAGTTTGATTCCGCCTGACTTTGGTCGAGTGGAATTAACTGTAGAAGACTCTGATGAATCGAGATCGTTTGAAGAGTCCAAAAACGTGCCAGCTCCTGAAATGTTCGACACCAAAGCCATTTCGTCCGGTATTAGCAACGGTCCATCACTGCCATTTCGAACCCGGTTGAAAATCTAGAGGAAACGTCTGCAGAAAAACCATCTGAAGAAGCAACTTTGCTTCCATAATTTAAAAATCATTCAACAATATTTTAGAACTAAACATCGTGGAGGACGAACAGGATGGCCGAGAAGAGCTGAAAATGTGGAAAGAGAAGAACACATTTTAAATTCTCTTGAAGAAGGTGGAAACGTAGTGAAATGATTGCAAATGAGCTCAGAATAAGAATTGTAGGAAAAAACACTATACTCAATGGCTTTCAGAACACAAACACCATGATCATTTTTCAACACCGATTTGCCATAAACCTTAGAAAAATTGTGATAAGATAACTTGTTGGGCAATTTTTACTGGCTACATTCATATACAGTTTCCCGCTTCAATTTCATTAACTTTCCACCCTATCCACTTCCATGCTAGTATCAGCATCTACTTATTCTTTGCTTAGTCCCATTCGTGTACAGAGCACGTAACACAACTTTCCCAATCACTTTCATTCAACTACTTAAAAGGTTTCAAAACGCTTAAATGACCCGTTATGTTACCGGTTGGGTTACAGATTGAAGAAACAATCTGTTGCAAGATACGAGAACTACGAGGACGGCATTCAAACGTGGGTCGATAAATTTTTTTCTGTCAAAGGTCATCGCCGAACCAAAACATTCAATGCTTTCAAATGTTGCGTCATAGCTACAGGTGGAAGTGACTGTTCGCATGATTAACACAGAAGCAAATAGCGAAATTCTGCGTAAAGATGCCGAATTAAAGGACACACATAAAATAAAGTCATTGGTAATTATCCATAAGGACAATATTGTGGACGCTTGCAATGTAAATGCGCGGAAAAGTGTTGTAAAGGTCGCGCTAGGCCTGTGTAACTCAGTGAATTTTTAGGAGTTGGCGCAGTGCGCAAATGGTTTGGTGCGCCAACCCAACGCACCGGCGCAGTGCGCAGAGATTTCCAAAGTTTCCTTAAATTTTCAGGTCATTTCAGTTATAACAAAGTTTCTATTAAGCAATTATTTCTTCGCATAAATCGCATTATTTTTTAGCTTTACTTGAAATGCTGGCAATCTGCAGATATTTTCTGTGAAAAATTGTAAGATACATTTTATTGAAACACTCGCCTCCTTAACCGCTTTGCAAAAATGTTTGGAAAACTTTTTGCAGCTTCGAATTATGGATAAAATCTTAATAATTATGTTTAGGTATTTTTCCAAAAATATTTACCCGAACTGAAAAAGCGAAAGTTTATAATAATTTATTTGGAAAACTCTTGTAAACTGGAGTTCTTCACTTTTAGGTCAATATTTCTAAACAACACTGCCTTTAAACAGAAAAACTGGGTTTTTCCTAACGTTTTTATGTAAAATACTGGCAAACTGAGTCTTTCATGCAAAAAAATAGAAAGATCGATTTTACAAGAAGGTTTGTCGACTTTATTTGGACTCAGTTGTGTTGCTGGGAAAATCTAGATTTTTTTTTTAGTTGTTTGAACAACGTAGTAAAACGTTACTCTAACTATTAAAAAAATTTAATAACCTTTTTTAGATGTAAAAATTCCGGTCTGGTCTCCTAAAGCTTTAATAAATCACGTATAACTCCGAACCGATGAGTTATAACTCGTTAACTCAGAGAGCGGAACAACTCAATAGCGCAACTCAACACAGTGTTACCCAGGCCTAGGTCGCGCAGACCGGCCAGGCTCGACCTGTGAGTGTGCGCATAAAGAATGGGTCTGGAATTGAATAGGCTAAAAGAGATTGAAAGATACGCACGAACTGAAGGTAAATACTGATACATTTGTTACTTACTAAACATTTGACAAAACTAGAAACTTGAAATAATATTTTGTCCGAGAACTGTACAATTTATAGCAAAATGACTCAACCTCTTAACCTCACTTCACAACATCAGCATTCAGTGTTTACGAGCATTAATGTTTGATATAAAATGGGAAGTTTTGCTACAAAAATACGTATACACCGTAAATCCTCAACTCTTCTTCAACTATTCTTTAATGAGAATTTCCTATAAAAATTATAATTTAAGAGAAAAATTTTGCATTTGATGGATGAAATGATACACATTTGTATAAACTTTTGTATACACATTTGTTATATAAAGTACAATTTATCTTCTAGATACTTCTAAGTAACGGCATTTAGTATTACTTCGGGAATCAAAAGTTCATTTTCGGCCACTTTCGGTTTTTTCGTCAACTTTAATTTTATCCAAAAAACTACTTTGTAATGAATACTGCAATGACTGATATGCGTTTTATCTTTTGAAGAGAACAATTGAAAATCTAACCACAAATGTGCTGAAATGTTTGACTTTGACTGGAAAATTCGGCTCCTCATTTCTGCAAAACATTTGGTCCATATTTCCCACAAGAATCTCCAGAAGGATGACGCCAACTTTGCCTTACCCTGCATTTTTATGTATGCGTGCATGTATAAACTATATATGTTAGTTGTTTTTATTAAACTCTCATGAGTGACTTTGGCGTGTACATGAATTTTTTGTCTTCAAATAAACGGCAACATTTCGGGAGAAAGTACAGAACAGAATAATACTTTTTTTTTAAAACATAATTAACACAAACTTTTATTTTGTTTTTAATTTTGTCTGTTCCCGGATGTTTCTAACTGTATATTAATTTTAATTGTATATTAATGTTTATTAACGATTTTTTTGCAAATTATTTCGTGCGATTTAAAGCAGTTACTTCTTTATAAATTGTTCCTTATTTTGCTACTAATTTTGTCTGTTCCGGGATGTTTCTAACTGTATATTAATTTTAGTCGTAGATTTCTTAACGCTTTTTTTTTTATAAATTATTCAGTATTTTGTTTCCAATTTTGTCTGTTCCGGGATTTTTCTTACTGTATATTCATTTTAGTTGTAGACTTATTAACACATTTTTGTTATTTATTTTGTGCGGCTTAGAGCATTTACATTCTTACAAATTCTTCAGAAATTTGTTTTCAATTTTATTTGCTCCGGGATATTTTGGACTCCATTTAAATTTAAGTTGTCGATTTATTAATGTATTTTTTTGCAAATTATTTCGTGCTATTTTGGTTCATCTGGAAAGTCATATAAATTTCCTTTTCATTCTGTACATATTGAGCGTTGTTTTATTGCCTTTCCTTCTTATTCTTTTC
>NW_026017110.1:29509509-29533611 GCF_020466585.1 Dendroctonus ponderosae
AAGAAGACGTGGACCAAATGCGATGACCAGTTCCAGCACCACATCGAGGACCATGGGCTAATTTTTAGGTTTACTTTACGTTAGATTTAGGAAGCAAGAGAGGTTGTACTAGGCTAAAGTTTTTAAGTAGAATAAGGTAGAGGGCAATTGTACTAATTAGTTTAGTTAATTAGCATTGTAGAATGTTAGACTTTTAGGTTTTAGATTTTTAAGTTTAGGATTTTAAGTATTAAGGTTATTAGGTTTACTTTACGTTAGATTTAGGAAGCAAGAGAGGTTGTAGTAGGCTTAAGTTTAAGTAGAATAAGGTAGAGGGCAATTGTACTAATTAGGTTAGTCAATTAGCATTGTAGACTAGGACTAGCTGTAAGTTAGTTTAGGTAACAAGAGAAGATGTATTAGATTTAGGTCTAAACTTAGGGGTAATGTGCCCACAGTAGGTTAAGGTAGATTAAGGTAGGTTAAGTCAGTGATGTCAGCTTTCACAGAGTGTAAAACACTCTAAAGATGTTAGAATTAAGATTCGTAGATAAGTTAGCAGTAAGAAATTTGTAAAAATTTGTCTGAAATAAATAATGTTCAAGGCAGGTGTAACCGAAACGTTTAGCTTCTTTTAAAGCTAATCAAAAGAGTGCATTAAAAGGGTTATTGGGGACCGATTGGAAACTTAACGGTTTAATTAAATTTAATCAACTGAAAACCTGGAAACTTTGCCCAGCAGTCCAAGTGTGTAAAACTGTTATCCAGGCCAAAACGTACAGTGTCTTAATCGCATAAATTCGTTGATTTTCAATAAGAAAATACGGTTGTATGAGGCAAAACTCCTTGCAAAGGTGCGTTGCAGCAGCAAACAAAATCATCGCAGTGGACGGAATAACATTGACGGTGCCTATCCGACAGCGCGGACTATTCTATTCGGCTAGTTCATGGCATAAACTGAAGCAGGCAGTTTATATCGTATCGAAAAAATTACCTGACGTATGAGTTTTTGGTGAGTTTAGTGAAAACGTGCGGTTGGTGACGGAATTTGCAGAAGTCAGCAAACTGAAAGGCAAGTAGCAGGGAATTTGAACAGGTTTACCAACAGTCTTCCTAGGCTTTAGATTTAAATCAAACAGAAAACACTTGTGCACACATCCTGGGCCACATTGATAGTAAATTCCAGAAAATTCAAAAAATTATTGGTAAAATCAGATAGTGATATTTACTTGAATTCCAACGACAATTTACTGACGAAATGATTTATAGAAGCCTTAAACTAATGGAAGTTTCCCTACACATAGAGCTTCTGGCTCCAACTGGATCTGGCTATCTGAGTGTTCACGCATTGCCGGGCCCGATATAAATAGTTAAGTGTTTATTACACTGAAATTGATTGATTATAATTCATTTCAATTACCGTAACGTAGCTTCGACCGCATCGGACCGCTGATTTATATTTGCTCTCAACATTTCGGTTCATCCGTCTTGAGAAAGTTATTGAACTTATTTTATTAAGCGCTTTTTCCATACTGTTGATGAGCAAGCAAACTGATCACTATTATTGTTTTTCCTTCAACAAATCATTTGGATTCAAGTGAATTTCAAACCCTCACACTCACAAAGTTTGGATTATTTTTCATTTAATTATCATTATCGATTTAATTGTGTTGTTATCTTTGTTTTTGAGGTTTGGCTTCAATTCGTCGTTATTGGGTTAATGGGTTAATGGGTGATTCAACCAAGTTGACAATTTTCCACATTTGACTCACAAATTGAATTTACTCACAGGAAAAGTTATTATCTTCTTTACGTTTCGACAGCGCGATTGACCCGCATCTTCAGAGATTATTGTGCAAAGATTTACAAGAGTTAAACTTTGAGCGATAATGTAAGTATTTCGCAAGTAAAAAAAACTTTTCTTTTGAGTGGACAATGGGAAGCTGAATTTGTTCCTGCGTATTTTTTAGTTTTTTCGGGTTTTACTTAAAAAAACAATTTAAATTAAGCAGTTTCAGCGAAAAAAAATCTATCCAAAAAACACACAAAGTTTGTGGAAAATCGCAATTTTCAGGCTAAATTTCGAGCGGTGTTGCCAATCCGAGCAAAACATTTTAAGCTCATAAAAATTCCTTCGATATCTAGCATGTAGATTTATACAATTTGGGTAGGTTTGCATTATTTAGGTCTTTTACGTAAGGTTAAGAAGCTGAATTTGTCCCTCAAAATTTTCAGCTTTTTCTTTTTCAAAAAACACGTTAAATGAAGCAGTTTCACTGAAAAAAAAATCCTAGATGGTCCATAAATTAACCCAAAAAACACTCACAAATGTTGAGGAAAATCTCCGTTTTCAGAACGTTTTAAGTTCATGAAAATTGATCCCTTGGATACCTGGCATGTAGATTCGTTCAATTTGGGTCGATTTAGATTATTTAGGTCTTTTAAGTAAGGTTAAGAAGCTGAATTTGTCCCTCCGAATTTTCAGTATTGTTTCGTTTTACTAAATAACCTACTTTAAATTAACCAAAAAAACACTGACAAAGTTTGAGGAAAATCGCCATTTTCAGGCCAAATTTCGAGCGGTGTTGCTAAACTGCGCAAAACGTTTTAAGTACATGAAAATTGATTCCCTGGATACCTAGCATGTAGATTTATTCACTTTGGGTCGGTTTAGATAATTTTTGTCTATTTTTTAATTTTATTAAGAAAAATCACTTCCACCATGCTAACACAACAACCTCATAATTAACCGAAAAGGAAATAACGCTAAAATACGTGGCAACACCGCATCGTGTCCGAAAGTGACAAATAGTCCGCCAGCTGACTATCTACGCGCTAGATAACCTAAATCAATGGGCCACGTTGGAAAAGATGCCCAAACATTTATTATGCATCTTGGCGACAATTTTGCATGTAGATTTATAAACTGTTGATTCATAAAACACGATTAAGCAGCAAATATCAGCAACCAATCTCTTTTTTGTGTATAAATAAAATTTCAATTTCGAAAGTCGCGAATTTCAAAAGTTTTTTGGTCAGGACATGCTGGCATTTTTTCCGCTTAAACTGCTTAAGTTGAAGTGTTTTTTAAGGAAAAAACAAAAAATTTGTAGGGACTTAAACGAAACGATCACCTGTCTTGCTTACTGTCCATCAGAATTATGAAAATTTTTCAAAATATTCATTAATAACTTCAATGCCATTTTGTCCTAAAACACTTTTAAAGTTTCATGGCAAAAGTGAACTTTAAAATAAACCGTTTCAGTTTGCATCCCTTTTTAATCCTAATTTAATTAGCTCGAGTTGAGTTAACTAATTCATTTGTCCGCCCTGTATACGTGGCTTGATTATTTGCAGATCTTTTAAAAGCACTTCGTATATTAGACATTTTTATGGTCCAAACATCTGGTTTCAATAAAAAAATAGAATAAATACAATTTAACAGCAAAAGTTTTAATCGACCATTTAATGCAATTTTTTATGTTTATTCATCGTTTCTCGATTTTATCGATCGTTTTTATAATCATTTCTTTATTACTTTTTAAATCCTCCAACACTTGCATTCAAAAATAAAACAAATTGTCTGAATTAAAAAATATATAGCTTTAAAAGCCTTTTGCTGTTTTGCCTTTTTGTATCTCAATTTATGTCTTTCTTATAAAAGTTTATAGAAAATGGTTTAAACATTTTTACACGTTGTAAGTGAATACTAAACGAGCTCGGTGATCGTGTCGTTTGAATTGTAGGATTTTCAATTTTTTCCTTAAAGAACACGTCAAATTATGCAGTTTTAGCGAAAACAATTTCTGGATGGTCCATAAATTAAGCCTAAAAAACGTTTACAAAGTTTGGAAACTCGCTTTTCCAAAATCACTTATTTATGCACGAAAATCAGATTATTCGGTGCTGCTAAATCCTGTTTTAGGTGTCAACAATTCATCGCCACATGCAAAATTGTCGATGAGATGCATAATAATTATGGTTTGTCGCTTTCGCAAGAGGTTGAACATCTTTTCTAACGTCGCTCGTTAATTGAGGTTATTTATCTAGCGCGTCGATAGTCAGTTGGAGGATTATTTGTCTCTTTCGGAAATTCAACACATTGCGGTGTTGCCACGTAGTTTTGCGTTGTTTTCCTTTCGGTTACTTTTGAGTTAGTTTATGTTTGCATGGTCCAAGTGATTTTTTTAATGAAACCAACAAATATATAGAAAGTAAAAATTAATAATCTGGAAAGGCCGAAATAATCTAAACCGAATTTTGTACTTTTTAAATCCTCACTTGCATTCAAAAATAAAACAAAGTGTCGCCGCTCGAAATTTTGCCGGAAAATGGTGATTTTCCTCAATCTTTGTGAGTGTTTTTTGGCTTAATTTATGGAGCATCCAGGAAGTTTTTTCGTTGTTTAATTTAAAGAGTTCTTTAAAGTAAGAGATGAAAAAACTAAAAATTCGGAAGGGCTCAAGCGACCCAAACATGCTCAATAGTTTGTTACCTTTTTAGACTGAAAAAGAACACTGCACAACTGAAAAGACAATTTTAAAACAATTAAAAACAGTTTTTCAAAAAAACTGAATATAGTTAACCAAATAACAGAAAAAGGAACAAATTGTGATGAGCGAGTGGGTTGAGAAAATTGATTCATATTTTCCGTTAAATTGGAAAGACTAATCACGTTACAGAAAAAGTTAAAATTTTAATTTTTCCTACCGATTTCAGTCTATTAGTTCCCATCACTTTCGTGCCGGAAAGTTTCATTTACCTGGAGAAAATTTGAGAATTAATTTTAAATATTTACTGTGTGTTTCAGTTCGAAGAATTCTTGATGCTCTCTTTCAAAAGGAAAGCATTTTTAGCTGCGCATGTGAGTGTCTATTTACAGGGTGTTTTTCAATTTTCAAAGTTCAAGTTGATTATCTTCTACAATTTGTCTTCCTCTCTGTCCGCTGTACTTTGCATATTGAAATCATAAGGAACATGTGTAATATGAAAAGCAGAGAAGTGAAATAAAGTCGCGACAAAAATAGAATTTCAAGTCCCATGAAGGAAACAAAAAGAAAAACAACTTATTAAAATTGAAATATTGCTCTTAGCGACTTGCCTATATTTCATTCAATAAGCATCACGGAAACTCATCGGGTAAAATGTTAATAAATAAATCAAAATCCCTTTCTATTTTTTGAACTTTTGGCGCCTGATTCCATTCAGATTAACATGTAATTAAAACAACTTTGTTTTTTTTAAGGAAAAACAGTAAGTTTTAAAAATAGATTGGTTTCTCGTTTGAAAATCTACATATCTATTTCCAATGTAAAACAAAAAATAGCTGTATTTCTATAAACTTTTGTTATAAAGTTGCAAGTTCAGGCGGAAGAAAGGCCAATTTGAAGCCAGAATTAGGGACACTTTTGTGCGCCACGTGGACGGAAAAACCATGTTTCAGAAAACTTGGTTCCACCATTTTCCCATCTGTTTTCACAGTAGGTTATCGAGTCAATGTTACAAGTTTTGAGAAAATTAATAGGCAAATGCCGCTGCTTGAGGCGCCCGTCCTTTAAAAAATGTTACGTATTTGTATATTTTTAAACATTGCCTAATACCTGCCTAATTAAGTTCAGGTGAGTCATTGCGTGAATTAGGAATTAATGAACACCATTAACAATTACCACTTAAGTGTCAACAAACACTGAATACCTACGACAAACATGTAAGTTGGTGCTGATCAAAGCATCAATGTGTTTAGAATGAACGATTAGCGCCTAACTTGCGAACGCAGAATGCATACTCAAACCTCTTCTTGATCTATTTTCAGTCGATCGCCTGCTGTTTTCGTTGTGTATAAATATTGCTGATTCTGTTCAGATCGGCCATGTAGGTAGCAACTGGGATTAAATTCAAGTCAATCAATTGCCCGCAAATAAATACGCTCGTTACTATTTTTAACATTTCTGAAACTGTTTGGGCACTTTCACTGCCAGAGCCAGCATGTGGACGCACGCAAATATAAATCAGATAATTAAACGTGGCAAATAAAAACAACAAAACATTGAGCGAAAGAAAAATGTCCACTGTCTCAAAATAGGATTGGATTATGATGGAAATATGTATGTTGTTTCTAACGCTCCTCAGTCGGCTATTTGCGGCCACTAAACGAAAGTCTGGGGATTTTAAACCTTAAGAACCTGAGTACGTATTTTTGTCAAATATGGAAATAAATTTGTCTTGTAAAATTCCTCTCGTAAGCCAGTATCCCAAATATCCAAGTAGCCAAAGATTTCGGCTAGAAAATAAAGTTAGCTTTTTGCAAAGCGATAGCGTTTGACTACGTGACGATGTTGGCGTGTGAAATCTTAAATTTGCTAACATTTTCGGCAATTTTTTATTGATAAAACCAGTGCAGTCCTGTTAGGACGCCCCGATTTATGTCACCAGAAATTCACGGAAACGGCGTTTTTACTAATTACATGCCTAACAATGTAGATTTGCAGATTTTACAGGTAATATATAATTTAGCATAAAAGTCTGTAAAAATCCACACACTTCATAGTCCTTCGATAAAGCAGATTATATAAAAAAATGCGAACTATTAAGCGTTATCTTGAGTGGCGATAAAATAAACGGCCGATTACCCCACCTGCGCATTTTTGGATAAGGCAACGCTAGACAATCAACACGTTTTTTTTTCAATTATCCACTCTTCAGATACCGCTATAAACATTCCTCAAAGCAAATCCAATTGCGCAAAGAAACACCTGAAAGTTCCGGCGTCTTCAGATCTTCAGATGTATGAAATGGGCCAATAAGTAGAAGTGGCTGTTCTCAGTTCCTTCGGAATATTCACTACTATTACTGTCATAAAATTATGAGAGAGTCAACATGAGATTACAGACCCGCCATATGGCTGAACTGGAGAATTTCATAAATCGAAAGATTTTCGATTAAATCAATCTTTTTCGGTTCATCGACTAGTCGAACACCTTCGGTGGCTGTTACCAAATTCTATGATTTCATAAACACCAATTAACTGAAGGCAATAAAACCGGCTTCAAAGCTTCTTCTTGCAAATGGCAAAGTTCTTTAACGGGCTTCTACAAGGTGTCTCATAGGAGATTGTAAAAAATTTAACGGCGGGTTTCTGGGGTCAAAATTATATCTACGATTTAGCCCAACTTAGCTTGGGAGGAAAGTCGAAGCAAACAGAAACACTGGGGTTCTAAGTATTTTTTAATGGTCTTTTTCTAATAGCTCAGGCGCAACTGGGAATTTTTTGCTCAAATCAGATTTATTGAATATCTTATATTCAGGGGTTTTCGAGGGTAAACATTTTTGAAAAGAAAATTAAAAACTAGTTTTTCTTTGGGCACGACACTGGTTGAGATTAATAGAGAGGAAATCAAGTGAAAAACAGTGTTTTCTACGCTCCAACCAGTTATGCCCGAGGGGCTCTGCACAACTTTACAGCAAACAGTTTCCTCGGTTTACTTTGCAAAAAAATACTCTTCGCGTAGATTGATGCAAAAGTTGTGCCGACATTGATTGAGATTAATGCAAAGAAAATTAAGTGAAAAACAGTGTTTTCTAAGCTTCAACTAGTGTCGTGCCCGAAGGTCTCGGCACAATTTTACAACAAACACTTTTCTCAGTTTACTTTGCAAAAAAATACTTTTCGCGTAGTTTGATATAAAAGTTGTGCTGAGCCCTTGGTGCACGACATTGGTTAAGATTAATCAAGAGAAAATTGAGTGAAAACAGCATTTTCCACTCTCCAGCCAGTGTCGTGTCCGAAGGGCTCGGTACAACTTCACTGCATACACTTTTCTGGGTTTACTTTTGCAAAAAAATACTCTCCGCGTAGCTTGATGTTAAAGTTGTGCCGAGCCCGTCGGTCACGACACTGGTTGAGTTTAATAAAGAGCAAATTAAGTGAAAAACAGCATTTCCCACGCTCCAACCAGTGTCGTGCCTAAGGGGCTCGGCACAACTTCACAGCAAACGCTTTTCTTGGTTTACTTTGCAAAAAATAACTCTCCGCGTAGTTTGATGTAAAAGTTGTGCTGAGCCCTTTGGGCACGACACTGGGCAAGATTTATCAATAATAAATTGAGTAAATAACGGCGTTTTCCACGCTCCAGACAGTGTCGTGTCCGAATGGCTCGGTACAACTTTACAACAAACAAATTTCTCGGTTTACTTTGCATACAGATGCTCTCAACGTAGTCGAATGTAAAAGTTGTTCTCCACCCTTTTGGCTCAATTAAAACCAAATTAAGTCAAAATAACAGTTTTTCCACCGGAGTGTCGTGTTCCAAGACATGCTGGTCCTGCTAAATCATACTGAGACTGGAATATCTACAAATCTTTCAATATTTTCCAATCAAAAAATGTTTACCTAGTGGAAATCTAGTTGATCTCTGAAATCCACGGTTTTCGAGTTATTTTTATTAATAATATTCGTTGCGTTGCATTTATGGAAACAAATCTGTCTATTTATAGACGAAATAATAGAGGGCAAAAGTAATTTCCTGAACACTACGAAAAATAAGTGAATAATTGTAATAAAAAAACTGATCAGCTTTCGCCCAAAGTTGTCGAAAATGATAACGTGCATAATTAACTTCAATAGATTTAATCACACGTTTGCAACACGATTTTCTAATTTTAAATATTTATTCCCAAATCTCCACATAATTTGTAATGTTTTTAAATACATAATTCGTCTCGGGCATCTATCGTTTCTGTATACACGAAAGACTTAAGGTGTCAGCAAACAGAAAAATCTAGAGGATTAAAATCTGGACTTCGACCTGGTGTGTGACTTCCCCGACTAATAAAACCATTCGGACTATTTGCATTTAGGTAATTTTTCATTTGCCGTGAAAAATGGGCTGCAGACCCATCGTGCGTAATTATCAGATCACGTCTTATGTTTAAGTTCGTGTCCGTAAAGATCAGATTAATGTTGTAATAATGTTAATGTAATAATTAATTAAATGTATCGCACCCAATACTTTAATGGCAAATATCTCAAAAACGATTGATCTTAAGGATACCGACTAGGTTTGCTGCAGCTGGCAAAAAAAAAACGAGTTCTTCAAGAGTTACTTGAAAAAGACCATTAAAAAAGTGACTTTGACCCCGTGCATTTCTGTTTCAGTTGACTTTTCTTCCAAGCTAGTAGCGCTAAACCGCATTATTTTTACCAGAGAAATTCAAATATGTTGTTGGCTTTTTAAAGACCTTTCATCGATGTTCCATTCTAAATCCACTTGCAATCTACAAAATGCTCGATTGGACATGCCGCGTGTGTTGACCTCGCTACTACACGCTGGTGTAACAGGAAACAAGCAAAATATTAATCTACATTGTTGAACAATGTGATGGCAAAGGAATTTTTTACGGCCCGATGACCGCGGATGTTGACACACTTCTTAATGAATAATATTGTTTAAACCGATGATGTAATTCGTAATGTTGGCGATATGTCACCGTTGCATGTTTGCGGTTTTAATAAATGTTTGCCAGTTCAAATTGGGGTTATTTTGTGTCAATTTCCGCTAATTGGCCTACGAAAATATTCAAGCACACCAGACCCAGATTGCATGAAGTGGCATTTGACATCGAATTACAACCAATTTATGAATATGGCCTTTAATTAAGTGGCATGCAAAGTCCACGATAATAATTGTTCCCATTGCTCTCAGTAACATTCCGCTACCTCCAAATAACCATTCAGTCTCATCGAGTGCCAGCCTTGATATCAACTGTTGTTAATTTCCAGATCGAAAATACTATGTGAACATATGAGCAGTGAGGAGAAAAATACAATGTGTCCAACTACCCCCATAGTTCAGGCGGCGTCCTCTCAGCTGACATGCAGAACAACCGCGAGCAACAACAACATCCAGCAGAACGATGAAGCAACGAATTATGAAAAATTCGGCGGTCCGAATGATGTGTTTAGTGAGAAGGACAACGACATCAGTCGAACAATTAAAAAGCTAGACGAAGAAACCAAAGAAAATAGTAAACTAAGGCGAGAAATCGAGCAGTTTCGGCCATCAATCAAATGGCCCGATCTGATAGTGCAGCTGTTTATTCATTTAGGGTGTTTGTATGGACTGTTCTTATGTGTGTGGTCAGCGAAGTTGTTTACGTTACTATTCGGTAAGTGAATTTTCCATTGGGTTTAGTTAGTCATTTTTATTTTTGCGTCGTTCGGCCTTCAGTTCTTTAGGCCATTAACGGCCAAGTCCCCCATTTATATGCCATTCTCCCACAACTTAATCTACGTGACGACGCCTAAGGGGAGGTTTGGTGTTTTATGCGCCTCAATTATACTGGGAAACTACCACTAAAATATCTAATTGGAACGCGATGGCAATCGGATTATTTTTATGAATATTTTGCTCAGTTTTATTAAGTTCCGTTTTTTAAATTACTTTTTTTATTTGTCCTGTTAAATTTTGCATTTATTTGAGTGTTATAAACTATGAAAGTAGTTCTTAGTGACTTACTCTTCTCTAGATTTTTAATTGAATAATTGGCTTTTCTAGAAGAATAATTAATTAGTTCAACATCTAAGAGTATTTTGCCGATTTGATGCATCCACTCCATAAATTGTCCGGCATAATCGGTAAGGGGAGAAAACCTTCTTAAATCTAAAAATTGCTTTATTTTTTGTAACAATTCTAGTTATAATAATAATCCTGACTAGTTAATGTTGCTGTCTATATGAAGCAACGCAGTTGGCAATTTGGGTTTAATTTTATTGCATTTATTCCAGGTCTCTGTGTCTTATTTATTTACTTCTAATTAATCAAAAATATTTGTTCTTGTGACCCTTATTTGCTCAGCCAGCTTTTATCTAGCTAAACCTGATTTCGGTGCAGAATTAGATTTGGCAACTTTTCCATTATTTGCAGTAAAGATTGTTTAGAAATAAACTCAAAATACTATGAAAACATGACAGCTTCACACACAACAATCACTTCTAGAAGCCGTAACCATATAACTGGCTTTATTTTCCATTGATCTAACAAGGAACAAAAATAGCACTTGACCTAAATGCATTTTCGACTTAAAATTGACCAAAAAACAGGACCTTAAGCTGTACGTATCGAGTCGCGGAACATGCGGTATATTGCACAAAATCTACGGCTTTTAGTGTGATTTTTTGCACAATCTTTGCGCGTTCAGGACAAGCAGAAATGGTTTTCAGGATATTATATGTTTAACAATTGAGTTAAAATAAAGTTTTTGTCAGTGGTTGAAATATTTTGTCTATAGATTGGTTCACCCTGTGTGTAACTGAAATATTCTTCTAGCTTGCAAGTGCAAAGGTTTAAAAAATTGAATATTAGTTGATTTGTTAGAAATAATTCTGTTTTTTATGATTTTCTTTTAAAGTAATCGAATTCAGTTTTTATGTTCGCTAGGAGCTTTCTTCTGTGTTTAAAAATTAAGCGTATTCTTCAAATAAACATTTGTCCTAAATAGAACACTCTGTATAGTTTAACCTCGCAAACAAATTATTTCGGTTTTCAGCAGTTTTTCAAAGAACACAAGTATTTACGATCAATTTGGAAATATCCAAATCGCTCCTAAATAAATTTAAATAAGAAAAGATGTTTGATGGTAACTCGCAGATGGAAAATTAAAAAAAAAACAGATTTTCAATTCTTCAGTTTTTTAGGTGTTTCTTCGAAAGTAATATTCAAAATTTAAATTTATTTTGTCTTGTGCCTTACTTCTAGGATACAAAATTTAGCAGATTGTCTTATACAAGCTTCAAATACACATATGGATAAACCAAACATTGTATATTTTAATATGAAAAATAAATTATTTACAATTTGCAGCATTTTTTTATATTATTAAATTACTTATGATCGATTTGTTGGACCCCGAATAGCTTCGAAACAATTTCAAATAAGAAACCATGTTTTATAGCAAAATGTTTGTCAATGTTTTATTGTAAAATTATGAAATTTATAAATGTGTGCGCAAAAGCATCTAACAGTGATATACGTAGTTAACAGCTAAATCCTTTTTATTTGTTCCTAAATGTTAATTTCAACTATGTAAATTGATCAGGTTTTATCTAACAATTTGTATTTGTATTGTTCCATTTTATTTACATCGATTAATCTTTTAGAATTGACCATGTATGCTTCCATAAAACAAATTGGGTACTTTAGACTGAAAACCTTTATATGTAACGATCTATTTGCGATTAGAAACATTTCCAAATAAAATAAAGGGAATAATGAAAATTTCCCTAGTTATGTTTTGTTTTGCTATTAATATGCAATTTTTCAAACATTTTATGGAATTATTTCTATAGTAGCGTGACCCGCGCAATTAATTTTCTTTAACAAATATTCCGACCAGAAAAGTATCAGCATGTAAATCCGATATTTGAAGCGTCCAGTGAATTGACAAAGCGCAAATTTTAAAACGATTATTAATTCTTGCACTTAAATTTATCACAAAAACATTTGAAGAAAACGATGTTGCCATCCTATAACTAGTCGCAGACGTTTTCTCTCATATTCTGCTCATAAAAATATTTAGAATTGTGGAATTAAACTTGTAGGGATCGTTGTGGGCAATAATCCAGACATTAGAATAACTAATTACATACCTGGAAGTATCGCATCAGCCAAAAATGCTTAAATGCGTGATATCAGCTGCAAGCATTCGACCATTTATTCAAATTCGCGATAACGAATAAATTCAGTCACTCCTCAAAGAGAAAAATCCAAAAAACTCCAAATCATCTCAGGAAAATCCCGAACAAACCGCAGTTAAAGATAAAGAGTTACTGAATAATCCTCCCATTGCTTCTGGGCAAGGGCCAAAACGTAAACAATTTTTCCCATCAAAACCTGTTCAAGCCGCATTATGAATCGATGTTTATTTAAAATCCCACTAAAGATTGCAAAATTTACTATTGAATATTCCTTTATTTCACATTGCTTTACAGGGTGATTCAAAGTCATAAGATCAGTTGTTCAAAGAGAAAAGTTTGATCATTTCCTATTATGTTTTATGTGTATTCAGCACTCACTACTGAAACTCATCCATTTATTTCAATTGTACTGTTTATTTTCTCAATAAAATTTAAATTTAGAAACGCAGTCAAACTGAGTAGAAACCATTCTAAACACTTGACCTACATCCATTCAGGCACTCGATCTACGTGCATGATAAATAAACTTGTGATATCGCATTTTGAAAGTAAAGTAGAGGCAACAAAAATGGATAAGGCGCAGAATTGAAAAAAAATCCAGCACGATAAGAACCGAGTAATAGGAAAGATGAGTTAAAGGGATTCAAAAAATACACTTCAGCTCTTTTTTATATTGTTATTACCAAAGAAAAACGATTTCAAATCTGGCCAGTTGCAAGGCTTTTACTGCAATTCAAGGAACCTACCATTAAAATATATAAATGGAAGAAGACTAAGTCGGATTATTTTTATTAAAATTTTGGTCACTTTTATTTCGTTTCGTTCTGAGAATGATTTTTTATTTAATTTGTACGTTTTTGTTTCGTTATATATATATATTTTAACTTTGTCTAATTTTTTTACTTTTGACTACTGCTCAGTTTTTTGCTCATCTCTCATACTCACATTCAAGATATGTTACTAATTGCTTTTTCCATTGGAGGCGTTTGTTTTTTGCTCCTTCTGATTAAGTTTAATTAGTGCAAAATTATCTACACTTACTATGTTTTTTAATTAACCTTTTCAATTAATGAGGAATTTTCTCACTTAGACATTTAAAATTCAAGTAACTTAGATATTAGCGAAATTCAATTGAGCTAATTTGGTATCGTAATATCAATAATTCTTGGTAATTTGCAAAATTTTCTTCCAGCTTCCTTTGAACATGGGAAGTAGTGTCTACTTTAATTTTACTATTCACTGTGTTATAAACCACGAAAGTATAAGAAATTCTACTTTATCCTGGTGACTTATTCTTCTCTAGATTTTCAATTTAATGATTAACTTCTCGAGAAGAATACCTAAGTAATCAGTTCAAGAACTAAGAGTATTTTGCCGATTTGATGCATCCAGTCCATACATTTTGCGGCATAATAGTTCAGGGGCAAAAACCTTCTTAAATCGAAAAATTGCTTTAATTTATATAATAATTATAGCTATAATAATAATCCTGACTAGTTCATGTTGCCGCATAAAGGAAGCAGCGCAATTAGCAATTTGAGTTTAATTTTATTGCATTATTTCCGGGGTCTCTGTGTCTTATTTATTTACTTACGTATTAATTAACCAAAAGTATTTGTTCTTGTGACCCTTATTGGTCAGCCAGCTTCTATCTAGCTAAACCTGAGATATTTGGAAATTTCAGTGCAGAATTTGATTTTTGGCAACTTTTTCATTATTTGCTGGGAAGATTTAGAAAAAAACTCAAAATCCTATAAAAATATCACAGCTTCACACTCAACAATCACTTTTAGAAGCCTCAACCATAAAACTGCTTTATTTTAAACCGATCTTACAACAAGCAAAAATAGCACTTGACTTAAATGCATTTGCGACTTAAAATTGACCGAAAAACACGTTATTAAGCTGTGCGCATCGAGTCACGGAACATGCTGTATATTGCACAAAATTTAAGGCCTTTGGTGTGATTTTCGCACAATCTTTGCGCCTTCAGGACAAGCAAAAATGGTTTTCAGGATATTTTTATGTTTAATATTTGAGTTTAAAAAGGGTTTTTGTCAGTGGTTGAAATACTTTGTCTATAGATTGGTTCACCCTGTGTGTAACTGAAATATTCTTCTAGCTTGCAAATGCAAAGGTTTAAAAATTGAACATTAGTTGATTTTTTAGAAATAATTCTGTTTTTTATGGTTTTCTTTTAAAGTAATCGAATTTAGTTTTTATTTTCGCTAGGAGCTTTCTTCTGTGTTTAAAAATTAAGCATATTCTTCAAATAAACGTATTGAAAGTAGTGTAGTTTGAACACTCTGTATAGTTTAACCACGCAAACAAATTATTTGCGGTTTTCAGCAGTTTTTCAAAGAACACAATTGTTTATTATGAATTTGCAAAGATCCAAATCGCTCCTAAATAAATTTACATAAGAAAAGCTGTTTGATGGTTGCAGGTGGAAAATTTTAAAGAATTACCGGATCTTCGGGCAATTGTTCCGTTTTTTTAGGTGTTTCTTCGAACGTAATATTCAAATTTGAGATTTATTTTGCCTTGTGGCTTACTTATAGGATACTAAATTTAGCAGATTGTCTTACACAAGCTTCAAATACACATATGGACTAAACCGAACACTCTGTATATTTTCATGTCAAAAATAAATGATTTGCAATTTTCAGCAGTTTTTTATATTATTAAATTATTTATGATCGATTTGTTGGACCGCAAACAGCTTCTAAACAATTTCAAATAAGAAACCATGTTTTATAGCAAAATGTTTATAAATGTTTTATTGTAAAGTTATGAAATTTATAAATGTGTGCGCAAAAGCATCTAACAATCATATAAGTAGTTAACAGAAAAATCCTACTTTTTTGTTCCCAAATAATAATTTCAATTATGTAAATTGATCAGGTTTTATTTAACAATTTGTATTTGTATTGTTTTATTTTATTTAAATCGGTTAATCTTTTAGAATTGCCCATGTATGCTTCCATAAAACAAATTGGGTACTTTATACTGAAAACCTTTATATGTAACGATCTATTTGCTATTAGAAACATTTCCAAATAAAATTAGATGAATAATGAAAATTGACCTATTTATATTTTTTTTGCTATTACTATACAATTTTTAAATATTTTATGGAACTCTTTCTATAGTAGAGTGAGCCTCGTAATTTTCTTTATCAAATATTCCGACCAGAAAAGTATCAGCATGTGAATCCGATGTTTGAAGTGTCCAGTGAATTGCCAAAGCGCAAATTTTAAAACGACTATTAATTGTTATTCTTGCACCTAAATTTATCACAAAAACATTTGAACAAAACTATTTTTGCCATGTTTTATCTAGCAGCAGGTGTATTATCTAATATTCTTACTATAAAAATATTTAGCATTGCGGAATTAAACTTCTAGGGATCGTTGAGGGCAATAATACAGACATTTGAAGAACTAATTACATACCTGGAAGTATCGCATCAGCCAAAAATGCTTAAATGCGTGATATGAGATGCAAGCATTCGACCATTTAGCCAAATTCGCGATAACGAATAAATTCAGTCACGCCTCAAAGAGAAAAGTCCAAAAACCCCAAATCATCTACCGGAAAATCCCGAACAAACCGCACTTAAAGGTAAAGAGTTACTGAATAATCCTCCCATTGCTTCTGGGCAAGGGCCAAAACGTAAACAATTTTTTTCAGCAAAACCTGTCCAAGTCTTCCTTTAGTTATTACTTTAGTTATTACTTTAGCGTATTCCTTTAGTTCACATTGATTTACAGGGTGATTCAAAGTCATACTATGAGTTGTTCAAAGAGAAAAGTTTGATCATTTCCTATTATTTTTTATGTGTATTCAGCACGCACTACTGAAACGCATCCATTTTCAAATGTACTCTTTATAAAATTTAAATTCAGAACAACAGTCAATACGTGCCTGATCGATAAATAATCCTCGTGATAACGCGTCTGGAAAACAAAGTAGAGACAACAAAAATGGATAAAGCGCAGAATAGAAAAAAATCGGGCACAATAAGAACCGAGTAATAGAGTGATAAAGGGATTCAAAATATACACTTCAGCTGTTTTTTACGTTATAATTACCAAAGAAGAACAGTTTCAGCAATTTACTTAAGCTGTGTAAAGTAGTCAATCTGGCCATTCTCGAGGCTTTTACTGCAATTCAAGTTCACATTAAAGATCTGTTTTGCATGTATAAGGAGCAATTAAAACAAATTTTCTATCCCTGTTTTTATCAGGTGTGCAAAGTGAAAATGTAATATAAACCAAACCCACATTTAAAAAAATTGTATAATAAAATGATGAAGGATGACAAAATATTCAAACTATTTCATCTTGAGTTGAGATGCTGTTGCGCTTTCGCTCTGTGCAGTTGAAAAAAATAACGATTTCCCAACCTTTCAAATAGTTACAAGCCCCGTTCAGTTCATTGCAAATCTATACCAAAACATTCGAATTGACCATGTGTCCTAGATTGCTGGGTTTTATTGGTAAAGTTTACTGTTTGTCTGTTTGCTGTCAGTGGCGACTCGTCCGTTTTAAACCGATCTTGTGCTAATTGACCAGAATACGAAGCAAAATGTGCCTACAATTCAGAAAAAAATGCGTAAATTTAGGTTCAGCAGGATTGAAACAAGCTGCTTCTATGTACTAACTGTAGCAAAATCCTTCTCATAGACGACAATATGTATACTTTTAAACTAAAGCAATTTTGGTTTGAAGCCACTTTAAAAACAGGGCAAAAGTTGCCCAAAAATACTTATTGTTAAACTTCCGAAAACATTGAAATTTACTTCGCCCAGAACCAAGTGAAGTCTTTGCTCACTTTATTTAAATTTCATTCAGATTCTTGATATATTAGCAAAATTTCAAGCAAAATCGGTTCAATTGACGAATGAAATCATAGAATAAACTCCAAAAATTACGGTTTTAATTGATGAGTTTAAATTTTTGAGAAACTAGTTTTTAACTGAAATTCCAGTAACTAAAGAGAATAAAACTCACGTAATTGAGACATTGCATGAACGATTAATTAGCCATGTTAATAAAATTCAATTTATTCCATATTGGTTATATGAACTGAATGCATTTATGCATTTTTAAAAGTTAAAATTTTCCCGTAATTACGGCGTTAAAATTGTATTTAGTGTGTGGTGGCTTTTCTATTTTACCTCTTGAGATTAGAAAACCATAAAAACACCATAAACTGGCTCTGGTCACAATATCAATTTTCGTCTCATTTTTTTCTCGTAATAATTGCAAATATGTATTCATCTAGAATCGAACTATAAAGTTATTTTTTCCAAAAAATCCTCAGAAGTCTTTGATTAATGTAAACTTTGCTGCTGAAAATAAGATGAGAGTCAGCTGGAACACCATCAATCACAATTTGTGGTCGGTTTTACAAGGAAAATTACTATTTTTTTAAAATCCTGCATGTTAAGCTGGTTGCGAGTTGAATTAAACGCGCTCGAATATTAAAATTTGATCTTTATTTGAATTTTATTTATGAACTGGTGCGAAACAAGTTTATATGCATTAATTCATTAATTGCAAATTAGAAAATTTAGATCGGGTTCTAAATGCCTTGTGGTATTGAATTTCCAGCGTAAAAAAATAAAAACTTTATTGAAATGAAAACTTTTACAAGCAGAATTTAGGGGCAACAGAGTTTTTTTGCTTTTATATTATGTCTTCTCCTACTCAGCTTAACAACTTGCTGTGGCTGTTTCGCAAATTATACTCGGGTATTCTCTATTATTTGGAGTGTGAGCTTAATAGATAATATTATCAAGACAATACCTTTAAAATTATCGACCGAAAATGATCAGCAATTTGCACTGAAAAGAGTTTTTACGTACAAATCGCGTTTACGCCTGGTGTGGTTATTTTTCTGCGTCTCTGTTTACACAGGATGTTTAAGGCTTCTACCCAATAATAAATATATTAGGCGCTGTTGCTTTGAACCCTGCGGACACGACATTGTTTCAGAATGAACAATTGCAATCAAGAGGTCAGTTTTCACGCAAATGAGTTCTAAACAGCTGATTCTTGTACTGATAGTTTTTCAACATCTTTGGACTTCTCCTATAAAGAAAATTTGAGTTTTTTTGAGTGCTTAGACAAGACAGTCTTGCTGAGGAAAGCATAATTGGAACTTAAAAGTTCCAATTATAAAAGCACCAGTAAACTTTCTTGAAAATATTTATATGTATAACAGGATGAATGAAAGTGCAATTTACACTCTATTGCGTAATTTTTTTGAGCGGTTATTAGAGCCCCATCTGCCCCAACTCGAAAAAACGTTAATCCTCCATAATTTTTCCAAACAAATTTTAGTCAATAGAGACCCAAATTATTTCCACTAATTCTCCTAATTTCTTTCAGCATTCCTTACTGTAATCGCATCAGGGTTTGGCATAACTGCCGGGGCTCATAGACTGTGGTCCCATCGAGCTTACAAAGCGAAATGGCCCCTCAGGATGCTTCTAGTCTTCTTATTTACCATAGCTGGACAGGTATGTGGCTAACTCTGTGTTTTCTATGACTCATGGCAACAAATAAACGAAAAAATATGAATAATTTATAAAACACCCAGTTCTACTGAATAGGTTGCATATAAAGGCCCTCGATAAGATCGGCTTTTTTAGGGTCAGTGGATGTCAAGCCGAACAAAGCTTTATGAGAAAGCGACGGCTTGGGCTGGGTTAGTTCTATAACAAAAAACAACAATAAGCACTCAAACCGCATGCAAAAAGGCTTTTGTTGCTTGTTTTCCCTCATTAATTTCCACTTTATTTCTTTCAAATAAATTAGACCACCCTCTAAATTGACTCATTTATTTCCTCGATCGGAATCGCAGGGTTTAATGGTTGGCTTGAATGTTATATTTACCATTATTATGACCAATGCGTTTGCCGTGTTTGAAAATCGATCCTAGACGGGCATTTCCCAGAATTTAATTTGTGGCCGAGGGCTTTTTTTCTCCGAACCATTTCCATCGAATTATGCCAAACATGTAAGGACCTTGGTCTAAATAGAATTTCTAATGGTGGCAAATATTTATTATTTACGCCCCTCGCTTTGGTAAATTACAAACAACGGTGGGTAAGTGATTGTTTAACAAACGACTAACTGAAATCAGATCGATCCATGAGGATGTAAACAAGACTGGTAATCGGATAAGCGAGCTTGTTTTTACAAAATTGCAGCTAATAGATGTTGTAAAACATGCCTGGGATTAGGTTAATGGATGCTGTGAAATGTTTAATATCTGTTGTTTTTGGTTCAACATATAAGAAAGGAATATTTTCCGTCCATTGGATGGATGGAAAATAAACGTCGTCGCTCAATTTGCAGGCACGCCTCGCAAATTATCTGCCTTCCAAGTCTGAGCTCGTAAGTAACTGAAGTTCACCCACCCTATAGAAGACAATTTAGGCTAAGAAATCGAGAATTTCTAGTAAAATTGTGCAAAAAGCTGACTTTTGCGAAATCTGTTAAGGATGGGTTGCAGATAAATATTGTCGCTCCATTGCACGCTCGCCCTTAAAAATTTCTAACTTTCAGAAGTGAGCCAGTAACTAAGTGAAATTTGCACACCCTATAGAAGAGGCTTTAAGCTAAGAATCTTGCAATTTTTCAGGAAATTAAGCAAAATACTGATTTGTACGAAATCTGTAAGTATTGCAAGCGACAGTGTTTATTTGCCATTCAATAACACGCACGCATTTAAAAAAGTTCGCTATGAATCCTCAGCTCATAATTAAATGAAATGAAAAATGGCCTACCCTATAGAAGGCAAATCAACCTAAGAAGCGGGTGATCTTCGATAAAATTGATTAATAGACTGATTTTTGCCAAATCTGTTAATAATGAGCGCAAAATAACCTTTGTTGCTCAATTACACGCAAATATTTAAAAAAATTGCTCTGATACCTGAGCTCATAATTAAATCAAACTCACCCACGCTATAGATGGCAATTCAAGCTAACAATGCGGTAATTTTCAACAAAATTCTGCAAAAAGGCAGATTTTTGCCAAATGTGTTACTTAATGATAAGCGCAAATTAAACACTGCCGCTCAATAACACGCACGCATTTAAAAAAAAGAATTCTGAGCTCATCATTAACATATTAAAACGGCAATTCGGACTAAAAATCCTGAAAGTTTGAATAGAATTCAGCAAAAGACTGTTTTTTGCCAAATCTGATAAAGATGGATGGCAAATAAATATAGTCGCTCAATTGCACGCACACACTTAAAAATTTCAAAGTTTTAAGCTTGATCAAGTAACTTTTTAACAATTCGCACACCCTATAGAAGACGTCTCACGCTAAAATTTCTGAAATTTTCTATAAACTCTAGCGAAAGACTGAGTTTTTTCCAATCTGTTAAAGATTCATGGCAAATAAATATAGTCGCTCAATTGCACGCACTCCCTTTTGAAACATTTCTAAGCTTCAAACTTGAGCAAGTGACTAACTGAAATGCGCACACCCTATAGAAGACGCCTGAAGCTAAAAATCCTGAAATTTGCGATAAAGTCTAGCAAAAGACTGAGTTTTTCTAAATCTGTTAAAGATAGATGGCAAATAAATATAGTCGTTCAAGTGCAGGCACGCCCTTTTTTCTAAAATTTCTAACTTTCAATCCTGGTAAAATAACTGACGGAAATTCGTACACCCTATAGAAGACGCCTCAGGCTAAAAATCCTAAAATTTTCAATAAAATTTATCTCAAGACTGATTTTTGCCAAATTTGTTAAAAAGGGATGGCAAATAAATATAGTCTCTCAATTACACGCACGCATAAAAAAAAATGACTTTCAATCTTCAGCCCAAAACCAACTGCTCTATAGACGGCTATTCAGGCTCAGAATCTGGTAATTTTCAATAAAATTGGCGAAAAAACTGATTTTTGCCAAATCTGTTAATGATGAACGTAAAATAAACACTGTCTCTCAATTGCACTGACGCATTTTAAAAAATTTCACCTTGAATCCGGAGCTTATAAATAACTGAAAATTTTCCACTAATATAGAAAGTAATTCAGGCAAAGAATCTGATACCTTTCAATAAAATTATGCAAAAGACTGATTTTCGCCAAACCTGTTAATGAGAAGCGCAAAATAACTAAACATGGTCCCTCAATTACACGAACGCATTAAAATTAAAAATTTACTGAAATTGGCCCACCCTATAGAAGGCAATTTGCGCTAGGAACCTAGTAATTTTCAATGAAATTTTTCAAAAGACTGATTTTTTGTAAACCTGTTAATGATGAGCGCAACTTAAACATTGTCCGTCAATTACACACATCCATTTAATTTTTTTTTTAGTTTCGATCCTGAGCTCAGAATTAACTTAATAGAAGTTAAAGTTAAGCATTAACCCTATAGAAGAAAATTCAGGGTAAACATCTGTTAATTTTCAATTAAATTATGCAAGACTGATTTTCGCAAAACCCGTTAATGATGAGCGCAAAATAAACATTGTCGCTCAATTACACTCATGCATGTAAATTTTTTTACTTTCAATCCTGAGCTCAGAATTAACTAAAATTAGGCCACCTTATAGACGCCAATTCAGGCCAAGAATCTGGTAATTTTCAATAAAATTGGACAAAAATTTGTTAAATATTCGCACAAGATAAACATTGTGGCTCAATTACACGGATGCATTTAAAAAGTTCTAATTTTCTAAAGTCTGGTTTTTGCCAAATCTGTTAATATTGAGCAGAAAATATTGTCGCTCAATTACACGCACGCTTTTAAAAATTTCCAACTTTCAAGCCTTAGCACTAAACTAACTGAAATTCATACACCCTGCAGGAGATACTTCCAGCCAAAAAGTCTGCAATTTTCATCGAACTTTTGCTAATGACCGATTTTTGCCAAATTTCTGATTGAGAGGCCGAAAAAAAAACATTGTCGCTCAAATACACCCATGCCTTTAAAAATTAGTAACTTTCAATGCTGTGCACAAAACCAACTGAAAGTCGCACACTCTGTAGAAGAGACTTCAGGCAAAAAGCCTGCAGTTGTTTTAGGTATATTTGAAATGATCTGGTTGTATTCTTACGCCGCCCAGTGTTGCCTGCTTGTCGCGTACTGGCTGTTTATGACCTTAAGCAGTTGCCATCCTGCCTTCAACTTTGCAATTTTAACCATGAACTTCAGATCAATATTTGCTTTTTGAGGGTCTCGAAAAGAAAATCGATTCACGGGCAAGTTTTAATTTAGATTTTTTTTCAGAGGCATATTTACGTTTGGGCTCTGGACCATCGCGTCCATCACAAGTACAGTGAAACCGATGCCGATCCTCACAACGCAAAAAGAGGCTTTTTCTTCTCGCATGTGGGTTGGCTGGTTCTCACTCCTCATCCACTGGTGGTGGAGAAACGGAAAATGGTCGACATGTCCGACTTGGAGAATGACTCAATAGTCATGTGGCAAAAAAAGTAAGTCACCAGTTTACTCATTGAATGCTTATCACTTTACTTAAAAAATTGCTCAACGATTGTTAGCTCCAAAAATATTTTTGTTGGCTGGAATTGCCTGGACGTAAGCGGGATTCAAATCTACTTAAAAGTCAATGTTTGATTCCTGGTTGACCTGAAGGACTGGAAAAGCTTGTCTGAGCAACTATGGAAAAGACCGAAGGCTTTTGAAGAAAATTGTGCTAAAGAAATGCCACTAATTGTTGAAGAAAATAAAAAAGATAATGAACAACGAAACGTAGGCGATGAAGAGCGAAGCGCATAAATAATTGAATATATGGAAAATTATGTCACGAAAGCAAACAGTTCAAACGAGAAAAATATTCTGGCTTCATTAGAAATTTAAAGAATGACACATCATGTGTCTGAATGAGTCCTTACTATTTTTTTCCTCCCCTTGATTATCGGATGTAGCTTTGGATGATCAAGTTTGCGCCCAGAGAGCTGGAATCCTATCAAAAGAAACGTTCCAAATCCAGTCCAATCGACCACTTAAATCGAGGAAATTCTGTATTTGGATGAAGTAGAAGAAATAATTTTACGCTTGAGAATAAACCTTGGAAACAGTAAGAATTCTCAAGAACCCACTAATTAAACGTATACTAATTACTACGTGTAATTAGCAGATGTAGCAGTTATCAGACATAAATATAGACCTAATTTCTCCGAACAACCAACTTGTCTGTCATCAGATCTAATAATTTTTAATTTCATTGGAAAAAACCAATTGGGTTTTTTTAATTGAAATAGAAGCTTCATACGCTTGCACCAACTTATTCTCTTCCTCTCCTCCTTTCTTCTTCTGTTTTGATAAACATTATGTCCTCCAGCATTTCTGTTACTGCTTTCCAGCATGCTTGGTTTTTGGTTAAAATTTCGCTGATGTTTTGCTTGTTTATTCTGGTGTTGCATTTTTTTCC
>NW_026017110.1:29534610-29534893 GCF_020466585.1 Dendroctonus ponderosae
CTGGGGATTTACCTTTTTGGTTTGTTCCTCTTTTTCGGAAGTGTTTGTTTAGGATTTGTTTCAATCCCTCTATGAAATTTGAAGGTGTGGTGCTTTCAGATACATTTTTAAATTCCGCTATAAACTGTGTTTTCCTGTCTGGGGAGAAGTGCCAGCCATTTTGGACTGACGCTATGGATGCGCTGTTGGTTTGGTCCCTAAGCGCGAATGAGATGTTGTTGTGGTCGCTCAAGTTTTCGGTTTCACGGTCCACTTTCCAGTTTATTACTTTGTGGCTGATGTT
>NW_026017110.1:29535069-29535339 GCF_020466585.1 Dendroctonus ponderosae
CTATCACAACACTTTTTTTCTTATGGCATAGAAGACTCTGCATTTCCATGATGAGCCTGTGGAAGTCATCGATCTGCCCATTCGGAGAGAAATAGCACGACACTACAATTATATTTTGTGCTTCGACCCAGACGAATCCCTTGTTGCTTCCGCTGTTGACAATTCTTATGTTTTTATCGACATTTATGAAGCAGTCTGAGTTGGAGTCTGTAAAATCTTTCCTGCCGTTTTTGCTTGGTTCTTGACCGATCACGAAGTTGATGTTTTCTT
>NW_026017110.1:29535428-29535801 GCF_020466585.1 Dendroctonus ponderosae
TTTCTATTTCTGTCCATCTTTCATTGAGCTGGGTCCCGCCGAGGTGGTGTCGCCTTTGCTTTGCCCGTAGTTTATCATCGTTTGCTGATGCTGCAGTTCCTTTCTCCTGTAGATCGGGCATTTTCGGTCCCTGGCGGAGTGTTGCCTATCCTTTGGCTCGAAGCCTGCTGACTTGCAGTTGGGGCAGTCCGGGTGTTTTTGTCCGCATTGTCCTCGTTCGTGTGGCTGGCCGCAGAAGTGGCACTGTGCGGCCGTGCTGCACTTCTTCGCTGCGTGTCCAAATCTGTTGCAATTGTGACAAATAGTTATCCCGATTTCCTCCTGTATATAACAGGGGACCCAGTCTATAAATACTATCTCCTTTTTAACTAGG
>NW_026017110.1:29535900-29545357 GCF_020466585.1 Dendroctonus ponderosae
TCGCCAAAGTTTGTTTTGATTTCGGGGTTTTCCTCGTTAATCGTTCGCAGGAGCTCCTCGTCAGAGTACCCCTTGGCAACGCCCGTGAGTCTGATTTTGGGGTTTTGCTTCAGGATTGCGCTCGTTTTTATTTCTCCGCTTGCACCCAGTTTCCTCTCGACCTTCTCCTGCTGCTCTCTGTTTTTGTACACTATGGCGATCTTATTGCCTCTTGTACCTGCCATTCGGACCACTCCTCCTGTAGCTGCTACTTCCTCCTGTGCGGCTTCCTTAATTTTTTTGATTGTATCTCGGGCCTGTTGGCCTTCCGGGATTTCGACCAGGGTTATATGTTTTTCTTTTGTTTCAGGAGTCTTCCATGGCTCCTTGGCTTTCTCGTTCACCTTTTTACCCTTCAGGACTGTCCTTGAGACGTCAGCGTATGTTCTTATTTTGTCTCTTATTTCTTTGGATTTTAGTCTCCTTTTTGGTTTGGCTAATGTGAATCCCCCTTCTGTGTCTGACTGTATTTCAGTTTGGGTCTGCTCTGTGTCAGCGTCATTTGTGTACGCTGCTTGGTCGTGTCCGAATTTTCTGGAATTTTTGCACCAACTTAAAAATTCCAGGACTGGTTTAAAAACGGCCAATCATGAAAGAAAAAGTTTTATTAATTCGAATCGATTTAACACTCTAAAATAAATTGTTAAGAGAAGAAAGCCAGTTGCCGTTATTTGAGACGTAATATGAACAAACTGTGGAGGATTAACGGTAATAAATGTATGTAATTGGGAGTCGTGTGCTATTACATCCCTGTATCCCAAAGCAATCTGAATATTTGAAGCAAATAAAATTTAAAAAAGGTTCTAAGGAAATGTTTTGATCAATTTCCCATCGGTTTAAGACTTTTGTTTGTCGGAAGCTTTTAGTTTGTTTTAACAAGTTCTGATTTCGACTTTCCAAAATCTGAAATTTCAAAATTTCAGATTTCAAAACCTAGGAATTTCTTGATTCTCAGTCTTATGCGTGCTCTCGGGCAATATTAGTAGGTCCTAGGTCCTCTTTGATTGTATACTAGGTCTATTTTTCGGGGTAGAAAATCATGGATGTCCGTGTTTTCTCATCAGTGTTTTCTGAAATTTTTAAATATTCTCCCGAAATTGCGTACAGAAGCTGCTGATGAACCAAATTTACAAAACTCAGGTTTGCTCACCTCAGGCACCCCCATGACCGGTTTCGAGCCTATTAGCTCTCATAAGCTGGGTTTAGCCTGAAATTAGCGATCGCGATCCTAAGGCCCACATCTAAAAAGGCAAGTCAACCGCCTCCAGAATACGATTAGAAAAGGTATGAAGGAAACTCGATCGCAGCCCTGGAATGCTCGCATGGGCGAAATAGAGACTGAGGAGTCATGCCACGAGATCTGGAAACTGGCCAGGAACCTCAATGCAGGACCAAGGAAACCAATGCCACCTATAGAAGAAAACGGTATCATCACTGTGGATACCAAAGAGAAAGTGGAGCTCTTTGCCAACCATCTAGAGTTCCAATACAGAGTAAACCTGGTTGGTCACCCAGAACAAGACGAGGAAGTGGACAAGATAGTAGCCGACCATTTCCGAAATCGGCGGACCACCAAAGCCAGAAGAGTCACTAACGAGATCATCCAGAACATCATCAAGGACACGAAGAAGAAAGATGCCCCTGGACTTGATGACATCTCAAATGAGGTCTTCAAAAAACTACCGACAGCAGCAATTGAGGACCTTACCACAGTGGCAAATGCAATACTGGACCTTAAGTACTTCCCGATCATCTGGCTAGAAGAAGGCAACAGTGGTATTGGTTCCTAAAAGAGGTGTAAAAAGGAAGCTGCTCACGTCCTACAGGCCCATCAGCTTGCTACAGATGATGGGCAAACTTATGGAGACGTGTATCCTGAACCAGATCCAGGGCACAATAGAGGACACGAAAGTGCTGCTGGGTGAGCAATATGGATTCAGGCCGGGCCACGGCACCAACACACTCGCCGCCCGGCTAACAACTAGGATCCTCCATAGGTTGAACCGCCAACAGATTTTACGAGCCGGCTTCCTGGATGTGGCAAAGGCGTTTTACATCAGTGTACCATCATAGGCAGTAATATTTTTGTTTCTTTTTCGAATTAGACATGTCATCAAAGACTGAAGGGTTTCCTGCAGGGAAAGGGAAAGGTGGAGTGAAAATGATATCAAATTAGCAATTGAAAATGTTATGCCTAAAAAGATGGGTTGGCAACTTGCTGCTAAGACTTTTAATGTGTCCGCCACAACATTGCGTCGAGGATAGATCACAAATTTGAACACAAAAGTCGACTTAGGAGGTCGTAGGGATTTCTGACAAGGCACCCACGAATATCTTTAAGATTACCAGAAAATACTTCTATGGCTTGCGCTCAGGCTTTCAACAAAACCAACATATCATCATACTTTTCTGGATTGGACGCAGTCTGTCAAGATCATAAATTCCCTCTCGAAGACATATTCAGTGTGGATGAGTCTGGATTAAGCACAGTACAAAAGCGGCCACAAAGAGTATTTGCTACTAAAGGTCGCAAGCAAGTAGGTGCGCTAAGCAGTGCTGAGCTGTGTATGTGCAATGAGCGCCATTGGAAACTTTATTTTACCAGTTTTTACATTTTCAAGAAAGCGATTCAAGAATGAGTTGATGGACAATGCTCCACTAGGGAGCAAAGCTTTGTGTCAGGAAAAAGGCTGGATGACCAGTGATTTATTTCTAAAATGGCTCCAACACTTCGTTCATCATTCCAAGGCCTCTAAAGACAATAAAATTATTCTTTTATTAGACGGGCACATTAGTCATAAAGGCCTACAAGTCCTGGAATATGCCAAAGAAAATGGAATTGTTTTGTTCTGTTTTCCTGCACATTGCACACATCGCCTCCAACCTTTCGATGTGGGAATTTTTGGGCCACTTCAAACTTACTATCATCAAGAAATTGAACTCTGGCTGAAGCAATACCCTGGACAAACTGTAACGGATTTTTAAATTCCTGGATTATTTAAGAATGCTTTCTAAAAAGGTGCTACACCAGCAAATTATGCTTTTGCGAAAACAGGCATAGTTCTGTTTAATCCGAATGTATTTGAGAATTGGATGTTTGCGCCATCACTAACCACTGATCAACTTATGTCTCAAGAAGCAAGATCATATAGCCGTTGAGACAGATGAAGCTCTAAAAGAATATTCAACAAAAGAGGACAACACACACCAAAATGACAAAATTCAACTGCGAACCAGGGCCTTCTTCCTTGGAACATAATAAAAATTGCGTTAAAATTCTATCCCAGCTTCCCGTTGCTACTGCTCGATCACAAAATATTAGGAAGCGCAAACGAGGCCAGACTGGATTAATAAACAATCCCAGGCATTGACGAATTAAAGAAAAAAGAGGAAGCAAGGGAAGATAATGAAAAAAGTCACTTGCGCCAAGAGCAAAAAGGAATGTCGTGATGGAAGAAAGTAGCTAAGAAGATAATGAGGTTGATGTAGGCTGCTTATATTGCAACGAGCTTTATTCAGTGTCACATGCAAAAGAAATATGGATCTGTTGCCAAATGTGCAAGTCGTGGTGCCATTGTGAATGTGCAGGAGTCGATATAAAAATTAAACAGTTTATTTGCGAAGTCTGTTTATAAATAAATTCTTTTTTAGCATACAAATTAGATATTAATGCGTGCACTTAACATCTAGTCTTTTCAGAATTCATTTTCTTTTATGTGTAAACTTTGTAAGTCGATATTTCAATAAAAAGTTTTTAAAATAAGGTCCCCTTAATCGACAAAAGTAATATTTAGTTGACAAAAGTAGTATTGAACTTTGTCGTAACAGGTGAAGGTTGAAGGTTTCGACCTTCCAAACTCTAGCACTTCAAAAGCTCCTATGTTTTATAAACTCCAAAATCAAAAACTCGTGTAATTTTTTTATGAAAATTTACAATAGAATCCGCATATTTCGGTGTGTTGCATGCTTTCTTTCTTAGAATATTAGCGTGTCCAAGTTTCTGATCTTTTCCTAGGTTTGTTTGGCAAAATATAAGTTTTACTCGCTCAGAACTAGATAACGCTTTGTTTAGTTGAAAACCAGAGGATTATTTTACGCGTTGAATCGTTCAGTTAAAACAGATTCTTCTTGTTCGATATAGACAGGGGTTTTTGCATAAACATTAATGGCTCAACACAGTTGACAACGAACTTAAAAGGTCTTTAGTTAAAAAACCGGCACTGAATTTGAAAACTGTCTGAATGAACTGCTTAACGTGAGGTCCCTAGGAATCCTTGCCATCTTAACATCGACTGATTCTGGATTTTTAATGCATTTTTCGAATTCGGATATAGAACTGCCTGCCCAGTTTGATATCGAATTTTCATAAACCTGCCAGCTGATATAACCTAATTATCCAGGTCACTAGCATTGAACAAATCGTAAAAAACCTCTCTTAATTAATAGCTGAACGAATTTAAATTAGGCTTGGCTCAAGCAAGCGAGAAAGGTCGTTGACAATGAAATGCATTCGCTACAACCCATCAATTTGTCATAGAGTTACAATTTTTTTGTTTAATTTTAGACTCTATCCAATGTTATTTCTGCTGTTTGCCATTATGTTGCCTGTGGGAATTCCCGTGTACTTCTGGAACGAGACCCTGTGGAACTCCTTTTGGATCAATTTCAATGCCCGCTTTTGCATCACATTGAACATTGCGTTTTTCGTCAACAGCGTTGCTCATATGTGGGGCCAGAAGCCATACGATAAGTACGAGGCTGAAATCTTCGATCGGGTTCAACAATTTTTAATTTTGGTTTTATTGTAGGTTTATCAGTCCAGTGGAAAATCTCGCCGTGTCCATTGCAGCTCTGGGAGAAGGCTGGCACAACTACCACCATGTATTTCCTTGGGACTACAAAACAGGAGAGCTGGGTAAGTTAGTAAACAGCGTTTGAAGAACTGTTCTAACGTTGAAAGTTTCCCAGAAGGCTTGAAACTTTGATAACGTTAATTGCCCACATTGTCCCTCTGTGGAATATGTTTTTTGCTATCATATAAGGGTTGCCGGGAAGCTGAATAATCAATGGGTTTATAATGGATCTATCGATAAGCCATGAAAAATTTCCCAATTACCATTTTGTAGACCCAATTCGCAATCTGAAGCTGTTTGCTTCTGTCTCTCCTATTCAGCGGCTTTACTGCTTCCAAATATTCTATTTGGTGCTCAACATCTTTACTTAGAAGCTTCTTTTGCAAAGTTGTTATCCAACTACTTTCTCTTCTGTTCTGTCTGTCTCTTTGTTTTATTGATAACTGCTTAAGTCTCTTAACTAATTGATTTTGAAGAAGCTAACAAAGATGTTTTCAGGGTTTCAGTTCAAAGATCAGTTTTCTTGATTTTTCCGTTGACTAAATGCCTTCAATAACACGTTTTGCGCCCTTTCAAACTAACTGCTAAGGCCGCAATCAACTTTTTTCGGGGCCTTTTTTAACGGAAGTGTTAGGTAAAAATTTACTCATATGTTTCTTTTGGCTTTAACCAGAAACAATTTTTTAGGCAGATTAATATGAAGTCTCCACTTGAAATTTTTTTTCTTTTGATCGTCATTATCTTATGTTTCATGTATTCTGTTGCATTGTCATTATTCTCAACGTCTTTTCTCATTCGCATCGTTATTAAGTAATTGTTTGTCTATAAGCAAATTTTATTCCTGATGTTTAGCGTGTACTTGATAAACGTGCAGATTTACCGTCCGTTTTCCAATTTAGTTCAAATATTCCTACCTTGTAAATGCTTTCAGTTCTGACCCATCTTAACTTCTTTCTACTCCAACTCTTCCCTTTCTGATTATTTATATGATGTAAGCGCAATGAATTCTTAAGTTCATTTTAACATTAGAACATTTGGATGGTTGCACAAACGACCTGAACCTTTATTAGTATTTACCTTAATATTGTACATCTAAAAAAATATTTTTTTCAAGCTCTAATGGCTTTCCTCCAACTGAATAATTTATGAGTTTACCATATTGATACCATATTCATATATCTCATTCAGGTGTTGCAAACTATGTCCAGTTTCTATACAAGAAGTTTTTCAGGAGAATTTTTCTGTTCTCATACGCATATGTTTCTTGTGCAAGTGTATTGGATATCGCAGTTTCAAAAGCAATAAATTTTCATTTGTTTCTGTAGCTAATATTGCTCATATCTATCATTTCAGATCATAACTTTCCATATTTACCTGATCTGAAGGTTTTTGTATGTTTTTCGTGATTTTCCTGTATTTTTCTTCCGACTATCAAAGCAACCCTTAATAGGATCTTCAAGGATGTTTTATTATTTATTCATCCTCTAACGTCCTCATGGACTCATGTGGAAGTGATTTGGTTTAAAGAAGAAACTTCTTCAAAATAAATTCAGCCTGTTTTCTTTGTTCTTCCAGTGAATCATTAGAGTCAACAGAGTTTTGGCTCAATTTTCGGTTCTTCTGCAAAATTTCAAGCTCCAAAAGTATTAATGTTTTTTGCATTGCTTGCAGGTAATTGCTGGAATCCGTCCACACATTTCATCGACTTCTTCGCAAAACTTGGATGGGCCTACGATTTGAAAAGCGTTTCCAGCAAAATGATTGCTCGAAGAGCGCAAAGAAGTGGCGATGGAAGTCACATTTGGGGCTACGGAGATGCCGACATCGAACTGGAGGATTTGAAAGAACTGGAAGACATGAAGTCGGTGAATTCCAGCGAAAAAACCGACTAAAAGAGTAGCTTTCTATATATTGCAAAAATTGTAGCTTCACCGTATGCCTTGGAAATTATTTAATTTTTCATAATGTGTGAGTAGGAGTGATTTCACTGCCTGTCATATTAAGCTACTACTACTTACTATGGTAGCAAATGTACAATTCCAAGAATAACGTCCACTAACTGGTAGGTTCTTACAATGACACTGTTAATGCCCGAATTAACTATTATATTCAAATATAAGCACACCTGCAAGTATTTTTTCAAACGATATTTTGTTAAGATGTTTCTTATTGTTCTTAATACAAATATATGTTATGTTCATAGTTGGTTTTATTTCAAATAAATAGACCTGACAAGGAAACAACAACAGTGATATTTTAGATGGTTTATTCAAAAGTTAGGAAAGAAAAAGCACATTTTATAGATGAGCAACAGAGAGGCCGTTAGATCACTTTCGGCTTCTCGGACAGTTCTAACAGGCAAATCCAGGTAAAGCCTGTAGCTGGTTAAGGCAACATGATGAAGCCGTTTTTTAACCAAGTGGGAGTTTCTTCGTGTTTGCAAAATCTGGATCTAAAAAATAATAAAAAAATAACTAAGTCACTGGAAACTTTGTAAACTTACCCCAATAAAAATACATGAAAAAGTCCTCAACATGTTGCAATATTGATTAAACCCTGGTTTAGAAATGAATGCGTTCATTGTGCTGAATAGATGCCCTGTGAAGCTACTGAAAATAATCCTTGATGAAAATGCGAATATTCCGAAAAAACTCTCAAGGCTTGTAAGAAGTTGGACGATCTTCGGAACCTCTTCTCTTATCTGCGCAATACTTTCGGAGCTGTTTTTGCTTTCTAGGGCATGTCTTATCCAACCAACTACCTACAAGTTAATAAATCATGTTCGAAATCTCCCCGAGAATAAAACTTACCAGGAAATCTCCATTCTCTAACTTCCTACATTCTGCGATGGGAATTTTGTAGAAATCTTCATATTTCTCCTGAATAAAACCCTCCAAGTTTTGAAGACGCCTGCAATAGATGCACAAAAAGGCATTTATCACATTTAGTTCAACAGAAAATATCAACATTATGTAGGTTTCCAACAATTTTGGAGCTACCAGAGGCTGATACCAAAGCCACTGCGAAAGGAAATTATCTGTTAACATCAGAAGCAGCAACCCCACTTCCACAGCTAGAAATATTGCTTGTTTGAAAAATTTGTCTGCGATTTTTTCAGCTTTAGCACTCTTAAGAAAAAACTTCCACATGAAGGTAAAATTCCCCACTTTCCCTATATTCCAAAATCTTCTTAAGTAAACTAGTGAGCACATAATGAAATCCAGTGTTAGTGTGAAAGTTGCATCAAAGTCCTCCAGAACACTGACCACAGAAATGCAGAACAAGCTCAGAAGAACTAACACATTAATCAATATAATTCAAGGTTTGCTGGAAACTGGCTTGATTCTTCCATTGCTTTTCGCTAAAATATAAGCCGAGAATTGAGGAAACTTGAGTCCAGAAAGTTAAAGTCAACATGACTGGCTATTTAAAGAAGCACCCGTTTTGGACAAGAGCCTGTAAAAGATCCAATCGTGAAAGCAAATTATTGAAGTGGATTGAGCTAAATATTAAATGTAGCCACTTTGCTAAATTAGTGAGAAAATTGCTTCCAGGAACCGCAAAAGTATATGGACGTTTTGGGTTGTTTCTTCGGAATTTTGCTTGAAAATGTACCTAATTTAATCAACGGTTTTGCCATTGCCAGGCTTTAGTGTACCTACTTCAACAACTCTAAAATCGTCCGAAATTCGATAGAATTAAAACCGTTTGGTGCGCTTACGTTGTTTAAACTATCGATCAACAGGATTTGTCTTCAAGATTTCAAATATTTAAATTTTACATTCAGCCAGAGCCTTTCCAGTTCCCAAATAATCAACATTTTCGGCCTATTTTGAGCGGTCGCAATCTTCAGTGCACGATATCTTCCTTATAATCGACCCACGACTTTCATATTCGATATTGGGCCGCTTCTTAGGACGGAAACAATACAGTAGGGGCAAAAAACACCACAAACTTCCAAGGGATGGATTTTTGAAAAAAATTCAAGTTTCTCAAAATACCTCGAGTTATACATCATTTTCATCGGAAAGAGACAAGGAATGTAACGAACTGATTAAAAGACACCGGGGAGTTTCCAGTTCCTAAATAATCAACATTGTCCGTCTATTCGGAGCGGTTTTTGAGCGGTGGCAATCTTCAACCCACGATATCTTCCTTATTATCGACCCACTACTTTCATATTCGATATTGGGCAGCTTCCTAGGTTAGAAACAATCCAATAAGGGCAGAAAACGCCACAAACTTCCAGAGGATCGATTTTTGAAAAAGGTTCAAGTTTCTCAAAATACCTCGAGTGATACATCATTTTCATCGGAAAGAGACAAGGAATGCAACGAACTGATTAAAAAACACAGAAACCCTTCCAGTTCCCAAATAATTAACATTTTCCGTGTATTCGGAGCGGTTTTTGAGCGGTGGCAATCTTCAACGCACGATATTTTCCTTATTATCGACCCACAACTTTCATATTCGATATTGGGCAGCTTCCTAGGTCAGAAAGAATCCAATAAGGGCAAAAAATACCACAAACTTCCAGGGGATCGATTTTTGAAAAAAAGTTCAAG
>NW_026017110.1:29546356-29548357 GCF_020466585.1 Dendroctonus ponderosae
ATTTTTGAAAAAAGGTGAAGTTTCTCAAAATAGCTCACCTCGAGTGATACATCATTTTTATCGGAAAGCAACAAGTAATGCAACGAACTGATTAAAAGACACCGGGGCCTTTCCAGTTCCCAAATAATCAACATTTTCGGTCTATTTTGAACGGTTTTTGAGCGGTCGCAATCTTCAACGCACGATATCTTCCTTATTGTCGACCCACAACTTTCATACTCGATATTGGGCAGCTTCCTAGGTCAGAAAGAATCCAATAACGGCAAAAAATACCACAAACTTCCAGGGGATCGATTTTTGAAAAAAAGTTCAAGTTTCTCAAAATATCTTGAATTCTACATAATTTTCATTTGAAAGAGACAAGGAATGCAACGAAATGATTAAAAGACACCGGAGCCATTCCAGTTCCCAAATAATAAACATTTTCGGCCTATTTTGAGCGGTCGCAATCTTCAACGCACGATATCTTCCTTATTATGGAAAATTTCATAGGGGATCGATTTTTGAAAAAAGTTGAAGTTTCTCAAATATCTCGAATTCTACATCCTTTTTATCGGAAATAGACAATGAATGCAACGAACTGATTAAAAGACACCGGGGGCTTTCCCGTTCCCAAATAATCAACATTTTCCGTCTATTTTGAACGGTTTTTGAGCGGTCGCAATCTTCAACGGACGATATCTTCCTTATTGTCGACCCACAGCATCCCAGGTCTGAAACAACCCAATAAGGGCAAAAAACACCACTAACTTCCAGGCGATCGATTTTTGAAAAAAAGTTCAAGTTTCTTAAAATACCTCGAGTGATACATCATTTTTATCGGAAAGAGACAAGGAATGCAACGAACTGATTAAAAGACACCGGGGAGTTTCCAGTTCCCAAATAATCAACATTTTCCGTCTATTCGGAGCGGTTTTTGAGCGGTGGCAATCTTCAACGCACGAAATCTTCCTTATTATCGACCCACAACTTTCATATTCGATAATGGGCAGCTTCCTAGGTCAGAAACAATCCAATAAGGGCAAAAAACACCACAAACTTCCTAGGGATCGATTTTTGAAAAAAGTTCAAGTTTTTCAAAATACCTCGAGTGATACATCATTTTCAGCGGAAAGAGACCAGGAATGCAACGAACTGATTAAAAAGTACAAAAGCCTTTCCAGTTCCCAAATAATCAACATTTTCGGCCTATTTTGAGCGGTCGCAATATTCAATGCACGATATCTTCCTTATTATCGACCCACAACTTTCATATTCGATATTGGGCAGCTTCTCAGGACGGAAACAATCCAATAAGGGCAAAAAACACTACAAACTTCCAAGGGATCGATTTTTGAAAAAAGTTCGAGTTTCTGAAAACACCTCGAGTGATAAATCATTTTCATCGGAAAGCGACAAGGATTGCAACGAACTGATTAAAAGACACCGGGGTCTTTCCAGTTCCCAAATAATCAACATTTTCCTTCTATTTTGAACGGTTTTTGAGCGGTCGCAATCTTCAACGCACGATATCTTCCTTATTGTCGACCCACAACTTTCATACTCGATATTGTGCAGCTTCCTGGGTCAGAAACAATCCAGTAAGGGCAAAAAACACCACAAACTTCCAAGGGATCGATTTTCCAATAAAGTTCAAGTTTGTCAAAATACCTCGAGTGATACATCATTTTCATTGGAAAGCGACCAGGAATGCAACGAACCGATTAAAAGACACCGGGGCCATTCCAGATCCCCAATAATCAACATTTTTGTCTATTTTGAACGGTTTTTGAGCGGTCGCAATCTTCAACGCACGATATCTTCCTTATTATCGACCCACAACTTTCAGATTCGATATTGGGCAGCTTCCTAGGTCAGAAACAATCCAATAAGGGCAAAAAACACCACAAACTTCCAAGGGATCGATTTTTGAAAAAAGGTGAAGTTTCTCAAAATAGCTCACCTCGAGTGATACATCATTTTCATCGGAAAGCGACAAGTAATGCAACGAACTGATTAAAA
>NW_026017110.1:29548457-29549561 GCF_020466585.1 Dendroctonus ponderosae
TTACGACTCTGCTGCAAACAGTTGCTTACAAAAACACCAAAGAAATTACTCACATCACGAAAGGAGTAAACTATCCGGTTGAAATTCGGATTTTAGTCAAAGAGAAAAGAAAAGCAAGAAGACGATGGCAACAAACACGTCATCCTAGCGATAAGACATCATTAAATAGAGAAAGTCAAAAGCTAAAACGTAAAATTTACAAATTAAAACAGAATTCTCTAAATTCCTTTATTACAAATTTATCAGCAGATAAAGAAACTGAACATTCCTTGTGGAAGGTTGCAAAGAAAGTTAGAAAACCAGTTGTGTCAATACCGCCTATTAGAAAGGGACTAAGCGATTGGGCTCGTGATGATCAACAAAAAGCGGATCTATTTGCTGAATATCTGGCAGGAGTATTTGTACCAAACGACATACAATACAACCAACACAATAACCCACCGGTTGCAGACAATATTTCGTCCTCCAATTCGATCGACATGATTGCTCCTGTTACTCCGAAAGAAGTCGCAGAAGAAATTAATAATAATCTCAGCCCAAAAAAGGCTCCTGGGTTTGATTTAATTACAGGACAAATCCTGAAACAACTGCCGAAAACGGGAATACTGATGTTAACACATCTATTTAACGCGTCAATCAGGATTAAACATGTACCGGCAATGTGGAAAATAATAATTCCCGTGCAGGTTGAGCGACCCATCGGGCGCGTCCCCATGTGGCGGATAGGGAGAAGGCCGGTCAGATACGTCTGACCGGTTAGCGACTGCCATAAGTGAAAGTCGTGGAATAAAACCCACGGATCTGGATCAAAAGCCGTCGCCGCGGACCAGCTCGTGGCACAAACCGCAAACCGCCTGCGGTGCACGACTCCCGTGGCTTCGGCCTCGGGATAGGTGCTGCAGGGGGCACGGGGATCTTGGTTTCACTACCCGGATCGCGTGATGAGGTCATTATAACACCTCCCAATTCTTACGGTATAGGGCGCGCCAAGATATGCAAGGCTGGGGGGAAGCCCAGCCAATAGCGACTAACCTTGAGGCAACAGGCGCACCTCATTGTATTAGCCTTGCCCACACATGCGGGGCTCTGTGTGGGTGGACCAAC
>NW_026017110.1:29549661-29550399 GCF_020466585.1 Dendroctonus ponderosae
ATCGTTTCACACTTCTCAGACACAAATCCAGGCAGAAAGCGCATTTTTTTACAACTGGATATAGCACTGAATGGGGCTTTTAGACAAATAAGTCTGCATTTGAAAATGTTCAAGATTTGATTGAACACGGAAATATTTCAAAAAAACTGCTAGTTTTTCGCTGCTGCAATTAAAGTTGAAAATCGAATCAGCGTACTTCAAGAACCATTTGAGCTTCAGAGATCAATTTGCGTAAAAGCGAAATTTGAATGCCACATAGTCAGGAGCAGGACTAGGAAGAAAAGTGCTTCAGTTTTTCACTCTTTTAATAATAATTTTAATAAGGCCTACACCACTGGATAGAGCATTAAGTGACGCTTTAAGACATTAAATATTCCATTGAAGATAATGGAAGTTTTTACCAAAAACGCCCAGAATTCAAGAAAACTTCTAGTTTTGAGAGGTTCTCTTTTAAGATGCAAAATCGAGCGACGCCGCTTTGTTCAGCGTATCTCCAGTACCATTTGAGCTACGGAGATCAATCCGCTAAGAGGAGCGGGAGTGGAAAAATTGAAGCAGTTTTCACACACAAAACGATATTTGAATGCCACGCGTTTAGGTGCAAAACTTCGAAAATATGTCATGTTTTATGCCACATTTTTGCAAATTTTTCCAGAACAGAACGAGGTCGAGGGCTGATTTCTACACGACTGGATAGTGCTAGTTTTGAGCAGTATATTTTGAATCGCAAAATTGGCT
>NW_026017110.1:29551397-29551830 GCF_020466585.1 Dendroctonus ponderosae
AACCGCCAATGGTTCAAGGAAACTCCTAGATTTGCAAGGTTCTCTTTTAAAGTACAAAATTAAATGACGCCGCGTTTTTCATCGTATCTCAAGAACTAGTTGAGCTACAAAGACCAATACAGTGAGAGGAGCTGGAGCAAAGAAATTGTGGTAGTTTTCACAGCAGAAAAACGAAATTTGAATGCCCCCCACATTTAGATACAAGACTTCGAAAATATGTCGTGTTTTATGCCACATTTTTTCAATTGTTGCCAGAACAAATGGGAATAGAGCGCTGATTTGCACACGAATAGATAAAACACTAGACGATGATCTTATAAGGGAGAGTCTCCCTCAAGAAAGAAATTGTGGCAGTTTTCACACAAAAAAACCAAATTTGAATGCCACACATTTAAGTGCAAGACCTCGAAGAGATGTCATGTTTTATGCCACA
>NW_026017110.1:29552117-29552237 GCF_020466585.1 Dendroctonus ponderosae
TTTTATGCCACATCGTTGCCCATTTTTCAGAAACAAATCAAGGTAGAGAGCTCATTGCAGAACAACTAAATAGAGAACTAAAGGACGCATTTTGGCAATCACGTGTTCCGTGGAAAACGT
>NW_026017110.1:29552627-29552730 GCF_020466585.1 Dendroctonus ponderosae
TGAAAATGTCTTCAAAACTCTCTCCTGCTTCTGCTACTTCGACGCGTTCTAAAGCTTTCATATAATATCGTTTTTGCAAATGTTCCAAAACTTGAATTTGTAT